>NC_058513.1:12917751-13227195 GCF_020382885.2 Scatophagus argus | reverse complement strand
ATTCTCCACTGTGATCAAGACTAGCTGGGAGGCACAAATTCTCACTTAGTAAATTGAGAAGTGAATCCATTTATCAGGGCGTTCCCAATAACCAGGTGTGATCTAAATTGAACATTTAGGCGGTGATCTGTGGTTGTGACTGTTGTATTTAAAGAGATGACCAGCTCGTAGCTGAACTTATTAATCTGTTTTGAGGAATTGAATGTCATCAGTAAAACACAGACAAGCTAGAGAATCATTTTTTGCCTGTCCCACATGTACAGTACGTATAAAAATGGTTTTCTGTGATTACTAGCCCTTCAGGGATCCTGGTCACCATGCAGTGACTTCAGATATCGATGGAGCAGAAGAGCTCTCTGCAATTAAAAAGGAAACAGATCCTTAGAGTCTTCTCATCCCTAAAAGTTAGGTCGTTAAAAAATAACCCACTCAAAGCTTTCATCTTTGTGCTGTGCTGTTGCCGTTCTTACACGTGTAGGAGTCCCTGAGGAGACTCTCTCTGCCACAGTCGACAGACAGGCTTCCCAATACCATCTCAAACAATCTTTAAAGACTAATGATGCAAAGTGGAACACAGTCTTTAAACGCTTCTGAGCAAGCCAGTTCAGCTGTGTGGCCATCAATCCGCAGCACGTTCATCCTTATCTCGACGTGACTGACGACTTGACTCTTGATTAACACATCATGTCCAGCACCACGCAATGCTGATGTGCACAGCTGGCTGACGCTGCGGGACACTTCTCCTGCTGCCCTTGCTTCCCAGTTCTGAAGCTCTGCACACTCAGGAAAAGCCCGCATTTGCCACATCAACTATTTTGATGCCAGTGTCAGAGTCAGTTCGGCCAACTAAGCGGCATCCCGGGAATATGATCCTACCCCTGGCCACTCGGGCTCAGCCAATATTGGTAACCTTAAACTCAAATGAGTCTGAGCAGGGCGCTGGATTATGTTTATCTTCAGGAGGGATGAAATGGAGAGCAGAGGGAGAGAGAGAGACTTTGGGGAGCAGCAGGAATAACGTCGGCAGACTTAAAATGATGTGCAGGTACAGCAAAACTGTGTAGGTCACAGATTGTTTAAGGAAAAGTAGCACCGCAGCAGCAGTTCACATATATTACGTTTAGCCTCTTAAATGACACAGACTCATTCTTACATTATTGTGTTCACACCCATGAAAGACTGTTTTAAGTTTTTGTCAAGGACTCGAGGTTGATTTATTGAGGACATCCACATAAGACATCAAGAAATTTCTGTGTGATGTAGTACTTATGTAATACAAATGAGGGAAGTTTCTTCTCTCTTTCTTCGGTTATAATGATCACCATTTTATGTACTTTAACAACCGGTAGAAAAAAAATATATAACACAATGATAAGTTGCTTTCAGTATTTAGTATCAGGAATTATTGAATTTCCAGAGAAACAAACATGTTTGCTGTTACGTATTAGTTCCATGTAAACATCATTTCCAGGAGACAAGGTTGTGTGGTGTTGCTGTAAGTTAAAGCAGCCAACCATGATACAGACAAAGCCGAGCTGAGTAACTAACACATTTACTCTCTTTGCTGCTAATGAACAAATTAAGAACGAAATGGAGCTCATTTTAAGTTGAAGATAACCTCAGTTTCCCTGAGGACACTTGAGAGTCCCTGGGTGACCCTCAGCAGTCTGTGGAGCCCCACTTTGGACACCACTGCCTTATGGCATTAGCCAGCACTTTTCCAGCATTTCTCACATTTCTTCCAGGTTTATTATTTAATTGACTCGCTCATATCACTGCCTGGCTCTGCTATAGAGCCGTATTGGCATAAATATCAGACAGACACTGGTGTGTTTCCAAAAGCATGTTAATACATAAATAAAACCTGACTGATCATCAGTACAGCAATGTTCCACTTGTATGATTCATTTGCAGTGTGATTTCCGAGTGTGTGTGTGCGTGTGTGTTTGCTGCTTACAAAAAGAAAACAAAAAAGAGACGCTGAAATAACGAAACCAAGTAAGCAGAAATAAATGATTAGTGTAGAATTTGATTGAACTCCCTCCCTCCCTCCCTCCCTCCCTCCCATCTCTCCCTACCTCTCCTCTCTCCCCTCTCCTCTCTCTCCTGTTTCCATCCAGTCTGTTGAAGCAGCAGCAGCAGCAGCAGTCTTGTATGTGGATTCTTGGCAAGAGGACAACAGCAGCAGCAGGAGGAGATAACATCCCAGACCAAACTGCCTGAGCAACATGGTTGTTGTGCGTACCGTCGCTTGCCTGTGGCTGCTGGTGGGCTTCTCGCTCCAGGTGGACGTGAAAAGTGGGAAAGAGGAAGGAAAAGCCGGGAATTTCATGGAAGATGAGCAATGGCTGTCAACCATCTCCCAGTACAGCCGTAAGATTAAACACTGGAATCGCTTCAGAGACGTGAGTGATGTGTTTTAGTGTAATTATACAAGCGCTGTTGTCGTAGCCTTACCTCGACATGCTGAGGCTGTGGAGGTAACGCGGGTGGTTTTCTCAGGTGCTTTTGCGCACAGTTCGCTGTCGCTCTGAAGTGCACATGCACGCAGTGTGAACAGTTAGTGCAAGAAATCAAAGAATAGTTAAGAAATCACACCGTGTCTGTGTGCACAGATTGCAAATGCACGTGCGTGCCTCATGAAATGATTGATAGTTTCACGTTTTATTTTATTTTCTCTTTTGTTTTTGATGAGGTATTTTCTCATGGTATTTCATCCACTGACAGCCCTTTTAATTGGCTGACGTGCCAAGCATGCTGCTATTTTATGATGCATTTTTACTGCTCTTAATTGACGTTTTTATGTATGGACCTTCTTAGAGTGAATGAAATACAACTCAAAGGAAATCCATGACATTAGCCCAAGTCTCAAAAGCCATTTCCAAGCTCCTTCTGGGTAAATGTGATATTTTGAACAGTGTCTGTAGTCAGTGATCAATACCCATCGATCTGCCATATTGCACGTAAAATGTAGGGCTCCCAGTTAGGAGGCTTCCAGGGCTTTGAGACTGAAAACCCACACAGCAAGACATCAGTGTGTTCCTTATGTCGTAAATAACATGTGTAAGGGAACGAGAATTTCACATTCACACATTTTTTTTGTCCAGATGTAATTCAGGGCAGCTTTGTTGTAGTCTGTTCGGCCATGTCACAAGGACTATTCACTAGACGTAGATAATAAATGTATGTATCACTTTACAAACAATATGAATCTCCTACAAAACTAAATGTGGTCAAATCGCAATTAGAGCTGAAAGAATTAGTTGAATGACTGAAAATGAATTTACAGTTTTTATAGCTCAAGCTTCTGAAATTTGCTGCTTTTCTTTGTCATACATGAAAGCTAACTGAATATCTTTCAGCATTTTGAATCTTTTGATATTTCATAGATTAAGAGAAAAATGTATTAACTAAGAATATAATCAGTGGATTTATTGGAAATAAAATATTCTTGACCACAAGGTCTAATCACAAGGTTTAAGTCACCTAATAAACTATTTGAATCCCATATAGTCAACCTGAGAAAGCTGACACAAACACTGACATTTTGTGACAACAAACCCACAGTTAATGAGTGGGTGATAGTGATTAAAAAAAAAAAAAATCAGGGTACATTATGATATAGCAATATGACGTATATTATGACACAAAAATTCATTACTGCATAAAATGGCCAAAAGGGAGTGTCTGTTTTCTTGGTTAATCCAAACTATATCGCTGATAAATCAAAGTTATGTAAAATCCTGCTCAGGAATTTGCACCATTGCCCATAATGTCCTGTCACAAACAGAGATGGTACAGGAATAGCTACCTCGGTATCACAAATCTTCATGTACCAGTCCAGGTCTAACAGGTGAGACTTGTTTTCTCTCATGGCATGTAACTGTTAAATGTTGAGGATGAGTCTCCTGACCTTATTATTTAGTGCTGGTTGGTAGTGACTGGGATCTTGTTTCAGAGGACTGGGTGGGATAATGATGGCTGGATGTACACCAGGCATTATATTATTCTGTAACTTGTGTGGAGCACTTTTTGCATATGCTTTACATATTCTGGGGGTTGTGGGTTTCAAGTCAAGATAAATAAAGTTAGAGCTGAGCTGGATCCAACTTTTTCCCACTCGATACTGATAGACCACCTCAGGGCATCAAGTGCCAATCTTGTTTTCCTCAAACTTTAAACTTTGTATGCCTCACTGAATGCAACTCTTTGGAATAATGTTTTTAAGTAAGACCAAGGAATTGCATTGATAACACAGCTTTAAATGATATTTGAGATCGAAACTGTTTTTATCATCAGTTGGCGTGAGGGATCTCTGAGGAACAGTCCATTAGCAACGGCTTGGATCCAAGCCTCCACCTTGACAATCGGACAGTCGTTTGATGTCGTTGCTGAGAAATTTCGGTGCAGAAAGATAGTCTTATCAATATCTGCCAGACAGTGGCTGTGTTAATTTGAACCATGGTTGGTGGCATGCAGGTGTGTGTTCCGCTGCCCTGGGCCCCCGAGGACATAGAAAGCTAGTTGGAGAATTTGTAATTGAATTGCAAATTAGTACTGTTGTGTAAAAAGTGAAAATAGAAAATTATTTTTTGCCTCACCTGTCTAATTGTATCTGTGCTTGACTGACAGAAGAGGTGAACAGGAAGGGAGGGATGGGGCCTTTCTTTAGAGCCTTTGGTGGCATGTTTGGGGGATGTACACCCACATTGCCCTTTGTTTTAAATTTGTAGAAGGTGGGTATTCGATGCATCTTCCAACCATTGAAATTGTATCTTTATGGTGACTTTGACGCACACAAAATATTGTCAGTACTGACAAAATATTGTCAGTAATCTCCACCTCATGTAATTAAATCCCCAAAAAAGTTAATGTATGATTCAGTGTGGTGACATAAGAGCTATTAATGTTGGGCTTTTTAGTAATATGCATAAAGCAGTGTTATAGCATATACTCTACAAGGACACCCTATGTACTGTAGTCTACAGGGATTCGACTAACTGACAACTAGATTGTTTAAAACATTAGAAAAATGTGAAAAATGTTGTCACATTTTTAAGATTTTAAAGTCCAACCAACAGTCCATAATCAAAAGACACTGAATTTAAATTCTTTATGATATAACTCTGTGAAAACAGAAAATCCTCTCAATTGAGAAGCTTCTCCTTGATCAGCTGTGGCTTGGATCTGCCAAATGACTAAATGTAAGCTTTAAATTAGATTCCTCGATTGACAAACTGATTAATCAGCTAATTATTTTACTACCAGCATCTGTAATTGGTACTCACTCGTCTTGCTGTTGTTGTAGAACTTTGAATCCCAGTGGATTAATTAGGCTTTTCTACAGTTTATCATTAGAGAAAGTTTCTTAAATGTCAAAGTAAAAACAAATCTGTTGATCAGTTCCATTGAGGTTTTATTAATCTGCTGACCATACCATAAATGATGAAAAAGACACAGTTAGGGTACATTTTATAGCTACAGTGTGTGAGTGTTTTTGCCTTAGACTACTTTCAAGGACACATTTAAGAGAAAAGATGAGTTAACTGGTGACAGTTTGTCCAATTAGGGACAAAAGCCAGGAAAAAGATGATTTTTGGGTCAGTGGTTAAGGTTAGGGTTTAGGTGAGGATAAGGGTCGGGGTTAGGGGATCTGTAAGGCCACAGTAAATGCATAATTAAAAGCAAGGATAGTTTATATTTTTACATTGTTGATTTAAAAGGAAATACAGGCAGTCAAAGTGCATTATCTTCAAGACCTTGTCTTATATTTCTATATTAAAGAATTAGTTCAACATTTTGGAAAATTCCATTTCTTGCCAAGAGCAAGAAAGGGAATCGATGCCACTAGCAGTTCAGCTGTCTCTAAGCTAACTGCCTCGTGTGTGTAGGCTGCTTCAATATTTTAGTTAGTATTTCACTTTGCTGTTAAAAAAAAATCTTGTACAACATGATCATGAGTGGCTAGTGGTTATGAAGATTTGGCTCATTATGAATTAAACCAGTTTTGATGGCCTAACATGAGGAGGGCTTGTGGTCTTTCTTATTCCCACCTCTTCATGTAAATCTCATCAATCACAATAAAGAGACTATCAGCCAAGCTGGTTTGGTTCTGCTCAAATAGGACTATTTTCTGCTGTACGGTGACAGTCAGATAGGCCTACACCATATGAAATATAAACGGGTCGTATTTGTTTACTAGCTGTCTTGGCAAGCAGGTGGTGTGAACACAGCAAATGGGAATATTCATACTGCATCTAAATGAAAACGTGTAGAAAAAAAAATTGCCATGGCTTTATAAAACAGTGACGCTGGCTTGATTGATTGGACTGGCATTCAAACCGGACCAGTGTACATATGATTATCCAGCACAGAGACATAATGAGGCAATGTTGAAAGGAAGAACAATGAGACCAACAGCTGCAGAGGCAGGAGGTGTCGGGATAATCCACAGCAGGTTACAGTATGTTGTACAAGCTCCATTATGACTGGCATCAGTGCTGAAGCTGTAATCATGACAACCTGCAAGTGTCAAGACATCATATCACATCTCCAAATGTACGTCGATTTCCCCACATTTGCATTTACACGTAATTCAGTCACACAAAGCTGACCAACAGATTACATATGCCCACAAATGAAGCTTGGCTGTAATTAGCTGATTGCATCCTCCTGAATCAGCTCATCAGTTAAAAACTGCTTTAACTGCTTATTGTGTTTTGGTTTTTTTTTCATCTCAACACAAGTTCCACTTTGCATTCTGGTGTGTTTGGGTGGATCTGCTCAGTGGAAGCTTAGGCCACTGCTCATGTGAACAATACTGTTCTGTTCATTCACGGCCAGATTCTCCCATTTGCTCTGAGCCGTGCAAAGAGGGAACTCATTAAGTAGCTGTGCAGCCTTTCAGCCAACCACAGAGGGCTGTTTTAAGGTTTGCACCTGCTCCACTGCCAGCTACATTTTTAATGAGGGAAAATTGCTACATCTTTCTCAGGTAAATGGCTCCTGGGGTCTTGTGAATGCTAAGATTAGCACAGAGTGAAGCAAAAATATGAGTGGCCATTAGCATTATTGGTTCTTATGAATTAATTTAATTTAGGACAATGACAAATGCAGTAATTACATAACAATGAGTGGTTCCCTACATCTTACCCAAGCCTCTCAGTGGGCTTAAATCTGCATGTTTAATATTCAGGAAGGAATATATGAAGAAAGGGTGAAAGAGAAAATAACTGTAATTTGTAAAAACACTGTAAAGCTACACGTATAGCTTCAGGTCTGCCAGTAATAGTTATTTTTGTTGTTGATTAAGATATTGGTTGTTTCAATTCGAAAATGTACAAAAAAAACAAACAAACGAACAAACAAACAAACAAACAAAAAACCAGACCAGCAGCTCTGTGAGTCTTAACTTTAGAAGTGCTTTTAGAATACTGCTAAGGTCAGCATGCTAACATGTTCACATATACTGACATTCTTTAGCCAATGAAATGTTTATGATGATCACCATGTTAGCATGCTAGCATTCGTTACCATTGACATATGTTAAGATAGACAACGTGTCTCCACCTCCCACTGTACAACAGTGAAGCGTATCCCGGATTCCCGGATACAAGCATTGTCATCTTGCACATTTGGAACACATTTAGATCCTCACTTTTAATAAATTGGAATTAGACAACATTTTGCCATTTTTTAGACTTTAGTCAACTGATTAGTAAGACTATTATTTTTCTCTTGATTGACTATACCATAATCAACCGACTGGGTCACCACACTTTAGCCACAGTGACATATAAGCACTTTTTATGACAGCACAGAGGGACCGCAAGCATGTTAGATGAACCAATTCAGCTTTAATAAGCAACCTGATGCTTCATCCAGCTAAGGATCAGAGTCATTTATCCATGCTGCTGTGGGTGAGATGATGGTGATGGCCTGGCCACTGATCTTATATCAACACAGCTCCTCTTTGAGAGCTCTTAGATTAATGCTAGACCAGGGTTCATTGTATTTTTCCGCTGAACATGATGCTGTTGCCTCCTAAGTGACATTGAGCTCTTTTACTTAACTCAAAGAGACGCTGCCAGCTGTGGATTTTTCTGCTCCTGTCATCAACCTCAGCCATTTATTAGCCTCCCACAGGATTTATGTTCCACCACTAACAGCCAGTGTAATTACGGATATGAAAAATTAGAGGAAGAGGACAGTATACAATTGTAGAAAATATGATAATGAGGCCTATTTCCAATTAAAAGTGAATGACAGTGTGGGAGTTGAAAATTAACCATAACAGTTAAATGAGCTAATAGTTATCTGTATTTCCGCTGCTGTGTGAATCTGAAGATCACGCTATCAAATCAACTGTCTGTGAAAATCTTCCCATTGCACACTAATGAGATCAAAATGGCAAAAGTGGTGGAAAGAGACACATTCTTGTCCTGTTGTCATTACCATGCATGTCTTTTCCTGGAGGTGAGTGCCAAAGGGGATTTGCTGCAAGTGTTTGGACTGCTCAGATACGATTCACAGTGGAAACAGAGAAGAAAGAAGATCCTGTTGGCTTCCCAACACAACCGTGGGTGACTCCTAATTGAGTGGAGAAGATGTTTCGTGTCGGGGCTCCTGTAGAAAAGCTCTGCTCCTTGGAAAGCAATATATGCACTGCAGAAAAGCAAAGGAAACACTGAGATGGCAGCCTTGAACAGCAGGAAGGGTTTTTCATAAGCAAAGCCGTGTTCCACAGCTTGCGCAAACATGTTAAATCCCTTTTTTTTATGGCTGAGTGTGAGGAAGTTACATGTTGTGATTGGACAGTATGTGTAAATGAATGTGTTTCATAATGGAGCTTCGCTGCACCTACTACTTCAGCCTATTAACGGCCTGTATTCCATCTTGTCTAGTTGTTAAGTTCTCTGTGAGTTGCTGAAATGTCGGGCTGAATAATTAGCAGTTCCAAGGTTCTTCTATTGGCTCTATTGTTCATGCATTATTTATAGTGGCATCTGCCTGAGAGTTGTCTCTGTACTCGTGAAGCTCCTCTATGCCTTGCTGCAGGCACAGCGATAAAAGCTGCCACTCTGCTCATGTGTGTCTGTCTTCATTCAAGGCTGGCATGATGGCACACTAAGCGCTCAATCAATGAATCAAACTTTATAACAAACAAACAGAACTGTATCGCAGCTTTTGTGAGTCATTGATAGAAACTGAGACAATGTTGGGTTTTTATTGTTTACAGGAACCCTTTTGCTTCTGTCAGTGTATTTTCTATAACTTCCGGGGTCCACAGAGAGGCAAGAAAGATAAAAAAATAATCATTTTCATTGACAGTTGCCTGTAACTGCATATAAGTAAAAGATCTAAAGAAAAGAAGAGAGGAGTCCATAGCCACGCTACCAGCTCTGTGAAGCTGTACTACATGCTAACATCAGCATGCTAACATGCTCACAATGTTTAGATACTGTTTGCCATGCTAGCTGTCCCATTTTCTTCTTAGCACTAAGCAGAAAGCACAACTGAGAGACTGATGTCACAGGTACAGTATTTGGTCAAATCAAAGTGTTGAACAAATTAAAAATTTGACCTGATGATGGTGCTAAAAGAAAAGTTAAGGAATCTTTAAAGTTAGTACAGCTCATCCTGAGAAAGGTTTATATTCCAATCCAACAATCCAACCAGTTGTTGAGATATACTAAACACACAAATTTTTTGTGTAGTATTTGATCTGAGTGGTAACAGACTCCTCGTCTCGTCCTTTCTGGTAAGTTATTTGTAAGGGTAACTCAACCCTCTTGACATTGCTTGTAAGCCAGACTGTGAATATTTTCTGAAGTACTTTTCACTTGCAATTTAATGCTCTGTGTATCTGAGATATATTCAGTGTGGTTCAAAAAAATTTAGGTTTGAGAAGAGATAATTGGCCTTTCTTTGCAGTTCAATTCACTGAATCTGGCTAGGGCTCTTCCCTTAGAAATGCATTTTGCCACACATTCTAAAATTACAAACATAAGGAACCTGATGATAAGAAATCCATCTGTATTTATTGTCATTTGGAAATTCATCCACCACTTGACAACAATGACATTCCTATCTGTTTATCTGCAATGACCTTTATTGTTATCGCTCACAGACACAAGGCAGAAATCTCAGTTTACCCTTCACTGGGTAAACACTTTAGAATCTGCTTCACCTGCTGAAATCACTCTCCAGTAAAGCTGCAGTCATGGGACCTGTTATTTGAGTGGAAAATATTAAACCTGAAAAAAAAAACAACCCTGCAAACATAGCTGTGCATATATCAGGCAGGTGGAAATATATTTAGGCTGTAGAAAAATGCTGTCCTGAATATATTGGGGTCTGCCTCAGGTGTTTTTGATAGATGCGTGTTTGGGGCCACCATCATTGTTATGGATTGTCTCGGACTGAGCTGCACTAAACACATCGTCTGAGCGAACACGGCCATATTGCTTATGTTCAGTAACACATGGTGTAATAATGCAAGGTGCTCAGGTTCAACCTGGCATTGATAGATTCTTTGCTTTAGGCCACAAATCACTCACTGTTGAAACAGCAGGGCATGTACTGTACAATTAGGCCAGGCAGCTACAAAAAAAACTGGTCTTGCTTGGGGAGAATCAGACTCTTCTACTATCTTCTATATGTTTGATTTCAGCGTTGCATGAGACGGGCGAGTGTTCATCTTTGGCTTGTCCCATGGCTGCGTATTGAGGAGCAAGTAGAGCTGAGCCTCCTCTCTATATTAACTGTCACAGCAAGAGGGAGGTGTCAAGGACATGCTTGGAAGGGACTGTGTTCCTGTCTGTGTACAAGCTGTATTTAGTATGTGTGGCTTGTGGCGGATATATATATGTGTGTGTGTGTGTGTGTGGGAGAGAGACAGAGACTGTTAATTTGTCGAGTTGGCAGGGTAACGGATACTCTAAAAAGTCATATTGAAATGACCTTAATCAAGCAAATCATATAGAAGGGATAGGGTGCAGAACTAAAGCGCTAATAGCTTTTTTCTCAGTTGAAAGAACCAGACAGAATCTCATTTATGCGTGATGTAGTCCTTCCTGAAGCCATAACTTGACATCTCAATGTGGCTCCCTGTTTTACTGTAATATCCCGCTGCCACAGTGGGAGATTAGCATTATCAGCAGCCACAACAACCCAATTTGTTCTCATTGCCATGGCAGACGGGGGGAATTAAATGTAATCAGCCAGCTAGCATATTTAACTTAGCTACTCCCTGTGAGATGTCTCATGAAGATCCCTGCGGCATTTCAACTGGAATGGTTATCATCATTATCTTCTCTTAACCATGCTGCTGTTTTCAAAAGGCATGTGTCTGACACTTCTAAGAGAGTTCTATAGCTTCAGTGGACTTGTCACAGGAATCTAATTAATTTAAACAGCCATTGAAATTTTGGAAAGAGCAAATACGGTGAAAATCACAGACACAGATAGCTGGTGGTACAATTCTGACAGAACACTACAGCAGTCTCAAATGGTTACGACGACGCTCTGGTCAACAAGTCAGATCAGCCGGGTTAAAGGAGAAGTCTGGCGTTATGTATGTATTTTTTCTTCTCTACAGAATGATAAGAAAAGTTCAACACCAATACCTCTCAGTGCTTCCCTACTTTCTTACTCTGACTGTGGCATTCAACCTCAATCCCTTTGGTTTCTACCGAAGACATAAATCTTTAAAAACACAAATCACAAATACATAGTTTCATAGTTTTAAAAACACTTGCGAACGGTGTGTGTTAGAAGATAGAGTTGAGCTGGGAGGACACTCATTGCTACATCTCTGTCCTGACTGGATCTGACCGAGAACCTGACGACACCCTGTGTTAGCGACTTGACTGTGCCAAGGTAGCCACACCTCAAAGCACATCCTGCTTTATTTATGCTGTGTGTGTAGTCTGCACAGTCCTTGTGCACTACATGTCCCGTGCATCTCGGTTTGCACTATGTACAGTGTGTATATTTTTTTTAAATCCTAGTGTAGCACATGGTACGGAGGAACGCTGTCGCATTTCACTGTTCACTGTTACTGTAAACTGTTCAAATAAGAATAAAAAACCTATTGACCCTTGAATTGAAAACGATTTGAAACTACTGACTGAGACCATAAACCCGTTAAGAAATTGTGTACTGAGGTGATAAATCAAGTAAAAGTAAGCTAATTTTATCATAAGCTGCCATACAAATTGACTTCTTTTTGAAACCAGTGGATTCGCCCCTGCTGGCCATTAGAAAAAAATGCATGATTTAGTCACTTCAGTGTTGTCTTCAATTTCCAGACCCAGGAGCTCTGTCCATATTTTATACATTCTGTGGTTTAATCCTGCAATTTCCAAATCAGTCAAAACTCTGCAATAACAAATTCATGGAGCTTGTGTTTTAGGTAGTCTTTTTGTGTCTTTTTTTTTTCTCCAAGGCAACAAAGTCAGTTTGTTAGAGTCTGTTGGAGAGGATTTTATTTCTTCAGCCTTCATCACATTCGATATTGATTTAAGTTTCCTGCAGCAGATAAGTATCCAGCACCAAACAAGATTTAAGCTCATTCATCTATTTACGTATGCTGATAGCCTTTTGCAGCTCAGAACTGATGAGTCTAGCTAGTACAAAGTGAAAATAGTACCCTGGCATCAGGTATTTTTGTTTCCGTGGAGCTACATGCATCAGCTTGTGACATGCTTTTTTTTCTGCTACTATTGTATGCAGAAGCAGCATCGTTCAGCACAGTAAAGACGGCTCTGCATAAGCTGCGAGCTCCCTGGGGCATCTGTTTGGAGCTCAACCTGAAGGCTCGCCTCTTCTCTTTCTGCTTCTTTGTTTTGCAAATGGGGGAGGGTGCAATAAGATGCTGCAGAGACTCCAGGGTTCTGCTTGGCTCAGCAACGGGGTCCAGCAGAATCCATTTTTCTGCATTTGTGCCGTCTTCCTCCTCCTTCTCTCCAATTATTGCATCTCTCAGAGCATGCAATGCCTTGATTCAACTACAGAGTCTGCTACAGCAAAGTGAACGCAGACACTGTTTGATGTGTCACTTCATCAGTGATTTGGAGACCACTGTTAAAAGGCTCCTAAGAATGGAAAAGGTTCATTCCTGTGATGTAACTTCCTGAAATGCACTCTTATTAGCTGAAGGCTGCATATCAGCAGAAAAAATGCATGTCAGAGGGTCTTAATGTTTTAAGACTCTTGTTTCAGCTTGAAAAAGACCCCTTTTATGTTAACTACTCATAAGCCACCCTGTGACTCAATAGAAAGTGTTGTTGCCAGTTAGTTAAATCATCTGCATTCTTTGGCAAGAGCCAAACTCCCCCTTCAGCCTGATTGTTTCTGCATTTCAGCACACTGCGAATGTCTCAGATGGATGCACACTTGACAGTTGGCTACTTCGCGGCTCAGGCGAGAAAGACGTGCCCTTCAGTGTGCAGAGATGGCTGCAGATTGTGCTCCATACTGCACTGCATTGCAGGCAGGCATCTTACCTTGTGAAACAACATGTGTCCTTCGCCTGCAGGCCCCAAAGCACTCCGGCTCAGATGATCAATTTGATTCAGCTCTGTGTTGCTGTGCTGTGACTTAATCTCATAATGTTCTCACCAAGACACACCAAATATTCTCTATGGTTTTCTTATTTTATCCATGGAGTGTGGTGAAAAATCCCCTGCCTCTTTCATATACACAGCATGTCATCACCTAAATCACTGTGTAATACAGTCATTTATCACGTCAGAGTCTGTCAGAGCAAATATGGTGGAGAAATCATAGACCTGTCATGGTTCAATAGAAATAAAGCGAGGGATTGTTTCTTTGTACAGGCATAGGGACCACACAAGTTGGACTGTGGAATCAAAGATGTGAAAACATGTCTTTGGCTGTTTTTGTGTGTTCCCTGCCTGATGTTTGAGTGTAAATGCAATGTTTTGCTACTCCAAAGCCAGTGGGCTCAGCTCGAAAGACACACTGTATCATTTTGGAACACTCTAATGCATTTCTAAGTGGTTCATTCTGTGGTTGGTCCGTGCCATTAGTGTCTCTGCCATTTCTCTGTCGTTTTCAAAGACGGCGGGATACAAACAGAGCGAGACATTACCTCTACGACTCAGGCCCCAGCATGCTCAATCGGGGTGCCATAATTACACAGCAAAAGCTAGATGCACTCCCGCTGCTCCTTGGTAACTACAGAGACACGGAGGGCAGAGTGTAGATTCACGACGCCCTCCACAGGTGTCCCCTTTTGCAGCCATTTAAAGTATGCAGGGAGACTAAGATAATTTGGCTATACTAATCAGGCAAAGCACATTACTGTGCAAATGGAGGGTGGGAAAATGATGAGCTGGCAATGTCCTGCCAGTCAGAGAGCCAGACACACCTTAGTGATCTGACAGGACGAAACTGCCCTGGCCCAGAGCAGAGCAATCAGCTGAGGAAAGTCTCTCACAGCTCTTCGTCCATTACAGACATGACCTGGTTCACCAGTCCATTCATCAGCCTGTGCTTATCCGGTCACTGCCAGACAAATGATTTCTAGAAGCTGGATAAATGACAACTGGAAGAAATTCAAAATGTCCAGATCACCATTTAACCTCTAACTCATATCCTGCTGCTTAAGTGATGTCTTCACTGCAAATATCATCTTCAGAATATCAATAAGGAATATTGTGGAAGATGAAGCTCACAGTTATTGCCCTGAGACAGAGGGACTTCATTTGAAAAGCAGAGTTTTTCGATCTAAAACTTTTGAAATGCGTGTGTCTGCATTAGTTCAGCAACATCCAGAAATCCGTCTGGATCCATCTGCATCTGCATCCAAATCATCATCAAACTAAATATAGTTATACATAAACCCACCCAAAAGAAAAGCTCACATGAAGTTGGCCTATGGAGTTTTATGTCAATGTTTATGTTTGTTTCATTGGTCTCATCCAAGTGTGTTATGTAAGAAGTTCTGTAAGGACTGGATGAAGTTTGTTGGCAGAGGACTGAAAGTTAAATTCAGCGGGGAAGAATTTACTCCAGTTCACAATTAAGGAATTACAAAAAATGTTGACATAAAGGGCCACGTGTTGGCACTGTTGAATTTAGATCCACAACAAAAAGGAATCATGTGTTGGTCCATTGGCCTGACTGAAAAATCTTCTTCTTGGGAAGTTAATCACATTCTTGCAGCCTGTTATCTCTACTTAGCATAAAGATGTGAATCGGCCCCAGCTTTCCTTTAGTGTTTGTGCTTAGCTAACTGGCTACTGCTTGTAGCTTCATATTTACTGCACAGATGTGACAGTTCTATCAGCCTTATCTGCCAGAAAGCAAGTAAGCATAGTTCTCAAAATGATAACCTATTCACTAGGAAAAGTCAGAATGTCCACAATAAAGAATCAATCAGCAAAAAACATATAAGCTTTCTGAATTTGATCAGGAAATACGATGTTGTGTACTCAAAGTCATCTTATCAGCTGTAGGTGACTCTGATCATTGTCTGAAATGGTGTGTGCACATGGTGTGTGTGCGTCTGAGTGTGGAGGTGTTGGATTCTCTAGCATCTGCCTCAGTTTGATTTCACATTCTGTGTGTGTGTGTGCTGAAACTTAGGAGTGGCTTTGTGAGTGTAAGTATCCTTCAGGACCCAGGCTGCACTGGTACTGTCACATTACAGGGACAGATGAGCTGCCGTCATGGAGCGAATGGGCTGCATGCACGTGATGGATCATTGCAGCGGGGTGAGGAGATGCAGATTTCCGCTGTGACATATCTTTTACTCCATTCCAGCAAGCTGAAGTGAGGTCGGACTCCAGCGGCTCTCAGCTCAAAGACCCAGAGCCCATAAGCTTCTCATTGACATTTCTACTTGTGATAGATTGATAGATAGATAGATAGTCCATTAATTTTTAAATTTCTACATAGTTTGTATTCCCTGCCAGAGGTGTCAAGGATGCAGAACGACCTGCACTTGACCTCTAGCATGTGAATAGTGGATATACACATGTAAAGATTACAGATGGCTCGACACCACTTACACAACACTGAGTAGCCTCTCTGCTAATTCTGATGCTAATCCAGTGCTAATTTTTCTTCTTCTACTAAGCTGTTTATGAGCCATAATATCCTGCTTGCTGAGATTAGAAAAAATGTGATTATGTATATTTTAAGATACTTAAATAAGTGAAGATTCATAACATGACTGAAATTAGTCAGAACATGTTAGCTCGGAGTGCTACTTTTTTCATAGCAAAGAATAAAGGAATCAGACACGTGTTTGAGTTTCAGCAGTTGTTGCAATTCTTTTGCAAAGAATTTCTTTCTAAGGAATTTTCTAAGTTGCTCAGAGAGATTTGAAGATGCCTATTCAGAAATGAAATGTTGGTTTTTCACAAGGTGTTTTGAAATGTAGAGCTGTACACTTGAGACCTGGGAACTTGGACTTGTCTGCCCCGGGACGCCACCTATTTGAGACTTGAAGGCAAAAGCTGAAGAGACTTGACTCATTTACCTATAAATATTAAAAGACACAATTTTTCTTCTTGGAGTTCTACCTGATGGTCATAAATAATCAACAGGATGTGCGCAACATCTCAGAAATTATTCTGAACTCCTTTTTGTTTTTGTTAAATTATTAAGTATTGTATTGTATTTAAGATTAATGCTGATATGGTTTAGCTTTGTGTTGAATTCATGATCAGAAATGACCTATTTTTCAGGCCATCTGCTCTGTATTAAACAAGATGTTGTTACTGAAGATGTTGTTTGTTATAAAAATATTTTACAGAATGTTATTGTACAAATGCTCCTGCAGCTTAATGATAAATGATCCTAAGTGCCAAAAAGACCTTGAAATGGTGAAAGGTGATGAAATGTGAGAAAAGGAGGTATAGGCTATAAATGTTCCCTGACCAGTTTAAACAAGAGACGTTACAGTTATGTAATACGAGTCTTAGACCCTGCTCAGTGTCCCTACTATACAGTGCCTCCCCGAAAGTATTCACACCGCTTCGCTTTTTCCACATTTTGTTATGTTAGAGTCTCATTCCAAAATGGATTTAATTTATTTTTTCCCTCAAAATTCTACACAAAATACCTCCTAATGATAAAGTGAAACAAGTTTGCTTGAATCTTTTGCAAATTTATTTGAAAATGAAAAGCAAGAAATGTGAACAAGTGTCCACACCCTTTGCCATGGCACTCAAAATTGAGCTCAGGTGCCTCCTGTTTCCACTGATCATCCTTCAGAGGTTTCTACAACCTGAGTTGAGTCCACCTGTGGTAAATTCAGTTGATTGGGCATGATTTGGAAAGGCACACACCAGTCTATATAAACCCTCACAGTTGACAGTGCACGTCAGAGCACAAACAAAGCTATGAAGTCAAAGGAATTGTCTGTAGACCTCTGAGACAGGATTGTGTCAGGACACAGATCTGGGGAAGGGTACAGAAACATTTCTGCTGCATTAAAGAGCACAGTGGCCACTTTGTCATTACGGGGTATTTTGTGTAGAATTTTGAGGGATTCTTTCCGGATGCACTGTATGTCTACAGCACATGATTCCTCACATCACGACTTACAGTCAGTGCCAGTGTTCAGTGCCAGTGCATGATGTAATGTTCTCTTTACGTCGCAGGACAGAAAATGAGGCAGTGGAGGTCTGGGTGGTGGATGAATGTGTAACACGATTGACATCCAGTTTGCATCCCATCACACACTTTTTGTATTTTTATTAACCCTCATCGCAGTTGATCACTAACCTTAACCACATTAACCGTGGTTTACTGAGCCATACCATACATGGCATATGCAGACGTTGTCGAAAGCTTATATTTTAAGTGTAATTTAGAGTTTGGCAGAATTGTCCTGTGGACTTTCTCTTCTGGTAATAAGGTCACCTTGACATCCATAATGTTAAATTTTATTGCTGTCAGTATTTTTTTCTAGTATGCAATCTAGTGTTTTTCCTCCTATGAGAATGCTGACCATTGGACTGGCTAGCTCACATACTCCATGCTAGGAAACAGATATGCAGTGAAGAGTCAAACGTTCAGCTTACCTTTGTGGTTGTCATGTAGAGCTGGAATTTGTATGAACACTCTGGTGTCAAGCGCTCAGGATGAGTGTGTGTGTGTGTGTGCGTGTGTGTTGCAGTGGGTGGCGATGGGGTCGGGTGGTTCAGGGTTATCTGTGGTATTTATGTCACCAGCAGACGGAGCTGACGGTCGAGGTGAGATAGACGTCAACTCCGAGGAGCACAGTCAGGCTTGTAGCCAAACGCTGTCAGCCTAATAGCAGCGAGCGGTCCGGGAGGAGCAGTCGCAGCATCTGGATAGTCAAGCTCCATTAGCCTCCTGGCTCTGTTTTACACCGGCTGCATTACAGCCTTGTTGACAAATGGCAGAAGAGGTGGTGTATGTGATATGAATCACATAACTCAAGGGACCTCCACCATGAATATCATACCCCCTTGCTCCCTGATCTTTTCCCTCCTCCTCTTCCCCTCCCTCTTGTCTGAGCTTGCTGCGAACTATAGCAGCAGCCTGGCTGGGATTCAGTGGGACAGCATTAGCTCTCAACCTTGGTGAAGGACTAAATGCAGGCTCAGTCTGGTGTCCTTGCTGTCACACTGCTGTTGGGAGAAGATAAGCACTCCAGCCTTTAGGACACGCTGGAGGACTCCCATCGGCCCCTGCAGGACTACAAGCTGGATTAATTGCAGAAGCTCTGCGAATAATTAATTCAGCAATCGTTGCGTCTGACAAGCGACATGGTGCACACGTATCTTTGATGAAGGGATTTTATGATAGTCCACTTTTATTCCAGTGTATGCAAAAGCAGTCTCTGTGGCTGATTTAAGGGCTGAGCAATTATTTTGATGGTCTTATACTGTGGTGTCACCCTGAGGTTCAGTGTTACAGCTCTAACCTTTAAAATGCCATGCAAAGACACAGATCTGAAAAGGAGAATTTATTTTATCTGACAGCGAGGTTGTTTGCATATGACACATCTCAAGTCTTCTTTTTTTCTTCTTCTCGCATGACCCATCAGAGAAATCCAGACGATTCTGAGTTTTGTGATATTGCCTCTCGTTTATGTAACACCTGGACATTTTAACTGCTGCAGAGAAAATATTTACCCCTAAGAAACAGTCTCTGAGGTGAAGTCTTGACTCCCGCTGTGGCTCGGTGATGAATTCTTGCTTTAGCCTTTTAGAGCCTTCCGCTGGCTTTTTGGCTTGTCCTTGTGCGGCCTGTAAATTGTTCATTGTGATATATTAAGTGGACAGGTATGGTCGTGTGTGTGTATAAGAATTAGGTTTATTTACTGGGTTGAGCTGCTGAAATAAACCTTGCAGTGCTATATTTCTCTCAAACACAGCAGAGCATTGAATGATGAAACACACGGGGAGAGGCTGTGGTGGGTATTGATGTGTGGTGCCCTTGGACGGAAGCCAAGACGGTGAAATGGAATGAAAGGAGAGCAGTCATTCCCCTGTTAACTCAAGGTTGTGCTTTACAGGAGCTATATCTGTCTGTGTTGTCAATGGTACGCTTAGTAAATGTGCACTACGTGTCTGCAGCGACTATAAAAAAACATCACATCACATCTAAATCACATCTGCCTGTTGACTTTGAAGATTCTCACCAATTTGCCTGTATTTTTCCAAGGCTGATGCGCTATGTCATGGCTCATCCACAACTTCTGAGCTGGCAGGAGTCTGGCGTTTTGGCAGTTGCTTGTAAACAGCCATAGAATGAGCCTTTAGTGATCGGGACCCCTGCCAGCTCATAGAAGTGGCAGCGGATCATCCTCGGTTAATAGGCGCTCATAATCCTCCGTGAATGTCTCATGTTGTCCCCCGAGAGGAGCGAGACTAAGGCATGCATTTGCAATCAGCGTGCATTAGGGGCTGACAGTTTAACTGCTGCCATAACTGTAACAAACCAACCCGCTGTTTGCATGCTGAATGGGAGTAAAATGAAAACTGTAAAGTGTTTTTTTATCTGTTTTAACAATGGCTCTCTCTTTCTTTCTCCCCTGCTGCTGCTTGGCATTGCTGCAGGAAGTCGAGGTTAGTGTCTGTTTTGTAAATTAGTACAATGCACTGTCTGTCGCTCTTTTGATGTCTCTGTTAGGCTGTAGGTGTCAGCTGTCCGATGAGTAGGAGCTCACCTAAAAAAGTACATATAACACAAAGTCACTGTCTAAAAATTTGTCTTTGACTGTGATTCAGAGGTGAAAAAAATCCATACGAAACAACAGCATAAACAACTACTAAACTACTGCTTTCTAGAAAATACGTAGCATCTTTTAAAACTCAGTTCACTCCGGTGAAATCACCAAAAAATTCTCTTTAACTCCTCACCCTGCACACAATATTTAAGATGCCTTCGGCTGTACTTGTTCAGCTCAACTTGAGAGCTCAGTCTTTGTGTCCCCTGAGCAGAATAAGACGCAGCTAAACTGAACAGACCTGATCCTCAGGGTCCTCTCTGGGCCTCATGCCGAGTAGTAACCGCTTTATAGTTGATCCTCTCTGTCCTGACATAGAGAGAAATGGGTCAGAATGGATACAGCAGGGGGACACTGAATTTTTATTATCATTCCAGCACAACACCACCCGGGACACAATCTGAAAACCAGAGTTAGTTTGCAAATATTCCCTCTGCAACAGTGCAGAAGCCTAAGATAGTCGTAAGTACTTTTATGAAATGCATTTAAGCCCGCAGAGTCTCACCGTGTGCTGTTTACTCCATGTTAGAAGCTTCGTCTACAGCCACAGCCACAATGATGACTAAAAAAACCCAAAACAAAACAAAAAGTAGTATAATAATTATGGGATTTATTTATTTAGCTTCAAGGTATTTGATAAGACTGATGCCTAAACATGTCAAAAAGTTAACATTCTTTGCCTTGGAAACAGCAGTTGACAAAACAAAAGCTGACAGAAACAATCTAAACTCAGTGTCGTCTGTCAGCGTTCTCTGGTGCTTTTAGCTGAATCACATGGTCCTCATCAGCTCAACTGTCACAAAGCCGTAGCTGTGCAAACCTTCCACGATTCTGATCAGTCTGTCAACCTGCTGAGGAGGACTGTGTGAAGCAAGTTCCTTCGAATATCTCTGAAACAAAAATTCAATACCACTCTGATGTCTGTATTCTAAACAGGAAGCCAGAGCCAGCAGGAGCTTAGCTAACCAGACTCTGTACAAAACTAACAAATTCTGCACAGCAGCCCGTCCATACAAAAAACAAAGTGTAAAAACAACACTAAAACAATGGCTGTTTAGCATACAGACATCGGTACTAATCTTCTCACAAAGAAAAAACCTAAGAAAGAAACTTTGCACACTACAAAGAACAAGAAAGCCTTGTGGTACAAATGTCTTTTCTAGTTACTATCTCAGTCAGCCAGGCTGATCTCCTCAGGGCATTCACACTGAGTCTACGGCCCCTCAGAGGCAAAGTCACCTCTAGAACAAATCCTTTAGGGAGGACCAGCCAAGAGGATCTGGCCTGATGATCTGGGGCTGCTCGCTGGCTCGTATGAGGACAGCAGGTCTGAAATGTAGCTGTGCATCACGCCTAGAAGTGCACTGAAAAGTGGTAAACAAGCTTGATGTGATCTTACACTATTCGGCAGCTGCGCAAGCACCAATTTTATTTCTGTCTCTAGGGGTTTTTTATTAGTTATTTTAACTCAAAGAGCTAAATCAAGATGCAAAATGGAGATAACATTTATTAATCGTTTTGTATCGCCTACGAAACTCCAACAGCCTTTCCAATTTAGGACATGCCTCACTTGTGTTTTGCTCCCCTAAAGAGCCAACCATCCACAAATAACCATCACCTACAACACAGCAAAGAGGTCCAAAGTGAAAGTTAGCGTTAATACAGAGCACGTGAAATATATTGACTGAGTAATGTTAGCTTGCTTGCTAACACGGATGAATTTTTGCTTAAGAGCTGAATGTATTTAAATTGCTAAAATCATACATTTAAACTGCTATTCGTAGCGTGTGGCGAGGTTTCTGCATTTTGCATGTCTGTTATCTTCATTATTTATCCTCTTTTGAATTTTCATTAGGCATGACTGCAAGAGCACACTTGTTCCATTGTGTTACTTAATATGAATTATTAAATCCATTAATGCAAATATATTTCCTTTCCAGGATGACTACATCAAAAACATGGAAGAAAACATGGGGTCTGATGAAAGTAAGTCAGAATAAAATCATTTCATCTTAGTAGAAAAGATTTTTTCAGTGGTCATGGGCACGGCTGTGTGGATTCATTCGAAGTTGCAGAGGCTATTTGCAAAGATTTTCAGTATTTAAATGGCTTTACTTAAATGGCCAGTTTCTCTGTAAAGAAATAAAACTGCCGTATTTCAGATTCGATTGGCATAATCAATGCTAAGTGCTGTCTGCCTTTATACATCTGCTTTAGACAGTGAAACAGTGCTGAGCACATTACGGAAGCGCTGGCTTCTCTTAATTGCAGCAGTTGTCTGAGGTCATCCAGCGTGAGGTGAGCGCTGATCGGGGGTGTCAGAGCTTGTTGAAGGTGAGAACACAGTTGTGATTCAGGAAAGGAAAGGCTGGGCGTACGCTTGGATCCATTAGTTTGAAAAGCCTTCTATAATTGCCTTTGCTGCTGAGGGCTCAACTCAGAACTCCCACCAGGCTCCATTTACCTCCATGGGGTCTGTTTTTTGTTGGAAAAAAAAAAAATCTTACTGTCAGAAAATCAGCTGTGGAGAAAGAATTGAGACAATGTGAAAAAGATGAACAGTTTGGTGTTATTTCAGTCAAACGGCCTTTCTGTTTTCAACTGGAATGAAAATGTTATTAAAAAGTACTTAGAGGGTGCATTTTCAAAGCATAACAAAAAGTCAATATGTCTTTTAATGTGTTGTCTGCTCCGGTTTTCACAATGTGACTGCTGGTGGAAATCAGCTGCCACTAGTGGTCGCTGTTCAAGAGCCTTAGCTAAGAATTAAAGCGTCTAAAATCAGTATTTTTTGTAAAAGATGGATCACGTGAAAATTTGAACGTGAAAGGGGGTTGCTTCTGGTGGTGAACCGAGGACTTCACATCAAGTCCAATTCGAGCTACAATATAGCGATATTTGATAACTGTAAGTCGCATACATTTAAGTGTTTCTCTCCATTAAAAGGTATTTTCTTCATTATTTCCCAAGAAATTATACCATATATACGAGTATCGACTTGGTATGTTTGGCAAAATAGATTCAAAACCACATTGTGCAGCATCAGCGTGGACCTCGGTCATGTTATTTTGTTATGAGTCGCATGTGTTGGTAGACTTTGAGCAACTGAACTGCGGATTAAGCTAATCAAACGCTACACTGCCTGTGGTGGAGGTAATGAAGTGAATTATGAATAATGTCACAGGTCATGTTATGAGAAGTTCTATTCATATATGTTGTAGCCAAATGAGCAGGCCCTTAGGATCAGGAGTGTGTTCCTGATGCGAGGTGAGTGGGAGGTCGGGTGTAGCACTCCACCCACACTGCCTCACTTAAAAGACTCGCATCAAAGAAGAAAGATGTGAGATGAAGCTGCTCCAGATGTTATCCCAGTCATCTGTTCTTACAACAGGGAGAATAACTAATGTAGTCTCTAAAAAATGCCTCGTTTGCCATAGTGTGGGCGATGTTCGTTTGAATACCATTGATTTCATCCCTGTCCCAGCTCCCACCGGGACTAATTCTGCAGACCTAATTGATCAGGGTGCTTTTCATTGCAAATTAAACAAGACAGCAGAAACTCCGACATGGTGTACCTGCAAGCCCCGGATAGAACAAAAGAGCTAAAAGGAGGCTTCAGACACCTCTGGTGCTTTTTTAGTGAGCTGATAAAGACATCAGCTCGACTCTGCAGAGTCTGCTCTGTAAATGAAGGCCATTTCAAAACAATAAGGTGCCTGCTGCTCTGACTTAACAGAGGGCCTGCCACGTTTGACCTTGACATCCTTTATTCAGTCCTTCATTCATTCATTTTTTTGAAAAAAAAAAGGAAAAAAGAAAGAAAACTTCTTTTATGCCAAGAGTATAATTGAGCTTTGTGATTGTACTTCCATTTCTACTACAACTTTGGGAAATTATTCAGACATAATGTGTTCTAAAAGGAATTAGAGGTGATTTTGTCTCAGGCTATTTTAATACAGCGAACACTAAATAAACCCAAGAGTAATTGCCTATTTTCTAAAATGATGGCAATTGCCAATCCAGTTGAGTCTAATTTTCTTAAAGCTGTAAAATGGGCTGATTGCTCTCTTTTTTAAAAAATATGCTTTTAATATTTATATTTTGGTTTTCAGACTGGTGCTACTGTTTCTTGGCAGCCCAATAACAATCCTTTTCCTTGGTTTTGTCCAGAAAATCTAAAGTATTTTATTAAATAGACACTCTGACAATTTGAATATAAAGCAAATGGCTGATGAAGGCCTTTGATGGAGTACCCTGTCTAACTGCAAGGCTTCATGTTCAGCAGAGCGGAAGTTGATCGTGGCTGAGACAACAGCCATGTTCTTTGTTGTCGATCGCAGTGTAATAATAACAGTGATCTCAGAGAGGTTGGTCACAGGCTCAGTGCAGGCCCATCGCCTCTGCTGAAATGATTTCAGGAGGATTTAAAACCCATAATGGCCCTTACACGTACTGGCCCTGTGCTGAATCCTCAGTTCTCAAGCAGGCGGGGTGATAAACACACTTCATCTTTGATGCAAATTAAATCTTGTGTTTCTATTTAATTTTCAGTATGTAGGAGTTGTATAAGAATATTTTGTGAGGGATGTGTCTGGTTATAAGCTGTTGCTTGAAGGCAGACTTGAAGGTGCTCTTAAATGCTGAACATGGGAGCAATGAGAGAGAGTTGCACATCTGAAACTCTACTGGAAACACCAAGCTGTGTTTCTATGGGAACAGTAAATAAAGCAATGTGTGTTGGCATGATTGAAAACATCAGATTTAATAAAAGGTTAGGCCATAAACCAGTTAACATGATTGTTTACATCACACATTCAGCAATACAAACATGTGGATGTTTAGAAACCTTTCTAAATCTTCACTAAAAAACATTTCTTTATTATTCTGCGTTTCTTAGATTAAGATGAATCAATTTCAGACATGACTTGGGAAATAGTCCATGCTTTATTGCTCATTGTTTCCATTTGGAAGCCCACTTTATTGTTTTGGTTCGCTCTCACCAGAGAGAAGGAAGTTTGATATAACCAGGCATTGTGAGCTGGCTTGACAAAACCTAAAACCCCAGTCGGAGATAACCAGTACCATGACGATGGTTATCAGCGATATTTGTTAAAAGAGGCTTTCTGCTTCAGGCTATATGCTTCAGGTTCCCACAAAAAGGCGCATTTGGTGCACCATGTTCTTCTTCTGTACAAAACGGAATGATTTTGTTTCGCCTACTTGAGTCAGGAGGAAACAGGTTGTTATAATGAAGAGCTATGATAAACCCAACGTAGACTGCCTGTGCAGCAACAAATGTTGGGCAAACAAAGTTAACAGCTAGCTGGTGAACATATTGGACAATTTAATATCCAAATATCCCCTCAGGAAATGATGCAGGCCAAAAAACGGAGCTAAAATGAGAGTCAGAACACCAGGTGGCCAGAAGTATTGCTCCTAATGATTGCTTATTAGCTAATGCTAATTGCACCACACACACAAAACAGTCTGTTTTGTTTTTGCAATACTATTTTCCACCAAACCTCACAAAGTTCAACTCCCTTTCAACAAATACAGCTATTAATATTGAGTGGTTTTTTGTTTGTTTTATTTATTTTTCTCCAGTATTTCTGTCTTGTAGGCGTGGCCTTTTTCACATACACCACAAAAGCTTGCATTTATCAACGTTAAAACCAAATGTAGTTTACAATCAACAATCCTGCAAAATTTGATGACGTCTCATCAGCAGGTGGAGCTGCAGCAATTTAAGGCTGGAAGTGTGATACAGTTGGAATTATCTCACATTTATATTCATCAATGCAAAGCTATGATAATCCTGGAGGAAAATGAGATGTTCTGGGAAAAATTGGTAACCATCAGCTATGCATGAAATGTATGGTTTTATCTCAATATGAGTATCCATATTTTCTATTATTTAACTAACACATAGAGAGGATTGCAGCCTTAGTACCTGTGTGTGCTCTCTGAGTGCTTTCTGGTTTTATCTGATTCTTCCTTATGCATCCAGACTGTGCAGTGCACGGCTCACTGCACAGTCTGTAGCTGTGGCTTCTATGTGAGTGGACAGCAGGTAGAGCAACTGTTCAGTGGCCTAAGAATAATAAAATGGCACAGAAGAGAGTGGCAATAGTTTCAGGTATATTATGCCACTAAAAAAATAAAACTCCCTTCCTCTATTAAAGTTCATAGTCCATAAGTGGAACCTTTTCCTTTACTACAATGTTAAGCCTCATATTCTGATGGCAACCACCAACAAAATATACCCTGACAGTCTCTGTAAGATAAATCAGAAGCCTTAGGAGTGATGAGTGCCACTAAAAAATAACTGTTGTGATCTATTGAGGCATACAGAAACTGTGAAACAGCTTTACTTTCTTTATTGTGAAGAAATAGTCAGAATGATATGCATGGTGACAGTTTATAGGGGGACTTTTTGGAGGTTTTATGTATTAAATCAAATGACAAATGGCAGACAAATGTACCATCAGCAGTGCAGTCCAGGGGTAAATCATTACAGAGCAGAATACCTGTTGGAAAAGATCAAGTGAATAAAAGTCAAGCGGTCAAAAAATATTTTAGATGGGATGAGGCTTTCAGTTTTCATTCAGCTCTGCCCGAATCCAGTTGTCTGTCTCTGAGCTTCTCTGCTGAACCTAAATGTTACATCTTGTATATTCCTTCCTGAGAAGTGGAATAGGGATATTTAAGTAATCAGCTTGACTATTTACTGCCTGCTGTTAGGATGGGTCGGGCATTTCTGGAACAACTGTACAAATTATATATACAAGTTCCATTTTGAAGATAATAATGGGATTTTCTGCTCATGTTGCAACTACTATCATACTTGCTCATTAATTCTGAGCGCAAATACACCCATTATCATGTTTCATCCTTTTGGACAAACTTCAGCAAATCATAAATAAAATGAGAAAGATTAAAACTGAAATGTGTTGATTTATTAACTGAAAATGCATGTGTGCTCCAAAATACTCACCCCGATGGACAATCACGTGATGAACCCGCCAGCGTTTTCTTCATTTCAACAGAAAATATTGTTAAAGCATCTTACAGTGTTTGAGAGTAACTGCACCAAATGTGCTAATCCTGCTGGCCCTGACACTTAGAGGTGACAGCATACACACCCTGTGCAGCAGTGATGAGGCATGGAGTTCTTTTATAGGATGCTACCTGATCTTACCCAACGGAGCCTCTTCGAATCAATCAGCCAACAGAAGCCCGTGCTGCTGTTTTTCCTCCCTCCATGTAGTGAAGAATAACTCTTTGAGAAGTTTTTCTAACCAACCTGAGCTGAACTCTGTAAACCTGTGACCTCGGGACTGAAAGGAAATCACGAATCAAATCACGTTATATTTTTTGTACCTGTTATCCAGCTGTTGGTTCCCTCTTCAAAGATATTTTCTTGATCCCACAGATCTTATGTCTGCCCTGAATGATAAAATGTTTTCTCGGGGCAAAACTAACATTTAAATCCAATATTTCCACCAGGTTACAGAGGCTGCCTTACTCCTCTCTTCTCTTCCTCTTTGGGAATAGGAAAATGTTAGGAGAGGAGTTTCAGCACTCACATAACATGGGAGGCAATTAAACCTTTGGTCTGATGTCTCTGTGGTTTTGAGAAATCTATTGAAAAAGCATTAGAGAGTAAATGTGAGTGAGGCAGGACAAATTTGACTACTTTTTAATGTATAAATTGTGCAGATACTGAGTGGAAACTAGCACTAAAAGAGATTAATCTGAAGAGCTGAAGCAAACTCACTTCACCAGAAAGGTTGATTCAAATGTCAGATGTGGTACCTCAAAATCATAAAATGTATGTCTCATGAGCTGTTTCGAGTTCATTGATGTTGGTATGATGAGGGAAACCCATTGAAAAAGCAAATAAGTGCCATAAAAAGTCCATGTAGTAATTAAACATTTCTATAAAATATAGAGTGGTGAGATCATAAATGGCTCTAGGGATCTTAGAAGCTTGTCTCATAATAAAAATGCAAGGCTGGTGGATGACAAGCTAACTTGGAAGTGATGCAGGACTTTGGATTTGTATGAACTTCAGTCACCAGCTTCCTGTCTGCTCTTACAGAACAAAAACACCACAGGCACACGGTCTCCTACCAGTATGTATTTGGATTCCCTCACAGTTGTCGTGTCATCCATAAAAGTCAACTCTTCCCACATAACTCCGTGCTGTAGCTACAGAGTATCACCTAGTCTCAAGATTTGCAGCGATCTGGCTGGCAGCCATATCGTCTGTTGACCGTGTTGACTACAAAGCAGCTGCTCAAAGCTGACTCAGGATTTCACAGCTTAAATTTCTCTCCCCGACCGCCACTTGCCACTCACTCTTAAATTTATCTCAGCCTTTAGTTTCCCAAGGCCTCTCTAGCAAGGCGGCGGTAAATGGACTGGGACAATGTGACATCCGGTTTCGGATGGCATTGACCACAGGCTGGGGAGAGGTGGAGGACATGGTGCTATTTCCATCTCAGTCTATCAGTGGAAAAGAGCTTGGCACTGAATAGTTCAACTCTCCAAAGATAGAGAGAGATGCTGAGGAGGGAGGGAGGGAGCAAGGAGGGAAGAAAGACAAGGAACAGTGGAGACAAAGATGGAGTGTGTGTGTGTGTTTGTGTGTGAGAGGGAGAAAAGGCAAGACGGGAGAGACGGTGATAAGTTGACGTGGGGGAAGTGAGATGTGACAAGCAGAGAGAAAGAGATGCTCAATCAGTGCTGTCAGGGTTTTTCGCAATCAGAGACAGCCGTCGGAGACTGCAGGCAGTACTATTGACGACAGGCTGCCTCGCTAATGACAGCGAGGCGTCCATGTTTTCAGCAGTGCTGACTATAAAATCAATGGGCTCATTTGTGCACGCTGCCAGAAAATTTTTCATTACACATTTCATGATTTTTATTGCATATGCTTGTGTGAAAGAGTTTTATGAGGTTGGAAAATAATTTTAAACCATGTAAATATGCAGAACCTGATTATACAGCACACAAAATAGCTGTTTTGCTGGTGTTTTTTTTAGGGGAGGAAGTGAGTACTTTCTGTCAGTCTGTTGAACACATGCTCCTTGTCAAATAAAACAATTTTTCTTTAAAAAAAAAAAAGAGAGAGAGAGAGGAAAAGTTTGTGTTTTGCTCCTGGAGGCGACTGAAATAAAGAATTAGAACAAAACACCTCAGCTGTGATTGACGTGTCTGGATTCTCAGTGTTGTTGTTTTGTGTTTGCAGCCGTAGACACCACCAAGGACCCATGCCAGAATGTGAAGTGCAGCCGCCATAAGGTGTGTGTCGCTCAGGGCTACCAGAGGGCCATGTGTGTCAATCGCAAGAAACTGGAGCACAGGTAGGTGGTGAATTCAGTGCTAAAGTCAGGGGGAGACTTATTTTGTGTTGCCACTGTTAGGGAGATTTCTGCATGGACGCGACAGACGTTGGTGTCAACAGCTGTTGGCTGTGCATCAGTTAAAAGCCTTTCAGTGTCGGGTTGGAGAGCTATTGATTAAACTCAGTAAGAGGGCCAGAGAGTGTCATGACTCAGGACTGACGTAATTTCAGCTGAACACTCATGCTGTGCAATGACTAATTAACTGCGTGGATGGAGAGTGGTGAAACTGAACACTAGACAGTAAATAATGGGCAGAAATGTTTTGTTTTTTAAGCAACAGAATACACTATATAAATTAAAGTATTGGGACACAGCTCTTTATCATTGAATTCAGGTGTGCTATGGGGTGAAATGCAGTGAAGGGAAATCTTAATGCTTCAGCATTCCGAGACATTTTGGACAATGCTATGCTTCCAACTTCCAACAGTTTGTTGAAGGGCCTTTTCTATTCCAGCATGACTGAGCCCCAGTGCACAAAGCAAAGCTCCATAAGGACATGGTTGGATGAGTTTGGTGTGGAAGAACTTGACTGGCCCACACAGAGCCCTGACCCCAACCCCATCCAACACCTTTGGGATGAATCTGAACATAGATTGCGAGCCAGGCCTTTTGGTCCAACATCAGTGTCTGATCTCCCAAATGCTCTACTGCATGAATGGACAAAATATCCCACAAAAATACTCCAAACTCTTGTGGAAGGTATTCCCAGAAGAGTGGAAGCTGTTGTAGCTGCAAAGCTGGATATGTATTTAAAATGCAATGTCTCTAAACGTGTCCCAATACTTTTGTCTATATAGTATGTTTCAATGTTATGAATTAAGTGGTATTTAAATTGCAATGTTCATTATTCAACACTGATTACACATCAAAACCAGGTTTGCAGTTTCTCATAATATTAAAATCTTTAAGACCGTTATTTACTTCCGCCGACCATCCTTATATGTGGCTTCAATTAAAACCATAATAATTATGCTCCCCTCAGACACACGGGAAAGAGATCCTAGTTTAATGGGTAACACTTAATGTCAAGGGCACATATCGTTAATTAATGCTTGACTAATACATGACTCATCATGATCTACTCTGATGCATAATGTATTATGAATCCCCCGTGACTCAGTTTCAATTTATAATGAAGCCACCATTACTTTAATTACTTAAGAGTACATGGATCTTCAGTTTGTGAACTTGTACATTTATGCGGTTAAGACAGACTAAAATTAACATCATCAAGTCAAATGTCAACAGATGAAAGTGCAAGCCTTTTCAGCTCAGTGAGAAAGTAAGTCAGTAGAAGTAAGCAACAGATTCACACGCATTTCAACACAACATACAGTATGAAACTGGCTGAAGAGGCTTTGATCAGTTCATCCTGTTTTTCATTACAATGTCTTTTGTATAGTTTATTTACAATCTGTCCAAAGCTGAAAGTGGGGGTTGATCAGATAAATCAGACATCATGTTCATGTCATATCATACGGCCTGTAAATCCATTCATATCAGTGGGCCTGGTGAAATATGGGGGGTTTTAAACAGCCATAGAAAGATGATGATGAAAGTTGTTTTGTTTTTTTTTATTTTATTTTCTAATGAGGTAAAACTGCCTTTGTTTGGTCTAAATTCGAGTTTACAGTTGTGTTGTCTAAATGGCTGAGACAGGAAGTAGTCAGAAAACAGACAGTGATTCTTTTGGACAGGTAAGAGACATTAAGAAGACTGGAACATTCAGGCAATACGTGCAGTCTGAGAAACTTTTATTTTGAGTCAGTCTTTTACTTGAAATGACAGCTAATGTAGCGGCAAGTGACAGTAAGAGGATAATGGTAAAATGTAGTGTAACAGCAGCGCAGGAGGAGAAGAGTCATAAACCTGACTCAGTAATGTCATTTACACAACAATAACTCTGTTTAGCTTCATTAGCTGGCCTACCATAAGCTGCTGGTCATACCAGACCAAGTGAGCCTGACGCAGCCAAACACCTGGGTGTATCAGTGAGTAACAGTGTGTTTTCTAAAGTTTATAAATTCAGCTTTTCATAATAAGTTTTTAGATTTTTATTTTCAAAAGTTACTTCATCCCACTCTAAATGAATGTAAACACGGTCAGGTGACTGGGTCAGGTTGGAAACTCCTCATGTGTTATGACATATGTTTTTTAAAACCCATGGAAGTAATTAAAGTTATTTTAATGAAAGCTTTTTCAAGGAATCAAGGAAACAAGACAAGATCCACCTTACTGTCCGTCACTTTTCGGTGGCGTTCTTACACGTCAGACCATTTGAGAAGCTGTCTGCGTGACTCTCCATGTCGATAACAGGGCCGTTTTAGGAAACATGGCATATGTTATTCAGTGTAAGTAGAAGCAGAGGAGAAAGAAGGGCAGGCTCAAAACCATGACAACAGAAGCCTATCAAAAATACCTTGACATTCATGGTATTTTAAACAGTCCTGACTTGACAAAGACCCTTTAGTTTTCTGAAATAAACCTCTCTGAATGGTATTTATCTATTCCTTCACACATTCATTCCACTTTGACTGAAAAACAAATGAGCAGGGTTGCAGTCTGAAAAGAATTAATGGAGTGAATTATTACTACCTGCGAAGTCTATCTGCTGCGACAGGCATTTATCTTTTTCAATAAAGTGCTTCATTTACAGAGTCACTCCAGAGATGAGAGAGAGACTGCGTCGAATAATGGGTAATAAGCACGAACGCGAGCACACCAAACCATCTTACTGTCATTAAGTAGCAGCCTCAGAAGGCGAGCCTAATGCTCCTGCTCACTGAACATGAAGTCAATCGCCGTGTGAGAGGAATGCGAGCGAGAGGTATTTCATGAAGCGTTGCATCCGAGTATTAAGAAAACAGTTTTATTTTTATTTACCCGGGATTGTAGATCTGTTCCTCTGAGGTTTCTGTTGCCACAATGAAAGTGAATGTTGCTTCAAAAATTCAACAGCAAGGCGTCTTCCCCAAACAGTTTCCTGTTACATTACATTTATTTTGTAGATTCTTTTGTCCAAACCAACTTGCGATAAGTGCATTCAAACTTGACAGGAACAAGATCTGGATTGGAGGCTCAGAAATGTACCACTCAACAAACAAGCAACTAAAAGCACGTTCAGTGCTGCGGTGCTCGTTGTTTTGTTTGTTTGCTTTTGAAGAGATGGGATATAAGTAAGTGTGGTGTCAAGCTGTCGTCTGAAGAGGTTATTTTCAGCCTGCAGCAGAAGCGGTGACTGTGCTGTCCTGCGTCTGGAGTTCATTCGACCAGTGTGGAAGACAGACAGACAGACAGACAGACTGGCATTATCTCACTCTGGAAAATTCACAGAGCTGTCTGTCAAGTGCTTTCTCTTCAGATGCTTTCTACAGAAGAAATAGTCACCGCTGTCACTGTGTTTGGGATGGTACTTTTGAGTTTTCAGCCATTATATTCCTGTGAACCTCTGGAAGACAATGTTGGTCAGTCGGTCTCTGACTTTGACTTCAGTATTTGAACAGCTATCTGACAGGTTGCCATGACATTTTGTAGAGACATTCATTATCCCCTATAATGGATGAAGCCTCCTAACTTTGATGATCCCCTTTCTCTAGTGCTAGATGACATTTTTGTTTTTTAATGTCTTGACTTATTACTATGAAATTCATTCGTGCCTCCCTCGTGATTAATTGTAATAACTTTGGTGATCCCTGACTTTTCTTCTATAGCGCCAGCATCGTCAAAATTCTACTTTGTCCAATACTTTGGTCCTGACCAGCAAACCTAAATACATTCCCGTCTACGTGAGCTTTACCTTTTGTAGCTATTTAGCAAATGTTAATATGCTAGCATGCTAAATTAGGATGGTTAATATGCTGAACATTATACTTGCTGATGTTTAGGATGGGTTTAGGAGCATGTTAGTCTACAGATTTAGCTCAAAGCAACACTACCCAAGTCTGGTCTCACAGAGCTGCTAGCATGTCTGTGGACTCTTGTTTACATGTTGTCTTGTTAAATACTGTGAGCACCATTAAAAAAATCAATTTGCATCTGGTTTCTGGAGCATCTAGGGGAGATACAGCCTGAAAACCTGGGAAAATAAAACTATATGCATGGTCAGATAGCTGCTCAGACACTCTGCTGGATGTAGAGGTAAATGAGAAAATTTTAGTGAGTTTCAACTTTCCCTTTTATTTCTTTTGTGTCCAGAGTCAAACAGTCTGGACAGCTGGAGACCCAGGAAAGCAGCTGCAAGCCTTGTCCTGTAACAGCGTCCTCACCTGTGTGTGGCTCTGATGGACACAACTACGCTTCTGAGGTAAAAGAAAATATTTTGCACCAGGATTTCTTTCTGAAATGACTCACTTAGTTAATTTTTCCTTTGCTTTAATACTGGATTCTGCCACCATAAAAGCCCTGAAAAAAAGAAATGGAAAGTGAAAGTGCCCGTGTCATCATTTTAAATAATGAGCGGAGTCCAGTCAAGTGCTGTTTCCTGCTGCGCTGACATATACGTGGGCACAGCAGGGCAGCATAGTTCATCACTGCTCGCGGGAGGACAAGTGCACCGCCTCAACGTGGCTGTATGATTAATGACTGACGTGCTTTTGAGTGGCATCACGTACACCGGCCACTGCCAGGACTCTTTATTGATTTATGTATAGTTTTTAATTTTGACCTTGCATGAAAAGGTAGCAGAAAATGACAGCTCATTTTTGCTGCCTTTCTCTAAGTGCAGTGTCTCATCTGAATGAGCAATCTCTTTTTCCTGCGGTCACCCCCATAAATATTTTAACTACATCTCTCTCTCACTCCTTCCTTACAGTGTAAGCTGGAGCAGCAGGCCTGTCTTACAGGCAAGGACCTGAGCGTCATGTGTACTGGCTTTTGCCCCTGTGCCACAGCCTCCATTGCCAGCACAAATACTGAAACCAAACGTGGCAAGTGCCTTTTCTTCACCTCCTTCATATATTCATGCATCCTAATATTGGGATTCACACCTCCCTGTCTGCATCGCTGTCATCCCTTTCATGAGTCAAGGTTTCAAAAAAAGAAAGTTATGATGCATATGTGACCACGCAAAGCACGCTGTCAGTAGAACAGGACTCCAGGCTTCTCTCAGAACCAATCAACCCAATGTTGGACGTTTAGGATCAATATTCACCAATTTCAGAGATTACTGTTATCCAAATACCCCCCATGTGGTTAAACTGCTCTTTCAATCATGTGGTGATTAATTATTTAGAGTGTACACTATCTGTCTTTGCAGTCAAACAGTATTGATTGTCCAGGCTCTTGGGCATGTAAAAATGCCAATGGATCAAATGGATGAAATGTTACTCCTGCTTTTCATCTGCACCTTGGAATAAGTGCTTAGCCTGAAACTGAAAGTAGATTTCTATCGGAGAACAGGAATTTGCTGCAGCGGTTAATTGCGAAATAACGTTTTCTTTGATTAGCAGATTAATGACAGCATGAAAATGTGACTGTACACCTCAGCAGCTTTACAGTGAGGCTCAGCCTGCACCTTTCATTCTGTTCACTGTACATCAGTAAGAGCAATATGAAACAGTTCATCAGTGTCTTTTGGAAAGGTCAGGCAGCTTGCTGTTCAGTGTCTGCCAGGGTTGTGAGTCCTTGGATTCCCTTCTTTGCCTTCACAGAGAGCTGTACTGGCCAAGACCTAGCAGACCTGGGCGACCGCCTGAGAGATTGGTTCCAGCTCCTTCATGGAAATGCAAAGCAGAATAACACTGGCAAGCTCAGAGTCAGCGCCGCATCAGGTTAGAAACTGACAAAGCAGCTTACTTACTGTCTGCTGTCTCCAAATTTACAATTCAATTATTTAAGCAAAGAAAAGTAGCATCAACCAAAAGAAACTGAAGTACTCTGCAAATTATTTCTGACAGCACTGGACAGGAGCCTTGTAGCCAGCTGCAAAGACTCCATTGGCTGGATGTTCTCAAAGCTGGACACCAACAGCGATCTGTACCTGGATCAGGCTGAGCTGGCTGCTATTAACCTGGACAAGTATGAGGTCTGCATCCGGCCCTTCTTCAACTCCTGTGACAGCTACAAGGATGGGAAGGTCTCCACGGCGGAGTGGTGCCTCTGCTTCTGGAGAGAAAGTGAGTGAAGGGCTCTCCACTGGAGAAGCATAGAAAGTGGAGTCTGTTTTGAGTCATGTCTCTAAATAGGTGAAATATTAGTAAAGGCCCATCACAGAGAAATAGGGGGTGTGCAAACTCTGTTCCAACCTCTGTGCTGTCACTGACTGGCAAAACAAGACTGTTGTGGATGCTGTGGATGGTTTGTAAACAGTGGAATACACATAAACTGTATTCATGTATTTGTACCCCAACCCCAGAGAACTCACAGTACGGTCAAAGGAACTTTTAAATTTTAGGAAATATTGGGGGTGGGAATCTATAAGACTTACATGACACCATCATTGCCATGACATCACACCTGACATGAATATTAAACAGTTTTTGAATTTTTGTGACTGATGTCATTAAGTAACATTCAGTCAATCATGTAATTTTTAATGCAAAGTTGATAAGGTTTCAGATGTCTTTGTTATGGCAATTTGATATTCCCTAGCAAGCCTGGTTATCAAACTTAGAGGAACTGTTAACTTGATGTGTTAAAATTATTATTAAACTTTTATGTGTGGTTGGTTTTTACTTTTGCTGTCATGAAACCCTAATAACTGTGCCATGAATCTTTTCCTTGACTCAACTACCGTGGTACAATTTGGACCTGTCATAAAGATGTCATTAAGTTTTAAGACACTGTCAAATGATTTTATGACGGAGTCACGAATAATTAACTTGATCTCACCTACGGTGGTACAATTTCAACTTTTCATTAAGATATCATTAAATGTTATGAGGACATTTTGACTACAGTATCAAAGTGATTTACAGAGATTCTTGATGGACATATAGCTGTACTTGTTGCTAAAGTTACTGCTAACTGTAGCTACCATTAGCAAGTTAGCTCAGTTAGTCATGCAGTGAGTGCTCCTATTAGCTGACTTAGCCTTGGGGTACCATGAGCTACATCTGGCAAGAAAACCAGGCTGAGTTCGGCCTAGATCTGGCCTTGTCAATGAGATGAATTTCAGAGCTGCTGGTATTTCTTTGGACAAGCTCTGTCCCACCTGCTAGTTTTTTAATAAGCTAAATTACTCCATATTTATCACGCAGGTATGAAAGTGGTATTGAGCTCCTTGCAAGAAAGCCAATAAGCTTATTAACCTAGTGTGAAAGCAGGTTTTTCCAGCCTAATCAACATCTTCAGACCACATTCAGGTTGTCTGCTTCTCCTCTCTCCTCTCCCCTTCAGCAGTTCGTACCGATCATTCTTGAATTCTCCAAACGTTCATCTTTCACCGCCTCTCCTGGTCTGACAATATTCCCAGACATGATCAGCGGTTCTCTCCCCTGCTGAGAACAATCTGGGCAGCGCCTCTTTTATCTGAGTCATCTGACAGTTTGCCAGAATCACTTTCTGGCAATGTGAAAGTCTTTCTTTATGACCTTACTCAACTCTACCCATATTTGAGTTTTATCTCGCCAACATGCTGCAGTCCTTACCCGATTTAGGGTTCCCCTGGACTTACCAAGCCTGAAAAGGCTCCTTCCTAAGCTTGATGGCTGCTGCTTTCACTGCTGTTATTTTCCACTGTTTTCTTTGGTTGCCGCCACAGCAGGCACCAATGACTTTCTGGTCACAACACAGAGGAGCTCCATCTGCAATGATTCAATTTTTATAGTACTCTGATTCTGTGTTCTGACAAGCAACAGCAAGAAGAGTTCATGGACAGAGGTCTTAGCCAGGTATTTTTCATTCACTTTCACCGCATGCTTCCATTTATTTGGTCTGACCAATTGTGTCCTGCATCAAATGATACCTGGTACATTTGTGAACTATGCTTGAACACGGCATTCCCTTTTCACAATCTGTGATTAGCACCGAGGTCCAATAAAAAGGCATCAAAGTGTTCAGTCAACCTGCTCCTGTGGGTGCTGAGGTTGAAAAGAAGCTCTAAATCTATGTGTGCGGGTAATTGCACATCAGTTTTTACCAATGTACCTATGTTTTTATTGTTTGTTTTTGTCAGTACACTATTGCAGATGGCATCCGGTGCTCTTAGTACTTTCTGATGTCATGCTGTGTTCCCACATCTTAGTGCTGTAGGTGTTTTAATTATTATTAAATATTGAAACATGGTTGAAGGTCTGATTTAATATGATGTAATTATTTTGACAGAGATCTTCAATTGATATCAAAGTCCTCTTTTATGGTTAATGAAATTAAATGTTTCTCTTTTTTGGCTGCATAGAAGTTTAAAGCAGATTACCAGAGTTACATGGTGACACCGTGAGCTGGGATGAGAGAAATGTCAGGAAAATTATCACAGAATTAATCTGAAACCCCCTGGTGTGCTTGAATTATTTATTTAGAAATGAAGTTCCCTTTTGAAGCCGCGTTCCTGACATTTTATGTGTAGCTATCATGTTGAAGAATGTAAAATGATCAGGTGTCCTTAAGAATATTATCTTGCTGATAATCTACGTTCACTGTGCTATTTCAGTTGTGCACATTTGCAACATCCGACTGTTTGACCTTTACTAAACAAATGCAGGATATTTGTAGCAGCAACCTCATTTGAATGCCAATTATCCCATTGATTGGGCATTTAACCTGCATGCAGTAGATTGCACTGGCTCAGTAATCAATTTTTCATTACTAGCTGGTGATATTCATAAACTACTTCACACTGAGCTGTTAAGTAATAATAAAGAATGATATCATCTAGTTTTGTGCAAACAAAGTACACAGTAGAAATGTTGTGAAGACAGACACATTTTTGTGTGAAAATCTACAAATACTGAGGAAGGTTTATTGATTAGGGATCAATACGAGGTGTCTTTCTCTTCTTTGTTTCTATTTCTGTCTGTTCTAGAAGTGCATTTCTTCATCCTTCTCAAACTACGTCCATATGTTCTTTCACCTGAGCACCTGAGCTCGACAATCGATCGTGCGCTGAGGGAATGAAGTTTAAGACTTCAAATCAGTATGACAAAAAAGTGTAATTACGAAGAACATTGACTGAGATAAAGTTTAGGGAGAGCAGTTTTAGATTTTTGTCTGTCATCGCTTTTCTTGTTTGATTCTCACAGAGCCGCCGTGCCTCGCTGAGCTGGAGAGGATCCAAGTGCAGGAAGCAGCCAAGAAGAAGCCCGGTAAATGCATCCATTGTAAGATTACTGTGAAGTTAGGGATTTATTTGACCGAAGATTGCACAAACGCTGCACCTGCATAGAAACACCTTCCATACAGGAAATCACCACCGTCTCACTTCCATTCAAAGCCACATGGTCCCCCTGCCCTTGCTCCAGGTCTCCAGCATGCGCTTACGTAACCAGGCACTGGGTGTAGCGGACGAGAAGCTGGAGGAGGCTCATTTAGGAGATCACAAGCACACGCCTAGGATTAGGCACTAATCAGGCTGGGGCGGGGGGTGGATTAGGGGGCATTGCTGCCTTTGGGAAAGAGCAATGCTAATGCGCCTGTTTGGCTCCCCGAGATACTCAACAATACCTACCCAACATGAGCAACATGCTGCACAGCTGCTTTTCAGCCTTCTGAAGCCTACTCGTCTCATTGCATGTGTTTCCTCTAGTTTTCGTTGCTCGTTAGAGAACTTCGCTTTGAGTTTGACAAGAGAGTCCTGAGGGAGGCTGAAACAGTGGAGCTCTGTCACCGGGGCTGTCACTACATTTTTACATGCCACTCTCGCAGCACAAGGAAACACACACCATGCCAACATACTGTACGGAATCACATCCACCAGTATGCATGCTTGTGTAAAACAAACAGGGAAGCTTTCTCTGTAGAGAGGCGGATTTTTGAATGAGAATACCTCTGCCGAAAATCTGCCTCTCTACCCTGACTGATGGGCTTATTACAGGTTCACTAAGGCGTGCTGGCATTCTCATTTATGCAGAATTCATCGCAGACATCAGCATGAGGCAGCTGAGACAGTGTACTAAGGGTATAAATATTTTAACAACTCGGTATGTGCACGACCTTGCAGGTATGTACATTCCCAACTGCGATGAGGACGGCTACTACAGGAAGGTGCAGTGTGACCAGAACCGAGGGGAGTGCTGGTGCGTCGACCAGCATGGTGGCGAGATGATGGGCACCAGAATCCATGGCAACCCTGATTGCGGTAAGAGGGGGGCATTTGGCAAACAGACGAAAATGTCCTTCTCTTGATGTAATCATCTGTAATTGAGTCCTTGAAGTCATACTTAGGCAGAACATGAAAATATTTATCAGTCCTATTGTCCTGATTTTAGTGCACTGATCTGCCTTTTATTTTTTTACATTTATTTAGATAACAGGTTGTAGTATTTTTACTACATCTGCAGGTGTTTTTCCCTGTTTAAATAACATTTTAAAGGTTTTAGGACACAAATAGGAGAAATAACAGTTCCACCAATTGAAAACCCCAAGCTGGATTTTAGTATTATGAACAGGACTTAAAGAACTGCTTATTGCTCTCAGTTATAGTTTTGGTTAATCAGTTAATCGTTTAATCTATAAAATGCCAGAAAATAGGTTCTCAAACCCCTAGGTGTCTTCCAAATTAATTGTTTTGTCTCACTAACAGTCCCAAACCCAAAGATTTTCAATTTGCATTGATAAATACCAATAAAAAAGGCAAATCTTCACATTTCTGATTCGATTTATTGGATTATCTGTCAGGCGTTAATGCAAAATCCTTCCTTGTGTGTTTTTCCTTTTCCAGATGAAGTGGCAGGATATTCTGGAGATTTTGGGAGTGGGGTGGGATGGGAGGATGAAGAGGAGAAGGAGGCAGAGGACAATGGAGAGGAGGCAGAAGAGGAGGAAGAGGAGGAGGGCGAGGCAGACGACGGCGGGTACATCTGGTAGAACTGTCTGACCCCACGCAGAGAGCCGAGTCACAGCTGCTGGCCTGAAAATCTGCAGGGACAGCTCTCTCCTGACAACAAAAGATTCTGGGATCAGACTGGGGAGGCATGGGATTGTGTTTCATCTTGGTGGAATATGTGGTGCCGGTCCAGGGATGAGTTTTTCGTCTTTGATATGTGTAATTGCTTCATTCTCTTCTGTTTTTTGAGCAACAGAGCTTTTTGTTTTGCCATCCTGAAAAGCAGGACCCACTGACTACTGCGTCATAGGTAGCTCAAGTCCATCAGAATTCCTCTCTTGTCCAACCGCCATCTATGCATATAGAGATTACCAGTAATTTTGTATCGTGTGAACAATTGCTTGAGTGTTAGAGCCGCCGTCCCGCTGAAATGACCGGAGATCCGAAGTTTAAGGAGTAGTTTGACATTTTGGGAAATACACGTGTTTGTTTTGCAAGAAGCTTAATATCACTCTTGGGTTAAATTTTAAGTTCATGCTAGGAGGCAGTTAGCTTAGCTTATCATAAAGACTGGAAACAGGAGAAAAGTTGCAAGACCAAAACCTCTAAAGCGTACTAATTGTCAGCTTATATGTTGTCATTTAGTGAGCTTTTTGCTTAAGCCCCATTACAATAGTGTAAAAACATGTTGTTGTTTTTTTTATGGAGAAATGGTTTGAAAATGTTAACTGTCATTTTTACAATTTCTGTAGGCATCTTTGGTTACCTTTAGACAGATTTGGGCTATCTGTGGCCCACTGTACATTACCTACTCAACACCAAATGAAGAAGAAGGACATAGTTAGCGACTAGCTGCTGAACACAGAGGAGCATTTGATAGTTTAAGAGCCAGATATATCCCTCAGTAGTTTGTAGAGGCCAAAAACAGTGCCAAAAGAGAGTGAATATCGGATTTGAATTCATCAGGTTCATTCTTGTCAGTGCTGTGTTCACAACTTGTTTATGTTACCCCTAAGTGGCCAAAGAAATCAGTTATTACAGCTTTGACCTCGGCTAATAAGTGTCTCCTGGCTGTACCTTCATATTTAGCATACAGACAGAGGTATTGATCTTTTCATCTGTCTCGAGCTGATAGCAAATATATTCCCCAAAATGTCTAACTTTTTCCTTTAAAGCAGTTCAGTGCAATGTGCTTATCTGATTCCAAAATGATTCTGTATATAAATCCAGTGTAAATGATCTGTGAAGCAGATTTCGGGTCACTTCGGTTTAAAGCTACCTTTATGAGAAAGGTGCGCCACAGCTCATAGCATTTTTTAATTATACCTGCTTTATGAATTCAGTGGATACACACAACTGTACAGGACCTATATTTCCAGTTGGACTACTTTTATTGAAAACCTATAGAATGTACTTTAAAAGACCCGGCTACATTAGAAACCACTAGGCTTACTCCTCTGCTAACTCATGTCAAAGAATGTGCCACAACTGTTTTATTCTGAGTTTGCAACTTGAAAAAAATAGTATTTTGTGTTTATAAGAATATGTGTGCATTACTTGAAGTTCTGTGTGTATACTTGAATTCACGTTGTAATTTTTTTTTCTATGAGAATACTGTTGCCATGTCTTCATTCATGCTATTGCTAGGCCAGAAATTTGGTTGTTTTTAGTATTGCATGTTAGTAAATAAGAATGTACTTAGAGGCTGAGCACTTTACTAATAAAGGCACTGGAGCCAAACTTTATGTCGTCTTTAATGCCTCCCAACTATTTCAAAGATGAAAAATATCATCCAGAGAGAAATTAGGTTGAGTTTGTGGTCGCGGTGCTGCCAAGTCACATCTGTATCCTCTTCTGTATAATGAAGTATTTTTGCTGTGATCCTGCTACATAAAGAGAGGGACACTGTGCTTAAGTCTGTGGGGAAATTATATGAATTTGTAAGATAAAGGTAAGTTGATTTACCTCACCCCAGGAAGGTGGTCAGGAGAGGATATGCATCACAGACTGCAGTCCTCAGCTCTTTTCTTTAACCTCAGGAAATCCAAATTTTCGAATTCAGCTCGTGCACTAAAGAGAGATTTTGAGCATAGATGAATTGACACCCCAGCCCACATTACATGGAGTGGTTAAAACACAAGCTGGCTGAGTAAATATGAATATTTTGGAGCACAGAAGTACTTTTTGTGACCTTTGGGTCGCCCACCTGGTTTGTGAAGCACTGATTACTGAGGCTTACTAGAGCTAAGGCCTGTAACTACCGCGATTACAGCTGATTATGTTTAACAAGGCATTAACAAAATACAATTTCATCATCTGGAATCACGGGGCCTGCAGCAGAATAAAACCAGGTGGAAGGTGAAAGCTGCAGTCTCCTCCCAGCTGAGTCTCTAATAGGCAGAAGAGAGGATATTTGCAGGGGATGTTTTGTGCTCAGATGCCACCTCATGCCACCTCATGGAGAGCAAATTACAGCCAAATGACAGATGATTTAATGGCCACAATGTGAAAGACAGCACTGTCAGAGGGCATATGGAGGGCAATTAACAGATCAGTACCAGCTTCCATAAGCAGTAACAAAACATAACTAAGTGCATTCACTTAAGTATTTAAGTACAATTCTTTGCTACTATATACTTCCATTCCACAGTATTTTTAAGGCAAATGTTGTATTTTTTACTCCATGACATTTACTTAATGAGCTAGTAGCTACTTTGCAGATTGCATTCTGTATCAGTGTCAAAGTACTTTGTCAGTAGTGGAAGAAACTGTGCAACATCTTCCTCGAAAATGCAGTAAAGTCTTCCAAAATAGGAACATTCAAGTACAACACTATTTTAAATACGTTAGCTGAGTAAATGTGTCGATACTAGAAGGCTGCAAGTACACGGCCATGCTGGTGGCACTAAGAGGATGCAGTCAGTCACAGAAGGGCCTTGAGCTAAATGCTAAAGCCTAAACGTTAATGTGCCAATGCTAAGCATATTTCTTCAGACGAAACATTAGAGCATCTTCAACATGGTAACAAGTTCTCTTGAGGGGTACATGAATGTGTGAACCAAATTTCTGAACAATTCATCAAAAAAATGGGGTTTAATTGTAGTTAAAATAAAAATGAAACATGGACAGTCAAAAAAAAGCTGTTTTTAATCACATATGTTAGATCAATCTTTATGTGTAGATGTTGTCAGTTAAGTGTCAGCTAAAGGGCAGTTACTGTACAAACATTTACATGTGTATTATACATAATTTACAGGATTCAGCAACTGGTACAGAACACTGTTCAAAGGAAAAGCAGTTTGTTTACATGCACACTACATCTCTGTAAACACTCAAGATTCCCTGTATAAAATCTATGTCATGTTTATGTTTTTTATCTCAGTCACAAATATCCCTGCATGTATTAATAAAGCATTCAAAATGTTACTCTGTAAACATGGGGTGCAGGAAACAGTAGTCAAGTCAAATAACGAAAACACTTCAGTAACCAGATTAAGAACAGAACATTAATTTACAGGTTGAAATTTGACATTTTACGTTTGCACTCTCTCATCTTTTCAGACAGTCAAAAAGTACATCAGCTGCAACACTTCAACCCCGTTGCTCAGTTTACATGCTGATCACATGCCCACGTATTGCTCAGACTCCAGACTAAAGGAATAAATAACAAAAAACAAATTATCAATTAATTTCATTAATGGTTGATTTTAATAAACAGGACTAGATTTATTCTTTCTTACTCATTAATACAGTTGAGTAAGATTGTCCCTGCTACAGTACAGTCAGTCTACTTTATTGCTTCCTGACAGGCAATACGTTATCACAGCCTTCATGACATAATAGAGCAAGGGCAGCCATCGAAAGTCATAAATTTCTGCTTGAACATTTTGTCTTTGAGCCCTTTACTGAATAGCCCAAAGTCAAAGATGATGAAGACTTACTTTGGTCCACCTAACACACTTCAAATTAGTTGCCTTCAACACAACATATAACATGGCTCTGAGTAAAGCCATACTAGTATAAGAAAAGATGCAAAACTAAACAAGCCAATTCCATCAAGACACTGAAAGTGAGAGACGCATTATTCAGAGCACACTCATCAGTGAGCATTTCATTTTTTTCTCTGTTTATTCCATCATCTTTGTATTTATAGTGGGACGTGCTGTCTTTCCTCCTTGTTTGCTTCTGAAGGGGATTTGACGTTATTTTAGCTCAGTGCTCAGCACGAACCATTTCTTTTGTTGAAGTCGAAATCTCTCCCTCCCTGCTAATCCCAAAGTCATTAGCATACATCTTTGGCTATATGCTTTGAAGGCAGTGGCTGCATAACACTATGTTTAATGAAAAACTCAATCTTCTGGATTAAATTTATCTTATTTTAAAGCCTAAACTCGGGCCATCTTAATCCAATGTCAGACAAGCATTAAACTACCCACCAAAATCATCACTGAGACCTTAATTTTCATCACACTCCTCCTAATGAATTCCAATAAGAGCAGTACGTCTACTTCATAATAATTAAACCCACACTAATTTGTATATATCTACATTATTGCATAATTCATGACTACTCATGTTACAGCTTACTTAACTCTCACATTAATAACACAGGCAGCACAGTTCACCATGAACCACTTTTAAAAGTTTGCATAGAAACCTTTAAATCCTGAATAAACGATTAAAGTATTAAAAAGAATATGTTCTTAACAATACTGTTTGAAATGTGGGCTGATTGACACTTTCAAAGAGACAAAGTCTGCCATGCATCATGAAAACGTGTCGATGAAATCCCTTCTGTTTAAGCCTCAGTCCTGCGTGTCAGTCGATGTACTGTGACAACCATCTGAAACCTTCCCCATAGCCTTGTTTTTTCAACACGCTGCACATGAAAATCTCCAGAGGTCGGGCATTCAGCTCCTTCAAAGAGACATTTCCCTGTTGATAACAACACAGATATATGAGAACGATGGCAATCAGGCACCAGGACACAGCAAGAGAGAGAGAGAGAGAGAGAGAGAGAGAGAGAGAGAGAGAGAGAGAGAGAGAGAGAGAGAGTGAGAGTGAGATCATATTATTTCCGAGAATTAAAATGACATGCCTACCTTTCCGGTAACTTGACCATCAAGAGCAAAGGCTCCTCTAAGTCCTCCTTCACTGATGGCCTCAGGGCGGTCAATTTTATTACCCAGCACCAACACTGGTACATTGACTATGGTCTCATCTCCTAGGAGAGCCTAGAAACACAATCATCATTAATCTACAGTTAAAAGACGCCAGTCAATACCGCGAGGTGGAAACAGCTTGGAAGGGTGATGTTTAATCTTACATCGAGTTCAGCCTTGGATTCTGTGAGTCTCTCGTGATCTGCACAGTCTACAAGAAAGACGACACCATTCACAGCTGGCAGGTAGTTCTTCCACACTCTTCGAGCTATGAACAAAGAAAAAAAAACCTGTTTTTCCTCGCAGCAATTCAACAGGATACTGAATGCCCTTCAGTGCTTGGAATGCAGGGGATTCCATCCTTTACTGTCACTGTGTACAATCATAAATCTTCATATAGTGGTATGGTGGCTCACAGGTCCTAATGTCTTTCCATGCATCCCACAGATTTTGGCTAATTAGATCTGTAGTCAGGCTGATGTTGGGTGGAGGTATACTGAGAACTATGTGAAGTCACCAAAACTATTAAGAACAGCAGTAATGAATGTGACATATCTTTCGCTGCACAAAAGGTAGTGGGTCAATATAGCCAGAAAGGCATGCGTCTGACATATTAAAGCTTCTTTTGGCATGCTAAATAATGTAGGAGTATGAGTACTGGAATGCAGGGACTTGTATGTTTTTCCTTAAGAAAAGGTTTAATCAACTAACATAACTGAAAACTCTTGTGTAACAGCTGTAACTTTTTTTAATTGGGCTACAGGACTTCATAAAGCAAATATGAATTGAGAATACTGTGATAATGATTGCTAAACTAACATTTACAGTCATAATGTAACCTAGAGGGGTAGAGTCTGTTCTTTCCTAATGTACATTTTCTGCAGCTCTGGTACAACTTCTGTATTCTGGAACTTCCTGCCTTTAAATTTCAGTTCAGTGCACTTTAGCCTCAGTATTTCCATGTTAGCTGATATAAATTACACGTCAGTGCAGAGACACCATGTGGCAGCCACGAGAACTGCGATCAGTTAACTTGTTTTGGTTTTCTCCAATATGACTGTAGACAGTACAGCTTACTGACAGTGAAGGCAATATCAAAGGATCTGCTTTCTGACAATTGGCAACAGTTGTAACAAATATGTATATTGTGATCTCGCAAACTTATTTCCAGTGAAACAACTTGAACCACTATTTTACAGTGCATTATTACAACCTGTTAATGTGCAACATATCAGTGTAATTTAGAGGTGACACTGTTACAATCTACAGGTTAATCCTATGCTAAATCCTAAGTTATTTTCAGAACACTTTGGGTGATAAATGCACATCCTGCTTTACAACATGATATTTCATCAAAATCTGATATGACAGTGAAAAGCTGTGACAACTGCCTAATTTCTACAGTGTGACCATGCTGGAAAAATGGTGAACGATCTCACCTTGTACATGCCCTCCTAGATCAAATGTAGTGAATGTCATCCCACCGATTGTCAGCTCTTCAGAAGCTTTAAGGAAAAGAAGGGAAAATTCAACAAAGCTGTAAACTACACAGTAACTCACAATACAACACTATCACAACATTTTGCCCAAAAGACAATCAGACCCAAAATGGGTGGAATAACTTTGCCAGATGAAGGAATCAATCACACTGTATTTATTTACCGCATAATAAACTCACATGAATCTACATGCACCAAAACACACTGAGCCTTCAGCTTTTAATATCAAGTCATCTACTTTCTAACATGTCAGCCAATGCAGGATGGAACATGACTGTCTGAATCTTACTTGGATGCAACGTCGGTACATGTTGGCCAAGTCGGTCATCTTTCAACATGTGAAGGAGCGTTGTTTTACCAGCATTGTCCAGACCCAGGAAAACCAGCTTCCCAGACTTTTTATACAGACCTGAAGGAAATATTTCACAAATGTGCCAAAAATGACCATCAAATTTTGTGTTTGAATACCAAGTTCTAGTTGATACATATGCATATACATAAAAGTTTACATGAGTTTAGTCTTGAAGAAATTGGTGCTTTAAACTTTTACTACCATAGCTACACATCAGAAAGAATTCTTCATGATTATAAAGTATTTTGGGATCTGTTTCACATACATATCTAAGCCTTAAATTACCAAAACGCACCATTGTTCAAAGTGAGCAACTTTTTGAAGTACTAGTGGTATTGCTGTTATTGCTAAGTAGAAGACTTTAATACTTTCCCACCCCTTTTAAATCATTACAAAACTGAAGACAGTACTTACCTAAGAACTGTAAAACACTACTAAACCCCCTGTAGATCCAGTCGAATAAAAATGACATCTTGAAGATCTTGGACTGAAACAAGAATAAGGTTACATTACTACCACATACTGTAATAGTGAACTAAAAGGGCATGGCTTGTGACCATGTATTGGATCATGGAATACTCAAATATTTCGGACAAAACATTACACACTTTGACACAATGTAGAAAATGTACCATCGACATCAACATACAGCAAATCCAGTAGTAAGAAGGCTAGGTCAATACAAACACTGGACATTTTTAAACGATGGTGAACTAAATTATATTCACGTGTGCCTTTTCTCGAAAAGTCTAAACGTAGCAAACATACCGTTAACAAATCATCACGCATCATTTAGATCTAACGTAACAAGCATCACAGACTATCCATCAAGGACGCAACAGGTCCAATATTAGATTGAATAATTAGCTGAGCTACCCACATTATTATTTAACAGCGCTCCTTTGTAAAAAAAAATGACAATTAAAAAGACAAGTCTCCGCTTTAAAAACGCTGGAAGCATAAGTATCCAAGTGCCCGTTGGTGCTTGTATCGGTGTGCTCCGATTGCTAATACACCGACACAGTTGTAGCGTTAGATAACGGCTTTGGGCTACTTAGCATTAGCATGTTTGCTAACGTTAAACCGCTGGTACATTCTAGAATCAGATCTCATGTACGTCAGGGCAAAGCTAAAAGGTCCATCGACTGCAAGCAGACTCATTATTAACTCTGCCAACAGAAAATGTGTTTCACTGTGTATTTGTGTCTAAATTATTTTCTAACTTTAACATTAGCTTCCTTACCCCTCTGCACTGCCCAGCAGCCCAGCACTAAGTGGTATCGGTGGTCTCCTTGGAAACGGTCAATCAGAGTTCCGGTTCTTCTTCTTCGTGTTTTAGCCTCCGACGTTTTGCATCGAATGTGTTGCATTAGCGTCCTCATGTTGACGGATGGCGGTCAATGACACACAATCTATGCTGCTACTGGGCTACTTTTTCATCACTGATTTTTTTAACTAACTAATCATTAACTAGTGTATAAAATTTGATAATGAGCTACTCATTAACTAGTGGTTAACTAGTGGTTAGTTACTCGTTCATTCCTGGTAGCAGGTAGCTACTAGCTTCTAAAACATTTGTGTACCTTTTAAAATGTTAGCTCAGCCGCTTTTGATCAATAACGTGTAGTTAGGCTCGTGACTGTGTGTTATGTCAAAATGGAAAAGTTGAAATAAAAGCAGTACAATACACAATAGCCTGGGATTTAGGGGTTTATTGAGATGTTTTGTCAAGCTTAAAGGTTAGGCAGGCAGTTTTCACAACGACAGACATCCAAAAAGAAAAAAAGGTAAGTAAATGTGACCTAAAATTTAATGATGTGTTAAAATCACATGAAGGAAGGAATCAGGTTTTCTGCTCAGGATTTTCTTACTTCTCATAATGGTACCATTTGTCCACTGCAAGGGAAAATATCAAGCATGCAGTTTACATAGTGCAACAATGCTGTGCTGATGCAACAAAACAAAGAAATATATAAGCACCTACCTGAACTTGGAATGGGATCTTCAGCTCCAAAAGCACTTGCCTGTAAGTGTTAGTAAAATCATTAAATGGTATATTACAAATGCACTTTGGCAGTCATGAGGGATACATGTGTGTAGCTTTGGATATTTTGGACTTACAGACTTAACCACAGCCTCTGCATCCCCAGCAGAGCAGCAGAATGGACTATCTGTGACACTGGTGTTCATGCTGATTCAAGAAAGAGATTAAACAAAGGAAAAAATATCACCTTAGAGTATTCCAGCACTATAAGCTCCTCTTAACCAGAAAACTAATAAGGGACCTAGAAAAGCATATGTTCCTATATTTCATCTGCAGTAAGAAGGTATTTAACATTAATTAGTTGATTCACACTCTCTCGTCAGCTCACTGTTGACAGTCACTCTGTGTTTAATTATCTCAAGGATGTTACAGCAGGAAATGTACCACCAAAAGTGTTTTTTAACATCTACCATCCTACAGCCCACTGTTTGCATGATGGAGCATAAGTTGAATTCTGAACATGAATTTATCTCACCAGTTTAACTCGCCAGCGTCTGTCTTCTTAGAAATCAGTGCCTTCCAAAACTCATGGGTGCTCTTGACTGTTTTAATGGCAAAGTCCTGCAAAAAAGTTTTTTTTTCTTTTTTTTACAGTAACCAAAGATAAATTTTACTCATATCCTTTGATCAGAAACTAAAAAACATATCAATAAATAAAGCAGTTATATCAGTAGCCTAGTTTAAAAACATGACTCTTTTTTTAAAAAATACAACACATGTACTCTGAATACAAGCTTAAAAAGGTGTACCCTGTCCTTGAACTCTCCATTGAATGCAAACTGGTTTTCAGGTTTCCCATCTGGGACTTTGTATCTTTTGAACCAATCAACAGTTGCCTCCAGGTATCCAGGTTTAAGTCGTCTTACATCATCAATATCTGCAACAAATCAACAACAAAGGAGAACTTTGAAATTCAGAATAACTAATGTAACTGTTGCCAAGTTTTCCAGCAGTAGCAGCGGCTTCTAATGCACATTATTCATACTGTTAAAGTCGGCGGCTTCAGGGTCTTCATTGTTGATCACAATGACCTTCCAGTCTGTTTCCCCCTCATCGATCAAAGCGAGAGTTCCCAGCACCTTCACTTTGATTATTTCCCCTCGTGAGCACACCTGAGAATCGAAGGCACATTTCTGAAAAAGCTGCAGACAGTTGAGTTATATCTGATTCTTCACAGCCCCTCGTCAGAGATATTTCAGCACCTTATTTCCTATGTCGCATATATCAATAGGATCATTGTCTCCGCAGCATCCTGTGTCGCTGTCCTTGTGGTTGGGGTCTTCCCATGTCTGGGAAAAGAGAAAACACATGCTTGATGTGTCAGAAACATGATCAGATTTTTCTGTTGTTTAAATATCGTTGGAGCAGGACTTGCCTGTGGAATGGCTCCATAATTCCAGATGTAGCCTTTGTGAGGAAACACATTCGCTACATAACGAAGATTCCCCTTCTTCACGTCTTGTTTTAGTGGATTGAGAGGATCTTTGGTGGCAATCTGATAAACGGATGGCGAAAGCACATTTACAAACGGAGGGAGGCACTGACCCATTATGTGGTCACTGTATTATTAAAAATCATAATTGAGTAGAACAAAAAACAAAACAAATTAGCTAAAACCTTATGGGCTGCCTATTTTATTTTCTTATTATTTGATAAAATCTTACTAAGGGGAATTGTGTATCAGATGACATTATACAGAGCCTCATTCCTATATGCATTGAACAAATAGTGACAGTTTCAAACTATGTCTATGACAAAGGTATAGATATGGATCTCTGTAGATTATTTTATACTTTTGAACATGTACCAACGTGATAAATGAACAATAATATGAACCCAGACCTCCATCTTTGCATTTGTCCATCTTGGAACCTCCACAACTGCATGAAAAATATTCTGCAAGATAATCAGAAATACAGTTCTACTGAGGATGTATTCTCTCCCCTGTTTCAAATACATTTCTATGAAACTTCCATGACTATGATATATAACAGTGTCTGAAACACACTGAAATACATTTTATCTATACATTCCTCAAACTTTCCCAATGGGAATAATGGAAAAAGTGATTATGCAAAGGATAAATGACATGGATGCCAAAATAATGCTTTAAAAATGGAGGGACAGGAGCAGTACGTTTTTGGACAAAAGTATTTTTCACATATGACATGTAACATGTACACAATAAACCTATGATATGAACCCTTTTTCACCATAAAACCCAATGTTGTAGTTTCACAGTTTCAGTTTCTGCCAGAGCATAAGGTACAGGCACTAAACTGTCCACTGCTAATTAGTAGCTGGCATTATACTGCTGACGCTCACTTGCAGCCAAAACAGCAACAGCAGCCTTGGGAATACAATTCAAAATGAAAATTAAAAGGAAAAGAAAAAAAACATCACACATCTCATATCTTAGTATTGCATAATGAGGCTAAAACAGCAAAGGAGGTGTACAGTAAGACCAAGAAATGTTATCCACATCTACACACACATCTACAGCCCTGGCAACAAGTGTGTGCACCCAAAAATGTACAAACAACAGCTCTGCATTTTAACTGAAGTCCATTAATGTGCAGCATTAACTGCAACACATGATGCTGACCTCTGCTTCATTTGCGTAGATGGGGATGTCGTGGAATGGAGAGATGTATTCTCCCGCACAGTTTTCTGTGGAGAGGAGTAATACATGTTCTGAGCATAAATTCAACACTGTAATTAGATCCCCCCATGAAGCTCTACGAATAGTTCTCAGAACAGCTCTTAACAGTAGTTATTGCTAGATTGAAAGTTAATCAAGAAACTATGAAAATCCCCTCAAACACTCAAACTCATTCATTCAAAGAGCTGTGCTTACTGAAAAACACCCTGTAGTCCTGGGTGTTTGGCCTTCCCCTCTCCTCAGTGGTAAAGCTCATGTCTGTTGTTGTTGGTCAAACTCGTCCTCTGTGGTCTGTGGACTAAGAAGCTCCGTCTTTGAGACAGCAGGAGCAGACATGCGCACTTCTTAAGGTGAGTGTTAAGAGATCTGTCGGCTTCCTGCATGTGACAACAGGGCTGGTGTAGCTAGTGTGTGGCCACATGACAGGGACATGCTGGCTTCTGCATGTTCCTGTGCAGTTACATTATTGGTATCTGTAGCCAAACGTGTGTAAACAAACCTGTGACACAAGCCAATTTGTTCAGAATTGTAATCAACAGTGAGTTCTTTATTACCACTCCCCCATGGCTGTAATGTTAATTTTCTACCCTCTTGGCATGTGAAGTGATTTGTTTTCCACGTCCATCTTGTAAGCTGTGGCTCTTGAGAGCCCTTTTCAGACAAAAACAGATGGAGCTGACCGGCGTTAGCTGTAAACCAATTAACAAGGCAGGATTAGGTGGCATGCTGTGACTTCTTGCCTCTCAGGTTTCATTGTAGCTATTTGATAACATACTTATGGGCCTATTTTTAGAAAGACTGTATGAAAATGTGACTTAACCTTTTTTCCCCTCTAAATTCGCATGTATTTTGATGGTCATGGGTGGGATTTTATGACAATCTACCTACCCTTATCTTCTAAATTTCTACCATATTTGTCTTCCCCAATCTTCCCCAAGGTTCCCCAATGACAACTTCACATGAGATGATTAGCTTTTGTCTTATATCACTGCAATTGAAATTTTGATGACCTTTTTTGACTATTTTGTTACATTTTTATAATGCAAAGAATAATCACTTATTTAAATTGAAATTAATGGTCAGACACATCAAAAATGAAAATAAACAGCAAATTCATCAAACATTGTTTCAGCTATGAATTTGTCATCCAGTGAAAAATAAAGACAGCATAGTTTCCAGTGTATAATCTTTAATTGAAAAGAAAAGCCTTTTTTGTACTATCAAAAGTAATAAATAAGTCTTAAAACATATCTCAATTGGGACAAAAACATGATTTCAAAAAAAACACCTTGAGCTCTCTGTAACTCAATCAAAGAGGATGCTATCATTGCACAGCTTTATTTTCTTGTTTCTTTCAAACCCACTGTGATATCATCACTTCAGTATCTTCAGGTGTTATGCTTCCTCATCTCTCAGGCACACAGTAGCACCCAATTGAAGTAGTAAAAGGCACACAGCATGCAGTCTGCACATGGGCAAATATAATACATGATATATTTTAGGCCTCTGAGCTTGATAAAATGTCAAAACTGTGGGGAGCCTGCAGTGCAGACTGAGTGTTCGAGTCCAAAGGGTTTGACTTCACGTTTAGCCACTTCAGTGCTGGCATGTCAGACAACTTCTCCAGAGGTATTTCTGCGGAGCAAAATAAAAACAGAGAGTAAATGTAAGCTGAAACCGATATATATATAAAAATATACAAGATTACTTTAATATTGTACCATTACCAGTGATTCTATTTCCCTCCAGGTTAATCCTCTCTAGTGTGGCTATTTCAGTAAGCTTATCAGGGAAGATGGAGAAGCTGTTATCAGCCAGATTGATGCAGGTCAAATGCTCCATTTCTGCCACAGCGTCAGGCAGTTTGGTGAGAACATTACCTCGCAGGTCCAATTCTGCAATATATTTCAACACACAAGTAAAGTATCTGCTCTTTGGTCATCAACATTTGTGAAATCAACTGCACATCACAACACAATCTTTTCTTGAGGACTGAATCCATGAGTCAGTGTGTATTGTCCAATACCTCTCAGCTGAGTGAAGGTTGAAAAAAACTTGCTAGGAAGTGCCTTCATTTCATTGTCAGCCAATGTGATAACCTGGATGTTCTCTGAGACACTCCTCAGGACCTTGAACACACCTTCTGGGAAAGAAATGAGCTTGCAGTTTGACAAGTCTGCAGAGAAGAACAGGATTGTGAGATTAAAATCCATCAACACAACAGGAGAATGATGAATATTTCAAACTAACAAACATTTAGAGTTAAAGTCCTTGTTATCTGGGCAAAAACAAATGTAAGCCTTTGTCACCACCTACTGGCGAAATCTGAAATAGTAGCAACCAGAGTAATAAATCGGGGCTACTCATTCATATGCGGGGAGACTGCAGAAAGAGCAAGTGAGAAACAGAGAGAAAGATGTGTGACAGGAGTCTTACCCAAACTATCTTTCCTCTCCTCTACGGTTGCGTTAATCCTGCGGGCCACATTGGCGACTGCCTCGGCCATTTTTTCCTGCTGTAACTGTTCCTGTGGGAGGTCATGCTACATTACACTACACATACTTTTTTCTTAACAAGATGTATGACAGTCAAATGGTAATTGCAGTAACTAATAACGACATTATATCACAGCAGACGTAACCAGCTTAACATTTAGAGGCGTTTATGTTGGTAACAACACAGGAATCCAGTGCAAAATAGCCCATTTAAAGCCTCTATTCAAAGTTTTCAAAAGTAAACAACAAGAACAAAAAGTGAACCTAACACAACATAGTTCTCTGTAATCACTGATGGAATAAGCACTATGTTTAAGTACAATAAAAGACATTTTTTTAAAAAAAATGACGTTTGAAAACCTCCGGGGCGTGAACATAGTCAAACGCGAGTACCTAAAAACTGCAAATTATGTATATTTTGGTTGGCTTAAAAACCGAAAATGACACATAATGTCAATAATATTTACTATAGCAAATGAAGAGCATTTACCATGAGGTTAAAATCATAGAAACACATACAATGAAGCATAAATTAAAATAAAAGAAACATATGACCTGACCCCATAATGCGAACACAAACGCACCCCCCATGTAGCCATTAGCTCATTACTGATTAATTAAAACCAAGCCAAGCCAAGCAGGCCACTTACCCAAACACGAAGCTTCGGAGCCTGACAGCTGCCAGCTAGCTAACGTTAGCAACAGCAGCTCAACCACAGTGAAATTTGGTAAGTGTGTATTTTTAGCCACGGAGAGGGCAATTCACCTGACTGTTGGCGCTGTTCGTGTAAAAAAGACCCACTAAGCAACACCACATAGTAACGTTAAACACACAAGGCAAAAGTCGCTGCTGTTGCTTAGCCACAGTAAATAAGGCACATGCTAGGCTATTAGCAAACAGCCGGCTAGGACATAACTGAACAACCAATTCATGGGCGTCAGCCCTGCGCTTTCAAGTTGCAGACGACGTAGATGCCCATAATGGACTTTGAAAGCAGTAAAAAGCTATAAGTGCACTTATTAAGTAGTAGTAGGTATTATTACTAAAGCATTACGTTTCACTCGGCCTGTATTTAGTGGCAGTGTGTTACTTTAACCAACCATAACGAGAATTTTCCCTATCTAAATTCTTCTTTTTAAGACCTAAAAACCTAACTTTTAAAGGCTGGACATTTTAAAGGATATTAAGGATATGGACACAACGGTTTTCCCGAGACTGACGATGGAAAGCTGAATGTTGTCTTACCTGTGAGTCCTGGTCAACTATTCCCAGTTTGACCAATGGCATGGTCATGGCTCTGTCAAATTCCCGGTTAGTCAGTGTATTTTCAAAGGATTTGAATTCAATAAGCTCCCTGGCTTCAAAAGAATAGAACTTAGTTTACCATTGTCACAACTAGCTGCCACTTTACAGTATTTGCTGGAGATCTCTCTACTGTTATGCTGTGGCCATGACTCAGTGCGGATGAATGAAATGCTCTAAAACTAGAAAAGTCCACCTGTTTTGGTGTGCCAGTTCCTTTGTGTCACACACAGTCGTTCCAGTCGTACCAGTGAGCTAAGGGATGGGATGTATTGCTGTCTGTGGATGCGTTTGCAAGAGTGTGTTTTATGACAGCGAACGAAACCACAGCAGCGTGAAATACTCTGAAGTTGGCATTTTGATTTAAATATTTGATCTAACAAAAATCTCACAAGACAATAAGTGAAGTTGGATGCAGTTATCAGCTGCCTGTTATGTAAGTCCTATACTCATATGCCAGAAAAGTATAAGTAATTAAACACATCAAAATACACAACCAGTGCAATGTAAATAAATACATCTCTTTTATTATTTACAATAAATATACATTTAATTAACAGTTACACAAATGGTAGTGTACAATAAAAACAGTGCTGTATTATTGCCATTTCACGTTTACACTGATGAAATTTATAAGGGAATTAACATTTCGTTGTGACAGCTGCACACAGCTGGAAGGCTGGATGATGTCGTTGAGTTTGTATTTCGGCACGTCTTAAAATAACAATGTTCTCCTTACAAACCAGAGATCACATCCCAAATTACAACCGTATCTCTGCACATATATCAGCTACAATCTCACAGTGCACAGTGACAAATATCAAAGAGCTTTTGTCCTTCTGGCTAAGTGTCAGAAATGGTTTGCTTCTGCACAGCATTGCTGTGCTGTTACACTGCCCAGAAACATGGGCCATGTTTTGAGGTGGTTGCAGCTGTCACTGGCAGCCACATTCATCCACAATCATGTCCTCGTGATGTCGCAGGAGCATTTCCCCGTTCTCGTAGTACAGCATGCTTAGCGGGCTCATTTTGGTTGGGGCACAGCAGGGTGATCCTACTCTGTCAGGGTGATAATGTTTCAGTAAACTCTGCAAAAGGAAGAAACAAAACAGGATGGAGTTAGATAGATAATTGCAGTCAAGTTCAGACAGATGACTTCAGTTGTTCAAGGTTAGTATTAGTGAAGGTTTTCTGATGCTTTTGTGATTTTAAAGGGGTGGACTAACTAATACTTTCTATTGTCGATAAATCTAATGATTATTTTCTACTGGAGGTTTTTTGTTTTTTTGCTCAGCTTTAATGTATGTTTTAAAAGCACTGTATGTCATTTTTGCTGCTAGGCATCATGGGATCACAAAAGTTGTGGTCTTCATTACTGTTAAACAACAACCATTGCCGATGTAAATCTGTATCTGATATGACTCAGGGAGAAATGCTCACAGTTCAGTTTAACATCAGATATGACAAAGAAAAACATCAAATGCTCACATGTGTGAATTGCAACCAGTAAATGCTGGCATTAAAACCATTAATTATCCAAATTCTTATCTGCTATTCTAATCTGCAATATTTTTTGCCGATTGGCTAATTGATTAAACCACCTTTTAAACCACAAACAGTTGGAACTATACTCTTCTTTTTTATTGTCACAAAAAGGGGGAAAAGGTGTCAATATAAGCAACACTGATGTGCATCTACTGAATCTGCGATACTTTCTAATTCACAATAACATTATAGATAGATAGATAATCTCTTACCTGCATGTAAGCATGATTTGTTGGATTTAGATCTTCTCCCAGGGGTCCTGGGCAGGAACCCTCACAGCGGTAGGCATTATATCTTTTAGGAAAGATGATCCAGGACCCCCAGCCAATTTGATTAAAGTCTACATGCAGGTCGACTCTGCGACAGAGAGGTTTCTCACTCCCTTTTTTGGACACCTGTGGGCTTCGCACAGTTTGTTCCCTCTGGCCCCGTTTGCTCCTGCGCTTCTTCGGCCAGCGAGCCTTTTTGATTTCAGTAGGGGACAAAAACTTGGATTGTTCAGCTGTAAGGAGTAAGCTTGCTTTGGCCTTTGAGTTTTCATCAGAACCAGTGTGTGAGAAGACAACCAACAAGGCCCGGTCACTCACGTCCTGCTCTCTTCTCACCACATAGAGAGGCTGATCAGGAACTGACAGGCCCCTCTTTGTCTTTACCGCTTTCCTTCTTCTCGACACTCTTTTGTATCGAATTCTCGCTGTTGATTTTTCCCTGAGCCAGCTCAAGAGAGGACTTGTCATGTTGAATACTTTCCAGCTCTCTGATGAAGTGACCAGCGATGATTCAGTGAGCAGCCCCACCAGCTGCTGCTCCTGGCAGCCCTTGTCCGTATGGCACGGCTGGCCATGTTGGTGATAGACCTCCACAGTGATGTTGGAAGCGCTCTTTGTCCGTGGAAGGCGGATTCTCAGCTCTGCCGCCTGGATCTGCTTGTCAGCCAGCAGGGCATAAAGGTCAAAGGTCACAGTCCAGCGCCTCTGTCTGTACATCAGACCTAATGTGGTGAAGAGAGAAAGATTGGAGTAATTGGAGTGTACACAATATCAGACAGCTTATCATTAGTGGACATGATGCTAAAATAAGTATAAATATTAAACTTGTGATTAGCTGTATAACAGCACACATGAATGTGCCAGTGAGCTGTGCAGACAAAACAGAGTTCACCCGTTGTAGACCAAACATGCATGTCTTCTGTTTGAAACTCTACTTAAATTGAAGTAAATTTGCTCATCTCCTTAAGTGATTTAAGACCTGCTCTGTGAAACAGTATTTAATCTTAAATCAGGACATATGTTACAGCAGTGTCTTCTTAAATAAGTCTTTTTATATCAACCTAATAGGTAACTTGTAGACACGTGTCAGTATATATTGCGAAACAATAGAAAATTGTCAGCCATTAGAAAGTTTTCTATACTGATAATTGCACAGCAGTCGTCCTTTTAATATATCTGGTCATATTAGACCATTGTGGGCAGCATAAGCAGTTATTTAATTTACTGCATCTGTTTCTGAATGTACTTTATCACACTGAATATGGTCATTTAACAGTACAAATCTATACTGTGGTGTATTTTAAAAAAATCTATATAGCCCATGAATGCATCTTGATATTGCAGTAAAATATTTCTTTCAAAATACTATTATGTGTACATTAATAACTGAAATTGGGCCAATTCAAATTGAAATTAGCCAATCTGCACATTGGCCATTACTGTGCGTTACTCCAGAAACAGTCCATCTGTTTTTATTATCATATCCAACGTTAACACTGTTGACTCTGCATGGTGACATTACTTTGATACGTCTGCATTAAATGTAATTGCGGTATTGATTTATGTTCGGTCTTTTGCTGGTCCAACCAGAGCTTTTTGTTTGACAAAGTCCGCTGCATGGAGAATCATAAAAACACAATATAACTCTCTTAAATAACTTCTGCTATGAACGCATGATCAATGCTTGCATTGACGGAGACTGAAGCAAATCAAAGCTGCATGTACGGCCTCTTAAAAATAATCCTGTCATTGTTTCAGTGTAGTCCAACATGTGCTGCGCCCTCATCTGTAATGGGAGGGTCATTGTGATTCAATGAACAGGTGTGGTTCAAATTAATCTAAAGGATTAAAGCATTTTAAACATTTAACGTTTTTTTTGTCCAGTGCATCGGCCTGTTTAGCTGGACTGTTGATCTAAAGCGCAAAGCACCCTCGCTATTAATCCACTCAAACCAAACACCGAGCCGAAACCAATCATTTAACACATCCCTGCCTCTCCTGGCTTCTGCATATCCTCACTCAAACAAATAGGTAGCAACTCTAACACCTAGTAGCGATGTGGAATTGGATTCAGCAGCAGGGAGGGTCGTCCTCTTGTTGGCTGCTTGTGCCATTAAATCCCCAGCTCTAATCTAATCAAGTCAAGTGTGAAAGAAAGAACTAAGGGAAGTTGTTGATTTGACCTAACAAGAGATTTGTATAGGGGGGATGTCTGGCGAGATATCTAATCAACATCACCTATTTAAGAAAAAAGAGGTTTGCTTTGAGAATTAGACAGAAAACCCGGCCTTTTCACACGCTGATCCCCGCATGGTTATTCACCCCCTGAGCGGGATGTGGATTGAAACCCTCTGAGCTCGTCTGGGACGCAGCGTTGACAGGACAACACCAAAAAAATAGAGAAGAAGTCTGACTTTGATCACAGGTACAACACATCAAGGAATACAGACATTATCCCCCCGTGGTTTAAACATTTTCCATCCACTTGTTTCCCCTCACGCTGATTTATGGCCCAAATCATAGCTCCACCGTTGGGAAAAAAAAGAAAAAACTGAACCAAGGCTTACTTTTAGCGACCACACTCTTCACGGTGTCTGCTTGCTTTGCGACATCCCGCTCCATAATATCCACAGGCCTGGAAAAGTTCGACTTGAAGTTCCTGTAGAGATGCATCATGTAGGTTGGCAGGTGGTAGCCGGTTGATCGGTCCATCACGGAAAAACGGTGCATCGACCTCATGTAAACTCCATCTCCGCTTTTTTGAAGCCCCTGAGCCAGCAGCGCGAGCAGAGATGCGTGCAGCGCAAAAGCCAGGAGTCCCAGTGAACGCATGTTTTGGGCCGGTTAATGACAAATTCCTCTACTGGGAGATTAGAGGTGTCTTATATACTCTCACCCACCCCCTTTCATGTTTAACAAGTAGCTGAGAACATTAAAGGAAATTGACATGCGTCCTCAAGACTTGTTACCTGACAGCTCATCATCCATTCAGTTGGTAATGAGGCGCCTGGGTGCGTGTTTACAAGGGGCGCAACTTTTTGTTTGCGCCATGTTCTTCTGGGGCTTCTGCAGCCTGATTCCCCATCCTTGAATTAATTGTTTCAGCTATTTGACTTACACTAATTGTTAGGCTTTCCCATAGTGTAATGCAGTCTGGTGAATAGGCTACCATCGAACCACTGGTCTGCGGAGCTTGTTAGAGACTAATGAAACATTAACATTCAACACTGTGTTTAATGAATATCCTGTTATCAGGATTATTATTAATAACGTTTATAGCATTTTTATCTTAAACACGTATTGCGTAACTGTATGTGAATTTAGGGCTTCGCAAAGGGATATTAGGATTAAAGATGAAAACTGAGATAAAAAGAAGCCCACCACAAAATAAGATTATTATTGACACAAGTAGGCTTGATCTGAACAGGAAACAGCAAACTTTCTTTATGTGTTTATCACATTTTAATTTCTCGAAATTCACTTACCATATGCATACACTTCCTGTGAGGTTTTATAGCTTTTACATGGCCAACTTTCAGTGACTTTGGCTTTTCATTTTATTATTATTATTATTATTATTATTTCTATAATGCTAACAGTCATGCTATATACTGGTCAACTGATATTTGCATAATAACATAAAATATTTCAGCTATGGACACATGGTCACAAAGCTCGCTCACTAATTCTTAAATGAAGGTTTGCACGTAATTATTGTCAGACCAGCAGAGACCGTACGGCGATGACCGCACACTGCGCATGCGCTCTCAGTCTTTATTCACATAGCGAAATCCTTTTCCTCGTAAATTTCCCGAGAAAGGACACAAAAAAAAATCAATGGATGTTTTTTTCCCCCCAGCTGTATAGGCAGAAAGCAGTGCCAGGCGGCTACATCCCCCGGAGCGGACACACCGACCTCTGAAAACATGTTTTCCTGAGAGCCGGACGATTTTTTTCACCTACTCTGCACTGAAATGGTGAGTAGCTTTAAAGTTTACGGCTGTTGCTGCGCGAGCTACGGCAGCCTAAAAGTTAACGTTCAAGACGCTATTGAATGCTAAGACTCTTAACAGCTTCTGAATGCCTCGATTGATTGTGCATTACGCGTGTTTGCAGCCGAGCTCTTTGAAGGACGGAGGATATTTTCAGGATGTGTTTGTGTGCTTGATGGGGCATACGTGCATGTGCTTGGCACCCCCCACACACTCTCCATGCCTGCACTGCATTGTGCCACAGCATCGAGCTGCAGTGATGAATAGTCAAGTGTGGGGTGAACGACGACCTGCACTTGGCGCTCATTATCAGGCAAATAGATTTTTTAGATTAATGTCCAATTGTGCTTTAATTTGCTTTAAATACACATGCATTTTCTCACATTTAGGCTACTGTGACGTGCAACCTCGAGTGAATGTATGACAAAAACATTTGTGAAGAATACAGTAGGCCTACACTTCAACGCCTCCTTAAGCAGCTTTTTAAAATAGTTGAACCTGCTTGGGCCACCTTGAATGTGTTTTTCATATACTGTAAAGTAGCCACTGCCATACATTGAACCCAAACTTATTTAAACTCAGAGGTCCATTTACTAGCTTTTTACTGAAGAAAACTAAAAGATGCTACTGAAAGCTCCAAATCACTAGCAGGTTGACTTTTGAACATTGCCACCAGATGTTAAAAAAACATATGATATGTCAGCTGGCGGGCATAAGAAGAACCTTGAATCTGCAATAATTGTTTTGTTTTTTTGCTATGCAGTCACATTTATGTACAAGTTTTGTTAGAACATTTAGAACAATTAAAGCACATGACAGATTTTTTTCATATTCTGAACTGCCTGTAGACATGATCAGCCTCCATGTTCCTTCTTCCTATTAGGTCTAATGTAAAGCATGAGAAGTCCAAAGACGAAGCACGTGATGCATGCTTTGATGTATTGCAGTCCTGGCCTTTGTTTGAGTTGGCTCCTGCAGCTGGGATCTCCTCTGCTCATATCACTTTACCTTTGCATCCCCGGGGGAAGACAGAAACTGGCAGCTGAGAGTGCAGATCAAACTGCGAACATCACAATTAATCAAGAGTGAGAGCGTGAAACTACCTGATGAATAGACACCTGGATCATAAATGATTGAGCTGTTTATTCTTGGATTATCTTGATAAGAGGAATAACAGAATAGAAACACTACTCCTCCCAGGCCTAACCTGAAAGGTTGTTGATTTTGTGTTATGAAATGTTGTTATAGCCTTTGCTTTATTATAAATTATTTATGGTTGTAAGGATGTTAGTTGGGAAGTGATTAATTCAAAACATGGGTCCAGTTTGGTTTGGGGTTTCTCTGGGTAAGTTTAACCAATATAAAAACCAAGGTTTGCTTCAGAAAATAGGAGAAATAGTTTGTTTTTCTTTGTTAGGATGTCTGATTGCTCTGATTCGTTTTTTGCAGCCTTTGAAGAATCCATTAAATTGTGCCAGTTTATTGTATAAACACCTGTTTGATATAGTTGTCATGTGAACAAGAGGAAATCTTGTGGACTTGCCTGAGTGCAGTGGATTGTTTTTAACACAAGGTGTCATATTTGAGTGAATATCTAATAGTGCCTCTGAGTGTCATTTCATTTTCCCGCGAGCATTAATAACTTGAGAGCAAAAACTCGATTTGACGCTGGTTTCTCCATACTCTCAGGAGTTGAACTGTGGCTCAGGTGAAATATTTTCCTCTGCTATCTCCTCCTTTCCTGTTGCTGTTATAGGGCTTTTAATAAATTGCCTTTTTGGGGGTTAGACAGACACCAGACCTGAGAAAGGATTTATACAAGACAGGTGATGTTAACCGTATGTTCCTTTTTCCATTGGGGACATTTAGCAAAGAGGAAGTTTTTCTTAGTCTGCCACAGAACATCCTCTTACTCCAAATAGTGTTCCGCTTAATCAACATCTATTTTTAAAAAAAATGGATGGAAATCAACCCGTCAGAGCACTAAATGTTTCATTTTCAGGTTTTTTTGTCCATTTATTTCATTTAAATTCTCAGTGGCACCCAGTAGGCAACTGATATTTGGTTTTGGGATTACAAAATCACCCCGTGATGAAAGAAACCACGTATGTGATTGCTTACTGACTGGATTGATTCACTTGTGTACTGAGGTTTTTTGGGCCATGGGAAACTTTTGTTTTGCATTCATCGTGTTGCAAGAACATCAGAGTCTCAGCCTGTGCTGCTGCAGGAAGGAAGGAACAGGTGTGGCAGCAGTAGATTTTTCGTCTATATCTCGAAAACCGCTCACCACTTTCACAAATAAGCATAATTTGGACATTCTCTTGTGACGGACTGTTGATTACACATACTTTTGTAAGATAATATTCTCTATGGCGGCCGCCGGGTAGATAAGCTTGATGTTGTTGACCGTTTTGGAGTCATAGTTGTTGTCAGGTATTCTGAACGCTACTGGCTTTGTTCATGCTTCATGCAGCCCACAGGATGAAATGGGACACTTGGTGCACAATGAGTTGGTTTGACCTCAGGGTTACGACTACAAGAGGTAGAGCACACAGCCCTTTGCAGCTGAACCTCAAGCTTAAATCTAAGTATTTGCCCAGCTGTAAGCCTGTTTGCCTTCAACATGGCATGTGTTAACCGCTAATGAATGGAGTAATTATAGCATCGTAGTGAATTAGGCTTACGTGGTGTCATCTGTGTGCAGTTGTTGCTGATTGTCAGCCCTCCGGCAGGTCTACGTTATGTCGGTGAGGGTTAATGGCTGGCTTATTGTCATAAGTTTAATAAGTGAAGGTTTAATTTATGTGCTTGGAACAGTTTTTAAAAGGTCTGCCATGTGTGGGAGGCATTGTGCTACCAGGAGGCTTTGGTAGTGATTGGATGGAGTGAATGATGAGTAAGCCTCTCTGGGTCCGCCTCCACATCCTCTTTACACATCCCCACACACACAAACACACACACACACACACACACACACACACACATCCCAGCATGCATGAACAGCCTTGCACCTCATGCACATGGGATGCATACAAAAAAGTAACAAATAACCAGCAGTGTGCTCCACACTGTCATCCGTATTAACCTCAGTCTGAGCGCTGTGTCCCCCCCTTCCCCTCTGCGCAGTGCCTGTCTGGGATGTGTCCACACACATTCACTGACTTGCTTTATGAGGACGCCTTAATGATGCGCGACTGCCGCCTGCAGTAGTGTGATCAGCAGGCAGAAACAGATTGCCTCACAGATCAGAGAGAGAGAGATGCCAGTGAGGATGTCTGACTGAGACCGGTGCCGCTGCCTGCTGTCACTTTGGTTATTTTTAACCGCTTGTTTTCTATTTCTTTTTTTCCCATTGTATTCCTCAGAGACTCGTGCACCTCTCGGATGGTGGACTGATCAGCTGAATGTCAGGTATAGTTGTGATACTTTACATTCTCTGTGTTATGGTACTTTAGACCTGTTTCAGGCTTGTGGTCTCTAGACATGTCATCAGTATGTCTCTGAGTCATCCAAAAGGAAGCATGTTGTTGTCTGAATGTCATTTCACATGATTATTGTAATTTTTATCTTAAGCTGTCACAGAATGTAAATACCTTTGCGGAGAGATATTCTTTGCTTTAACACGTACACATAACTACATGGACTACATTGTTTTTGGCATGTGATGCCTGGTCTCCCCTGAAGTGTTTATCAGCTCTCATTCTTTTAACAGAGGACCAGCGCCTGTTTGACAGGATTCTGGCTTCCCACAGCAAATTAGAAAATGCAGCTGTTCAGTCTGAATGTGTTTGTTTACCATTTCAGTCTGAGTGGCAAGTGAAACGAAACATGCTAACAAACTGGTGCCCGTTGCAGAGGTTGTCCAAGTGTTTGACAATAGAAATGCTGTCATTTGGCCTGCTGGTGCTGACAAAATATTGTGGTCAGACGCTGGGGTTTCCAAAAAATGAAAGCCACATTGCTGCAGCCTTAAAATCATAGGCAGATAAAATTGCCATCTTGAAATGAAAGAAATTACAGGCAGTGTTTTAAAAATAGATTTGCACACCCTTTTTAGCAGCTCAGTGTCAAGCTGTGATGAAAGCAAGAATGTAGAAGGCTAAAGGTTACTCATGTGATTTATGTCATATTAGCTACAGTAGCATAGTTTGGTCTCACTCATGGGATCCAAGTAAATTTGCTGTTTTTACTAGGAAAACATGCTTTTCAGTGTGCTGTTTTCTAGTCCTTTTGTGCACTTTTAATTTGCAGCTCGAAAGCTATTTGGGGTAGTTTGATCAGATTTGGAAATTGCGTCCTTCCGTCTTGCCACAGTCTCTTTCTGAACAGTCTGTTGGGTGATTTATTTTGGACAAAAACAAACATGGGAGCTGTAAGTAGACACAAACTCACAATGAGGTCTTTGGAACAGTTGAAGGGAAAACAAAAAAGATTTTCTGCAGAGGAAGCCCTGAGCTCATTTCCGTGCAACACTGATATTTAGCTCAGGAACTAGCAATGTCCTGTGGAATCACGCCTGCATGTAACCCCTAACCTCATTGGTGAAATATGTGTACAGCTGCAGGGAGGAAGTTTCAAAGAGTACAACTAAGCATTTCCTGTCAAGGTGTGCTTACACTTCCTCTGCCTAGGGGGTGTGACTGTTTTGTATTGAATGGTTTGGTGGTCTAGTATCCTGTGATGAGTAAGACACTGTGGGACATTGTATTAGATTGGGTTAGATTACACCAAACCTTCAGTTGGCATACATTAACAGAGGTTTTTGTGCAATGCTGGATTGTCTTTTGCACATTCCTGCATATGATGCTGTCAGAAGCATATTGATAAACGTGGCACTGCCTTAGAAGTGATGTTGTATTCATATAATTCTGTTGCTTTCATGTGGTTTTTGTGCAGACAGCAGGCTTTCAGTCTTAACATTGGCAGACTGAATGATTGGCCTCCTTGGAGACCAGAAATGCCCAGGATCTTTGAATAAGATGAGCAGTGGTGCCAAGTAAGCAAGTCGCATTGAATTGTGACTTTTCTTGTGGTTATTGCTACCACACTTGCGGCACTCTTCTCCTTCTTGATATGGGAAGTTGTGTTAGATGATCTCTCAAAGCCTCACAAAGTGATACCCATCTCTCTTGAACCCCTGCATCTCTTGTGAATGAAGAGTGCTCTGCATCCTTCCTCGGGGCCACCAACAGATGCATCCTGCAGCTGCACGCTCCTTCCTGTCTGCGCTCAGACCCTTTTGTCAGAAGACGTTGCTACATTCAAAGTTGGGACATCGACTGAATTTTAATGGGGCAGCCCTGAATGGAGCAATACTGGCAGGCTGGGAGGAGGCTCCAGATTCCATGGTCCTGATTCTTACTGTGCAATCAGTGAATTTAAATATTAGTACCTTTGACTTATTTGACCAGTTGCTCATGGCGAAGCTGGTAGTGTCATAGAGAAACACACAAAGGTGAATTGAGGATCTCATATTGTTTTTTTTATTTATATTGTTGTTGCCTGAGGAAATCTGAGTTTGTCTTGTCATTATATTTGCCTTGTGAGCAGTGTGACACTGCTCTGGCTGACATGTGGGATAAACAGCCTCTCTGATGAGATGCCTTGATTGGATCTCCAGGAGGATGTTTATGGCTGAGAGCTATTTCTACTCAGGCCTCCGCCCCAGCTGCCTGCCCGCCAAACCAGGCCTGCCCAGACTGAAATCAGTGCGGCTGACGAGCTGAGCTTGTATCTGACAGGAACTTCCGTATCAAAGTGCATATGCACCATGGTCTCGCAGCAGAGGTGACAGACTGTTAAGGTAAGACAGAGGGAGGGTTTTTGATGTGTGCTGCAGCGTTAATAAGGTCATGTTTCCTCTGGAGGAATGTAAAACTGAAGCTTGTGTCAGTAACTGTCATTTAGCCTCCTTTAACACTCGCATGTTTTACAAATAGCAGCACCATATGGGATAAGATATAAGTTCTTGTGTGGATGAGGATAAAGGGAGAATATGTTGTTAGTGTTTTATAGCCTTCGACTGAGCCACATAGGAACATGCATATTACCATGCATGACTGTGGTGGTGGGTAAAGGAAACCTACTGATTAAATGTCCTTAAAGTGGCAGAGATTGAAAGAGGTTTGCTACGAAAATGCGTTTTACTGTGAGCAAAGCACAAACTGTAAGCTCTGTTTTCAGTCCAAATAGGAAGTCAAGGAAGAGGAGTGCAGAAGATCTTGTATATCTATCATGTTTCATGTTACACCTACAACTTTTTTATTTTTATTTTTTTTTTTTTTTTACTATTACAGAAGACACTATGTCCAGAACTGTTTATTTATTTGCTTTTTTTAACTATTATCTTAGCTCAGGTTAAGTTAGTCTTATCTATATGGCCCAAAATCACACATCACAAATTAGTCTCAAAGGGCTTGGCAATCTGTACAGCATGCAACAAACCTCTATCATTAGACCATCGGTTTGGGTGAGGAAAAGCTCCCCAAACATACTGTTTTAATAAGAACAAAGAAGAAACTTGAAGAAAAGCAGCTTATGTTGGGTTCCTCTTCCAGAACAGGCACACATGTCATTGAAGTCTTCTGTACAGCGTAGACAATTAGTGTATCTTCATTCACCTGGTTTTATATTGTGGAAATCACAAAAAATACAGAAATGCTACATATTATATCTTTAAGGAGAAAGGTTTTTTGTTTGGAGTTTGACTCGCACTCTTTCAATTATGTTATGTAGCGTCTGCTTCTTTTGCAATGATTTGGTGCCACTGATCTCTTATTGTGATCTGTCCAACTCCTAATATTTGTATATCAGTAGTGGATGGAAACATGCATGGAAACATTCTATTCACATTTTCTTTTGTAGATTTTTTGGAATTTCTGCCAAAATTTGAGCTAAATTTGTATGGAAAATTGAGTAGTAGTCCAAACCCATAACTCAAAGAGATGACTTTGTATAGTTTGTTAGGCCAAAAACCAAAAAATGACTTGTACTCAAGTTCAGTTATCATTCCTTATATCATTCCTTTGTACTGCCCTCTATACAGTGCAAGACTCAACTGTCGTCTTTATGCGCAGCCTGTCCCTGTGAAAGGGAGCTGAACTTTTGCCATCTGGCTGCCAGATGTACCATTCCTTTCCCCGTCCCTTCCGTAGAGACTTCAGTCTCTAGCAGGAATCTACTCCCCAACATCATATAGGACGTGGACTAGGCAGTCGCTGTCTGAAAGCTCAAACTCCTCAAGGTTTTCACCCAGTGCCAAGCAGCCAGGCACTTTGTGCTCCTGCGAGGGGTGTTTCCCATTGACTGGGGGTGGGCAAGGGGATCTAAAAGAGGAAGATTTCTTTTTGGATGTAATGCCAAGTTCTCACACTCTTTTGGACCATGGCGGAACACAGGCAGCAAAGAAAGGGATCAGATCGCGCCTCATCTCACACGTAAGATGTCAGATTTTTGTGGATTAGTGAAGTGCGAAGGATTTTTGTTGTTTTTCTTGTGATAGACACAAATTTGTGACAACAGAGATGCTTTTGGTATGTGGTGAGGACATAAATAGATTTGGGCAGCTGGAGCACAGGAGTCTTGGCTTCCTTTTATGGAACCTGGGAAGAAATCCTGGCACTTTTTACTCTGCAGTTACTTCATAGCATTTCTTAAAATATCCAAGTCAAGTTATTCAAGTCAAGCTGTAAAAACATTTTAGGTTTTGTATTTTGTAACCAAGCTAGCAGACAAAGTAATAAGTCAAGATTTTGTAGTATTCCCCCGTTTGTGCTTGTGTGAAGAGACTTTCCGCACTGAATAAAAAAGGTCTCGGAGTACAAGGTTGACCTGCCCACTCAGCTTTCAGCACAAGAAAGAGGAGAGTAGCGGTGACTCACCAGCACTCCACAGAGCCTCTCTGGACAATGAGAAGTCACACTGTTCAGAGCTGGAGATCACACAGAGATGCATTGAGCACTGGTGGCAGTAGTCAGTCCTGTCAAACCCTTCAGCTGTGTCACATCAAATAGATTTTGATGTTTGGTTGCTTCTGTGCTTTTGGTCTGCACTTTGCAGCTCCAATGTTACAGTATGTGTATCTGCGAGTTTGTGTTTTTCTGTGAATTTTTTTGAAGGTTCTAAACAGACATTCTGTGCATTTTTTTAGTGTTTTAAGTGTATGACCTGATAGATTCTTGAAATGATATGGATGAGTGGTGTTAAGCCCGACTGTTAGCTTGTCTGAGGACACGTTTGTTTATCTGCAGAGCTCCCTGAAAAGCTCACTGTTTATTCAGAGGGGAGGAGGTTTGGTTGAAACCTGTGGCTGGCTCAAGTTGGGGGTCTGAGTGCTCTGTATCGAGTTGCGTGATTAAAATATAAATACTGTCACATTCTACTCTAATCCCATGCCGCCATGACTAAATTGTAGGGCTAGGGTTAAAGATGTGTCATTAATGATTGTAATTTGAGTGCTGACTAGACCTTGACGGGGGATTTTAGGAGTCGCTGGCTGAACCTGCATGTTTCGTCCCTTTCGAAAGACTGATGAAATGGCTCCTTGTGTAATATGAATAACATGACTTATCACACACCACATCTTCACCAGATAAAGAGGCATCAAACAGCTTCAATGCCCACAATAGTGCATTAATAATGATCGTGTGACGTTTGGGAGCATGCGCTCATCTTGCCGAGGCATTTTAGACGATGGATACTGCTCAAGTTTGTATGGTAAATATGAAGCTACAGCCAGCAATCAGTTAGCTTAGCATAGCTTTAGCACTTAGAGACTGGAAACTCAGTAAATCTGAAAACAAAAAACACAAAAACACTGAAGTGTTAAAAAAACATTTTCAGTCTTCATGCTCAGCTAAGCTAGCAGACTGCTGGCTGTAGCTTCATATGTAGTGAGCAGAGTGGTGCTCAGAAAGTGAATAAGTGTATTACTCAAAACTTGGATACTCCTTTAAAATACAAACAAGACTAAGAGCCTCTTAAGCACACATGCAGTTGATGAGAATATCACTGTTTTTTGCAAGTATTTCATCATAAACCAAAGTATTGGACTTGCTGAAATTTTGACCTGTTAAACAAAAGGTCAAGGGATCAAAGTTATTACAGTTCATTCTCTGGGGACCGTAAATGTCCAAGCAAACCATCCAGTAGTTTTGGTTTTCACTATAAACCAAAACAGTCAACCTCATAGTGACATTAGGGGAGCAGTCAGCAGTGATCATCAAAGTGAGTGGGATTACGCCCCTGGGGACCATGAGTGTGTACCAAATTTCATGGCAATTCATCCAGCGGTTGTTGGATCTGGACCAAAGTTGTGGATCAACGGAGAGACTGCATCAATCTGTCTTAAAAATTTATATATATGTTATTAATATAATATCGATATGGAACATAAACATGGAAATGCGGTCCATGCACCAAAAAGCTTTTGACACTTTAGATTTGTCTGTTGAGTGCTGTCGCTCCTTACATATACTCTGTATGTTACCACTGCATATCTATGCGTGCGATTGTGTTTGCTTCCTGTTTCTGAGTCTACTGCGATGTCATTCACAGCTGCTTGTGGAGCATGGGTACAACTGCCAGTGCCGCACCACAACCTGTTTCCGTAGCGTCGCCCCTTGAGAGTGTCCATGTCAACGGGATGGCCAACAGCAGGCAGTCTCTTAGCATGAGCCCCTTTCAGACAGTCAACATCCACAACAACAAGGCCAAGTCCATTATCACCAACAAAGTCGCACCTGTCGTCATCACGTAAGTCCCTCCCCGAATCCGCGTTCTCACAATTGGGTGTTAATCCTCTTTGATCACTGTGGTGACATCCCCTGCACCCACCAGCCGAAGCGTTTGCCCCCATTATCATCTCATTTGTCAATCCAGGCCAAGCAAATACTAGCTGATAATTGAATTGCCCTTTGTTTACCATCCAGACTTGCTGTTGTGCTCTGTCTAACAGGTATAATTGCAGACAAGAATTTCAGATTCACGATGACATCCTCAAGACCAACTACAAAGTGGGTCGGATATCGGACACAATGCCCGAGCACTACCTGGTGCAGGTAAGGACAGGGCAAACTTCTTGGCTGCAAGAAGGTGCCGCACTATTGTGGAAAGATGTGGAATCATCTCACCTGTCTTTGAGCCTGCTCTTTTCACATTCACATGTCCAAATTGCTGAGCGGTATAGAAACATTGTCATGCGCCATTTTATGATCTGGGCCAGCCATTGAAACAGGAATGTTGTCACCCTTCTATCAGGGCTTTGATCTGCTCTGTCACCTCTGCTGTGTCTGCTCAGGCACATAGTGCTTTAACAGTAGAGCTCCTTTTAAACTGAGATCCCGCAATACTGCTATTTAAGACTCATTATGCCAGTTGTGCATTTTTACACTGAATCAAACAACATCAGCATAATGCTGTTCTATTTTGTGAATTTTAGATAGCATGCTGCTCTCTGGAAGCAAAAGAAGCCACTGGTGAAACAAAGGTGGAACAACAATGGCCCCTCGAATTTGTGTTGTGTGTTTTATACAGAACTGCAGGGTGGAATAACACCACAACATTGCTGCCTTAAGCAGGCTGTTGTAAAAGGGGCCACTGCTGACCCACAGCCTCTGTTTATGTATACATATGACAGTAGTTTCACCTACAGTAAGATCATAAATATAAAGATGCATCTTTTTTTCTCTGTTTTGGCTTTCCAACCGCACCACCTTTTACCTTAACCAGAAACCCTTCAGAAACTCTCTCTCCAGGGTGGGGAAAATCTAAAAACACCAACATCATGTTGGAGTGTGGAGTCATTTTCCAGAAAGATGCTGTATGTCTGCTCACAGACTATGTCAGAAATATGTCAGAAATGTGAAGATATGTTGTCAGTATCTAACTGAATTAAGTTCTAAAATTGACTCCTCAGATCTGAACCATTTCAGGTCCTTTATCAAATCTTGTAGTGTGTTAGGATTGGGATAGAAAAACAGCACAGTGGAAATACTATTAGTTTCACTTAACCATTCAGTTTAACAATATCAGTCAGAAATGGAACCTGGTAACCCATCATATACCCATCGTATATATAGGTTGGTGGTATGATTCAGCCAAAGTGCAACAATGTAGGAAGTAATGTCATTACTGTCATTATTTTATACTTGGCATTGACAATGGAAACTGTAGAATATGTCAATATTTTGATCAGTTTTACTTTTGCTCTATCTTAACACAATGTAAACAGTCTCAGAGAGACGGGGGTGGCAGGGCAGTGATTTCACCTGTTGAGACAACAGAGTAACTAGACTGTGTCAGTTTTGTTATTTGCTGACAGAAAGAGGAGGAAGAAGAAATTTTAGCAATCTTTAATTCTCTAATTTACAAATCATATTGTAAGCTCGAGTGGAAGCTGGAGAAATGTTGCATGAAGCTCATGATCTCCAGTGAAATCAAATGCAGTTTTTATTGTTTTTCAGGGGGAGTACTTCATGGTCCAGGATGTATACAGCAAGGCAGATGTCCTGAATACCACTGGCAGCTACGGAGCGCCCAACTTCCGTCAAGTTAAGGGGTCCTACCCGCTGTATGGGATGGGTCAGCCGAGCCTCAATGGCTTCAAACAGGTTCTCCAGAGGCTTCAGGCACAAGGACACGAGGTCACTCTTATTTCCTTTTATATGTGCATTTATTCATGCAGAATTTACACAAATAAGTTGTTCACAATTTTCCATTTGGATTTTATGTCCTTAATTCTCCTGGGTTGGTGACTGTGTACTAAAGCTCTTGCCTGGCCTCATTCTAGCCATGTTGTCAGTAAATATTTGAGGAGTCAAGTGCTCAGCGGAGGCTGTGGCTGAATTGTAGAACTGAGCAAACAGAAAGTTGTGGTTGTGTGTACCAGTGGAAAATGTATCTCTGCTTACAGCAGCTAGAAACTGACCATAATTGAAATGAAATTGACAAAATTATACATCAGGGCTCTTTAAACTCCTTACTCATGTGCTTCATGTCATATGACAACAGATTGTTTCCAGTTGCTCTTGGAAGTGGTGTAGTTGGTAGGCTGCAACAACCATTTACTTTAAAAAGCTATTATTTGATGTCCATCTTGCAAACAGGAGGTTATATTCTTCTGTGTAAGAGAGGAACCGGTGGTTTTCCTGCACAAGGATGACGACTTTATGCCGTACACCCCCAGGAGGAAGGAAAACCTACATGAGAACCTTCATGGCCTAGAAAAGGAGGAGATGGTGGAGGGCCTGGAGCTCACTATTAGGAAGGAGGTGATGAAAATGCACTTAGTCAGCATCTACACATGCAAAACTTTTTTTGAATCAATATAGTTCCCAGCAAAAAAAAAAACAAAACATAAACTTTAAAACATTCTTTTTCCTTGCTCCACAGCTTCACGACTTTGCCAAACTCAATGAGAACATCTTCTACGTCTACAACGACATTGAATACTTTAAAGACGAGCCGCAAAAGATCTCCATCACGTGTGAGGAAGACATCCATGTGACCGAAGAGGTCTACAAGAGACCCATGTTCACCATGCCGACCTACAGGTTGTTTACATTGTTCCTTTATTAGCTCTTAGCTCCTCATCTCACGCGCCAGTTTATGTGTGGTTGCCTGCTTTAGAATATGCAGGGCAGGTTATAAATAGTGGCTCTTGTTTGTGCAAAGTCTGGTTGCCCTGCTTTTTTGGAAGAAAGGGGGAAACAATGTTTAAACTACGTATTGCAGCATCCTGTTTGCAATCAGATCAGCAGAGTCAGCTTTATAGAGATTTCATGAACTGCTCACAACCAGAGCAAGAGAATGTATTATTCCCAGAGGAGTTTCGTAGTCAAAATAAAGCAGCAGAATTTTTTATTTCATGTAGTTTGAAATCTCAAGTGAAGTTTATGATTGATTATCTTCTCCATGATTTTCATCTCTCCCACCATCCGTTAGACTGTCAAAGGAGGTGAATTTTCAATGTGAGATTAGTAAACACAACATGAGGGAGCTCAGCTGTCAAGTCTTACTTTAGGTCAAATGTGTGTGTGTGTGTGTGTACGCAGTGCATTATGACCTACATTAGGGCAATATTGACACAACACAAGCGCAGTTTTTTAGCTCTCAGTAACAATCTGTTGTATTGCAGGTACTTCAGATTACCACTACCAATGGAGGGAGCACCATTGGAAGAAGACTTTGATGCATTTGTGAACATACTCAGGGTAAGCTCGTGTAAAAACGTCAGTCATGGCAACAGTCCACCATTTAGATAGACCTTTTTTGGTTGTGCTCTTCTCGATGGGGTCTTGTGTTGATGTGCCATTAAAGTTATTAATGGCTGGAATATTGGAGAGCATCTGGACTTTCTCACTGAGGTAGCGAGAAGGTCATTGTGGCTTTTTCTAATCCACATGTAGCCTTCTGACTTTGTCCTGTCAGTCACTAATACATTTGACAGTTAGAAAAAAAAAATATCATAAAACCAGCAGTCTGTACTCACTCTGTGTCCGCCCTTTGGTCATCCGCTCTGTCTGCTTTCCGTCCTGCTCCTCACTCACACAGGATGTTCTTTTCGCCTTGTTTTGCCCTTTTTTGGACTGACTTGCAGCAGCCGGTCCAGTTCCCTGTGGTTGGAAAGTGGCTCCTTTTTTTTTTATTTAAACAGTGTTTGAATCAGAGCTGCCCTGAGTTCTGCTACACTTTTTCTTCTATCTTTTTTCTTTTGTAATTCTGTCCTTGCAGAGTTTGACAGATTTCAGGTGTGGCAGTCCCTCATATTTTCCAGTGCAGTTATAACTTCCAGGATGTTCCCTCACTTCCCATTTCCCTCATCTTAACTAATATACTTCCACAAAATGAGATGTAATATTGACTTGGCGATTTGCAGTGGTTTAAAGCTGTGTTAAGGTTGGCTGAAAGGCTATTGATGCTAATTGCTAATTTGTCGAACAAATTTAAGCCAGTTTTAACTTCTTTTGAGCTACAAATGACCAAATCCCACTCACTGAGGTGTTCATATATATAGCGCTGCAGTTAGATTACGACATGTCATTGGTGATATGAAAGCGAACATCTCTGTTGGATGATTTACAGTCTGCTATCTCTGAGTCTGTTTTGGGTTTTGGGCTCTGTTTTTCCAGGAGAGCACCAGCTTGTCTCTGAGCCACAGTGCGTCCCGGCGGCTGCCTGCTCTCCTCTTCAGCTGCCAGGTTGGCGTCGGCCGCACCAACCTAGCGATGATCCTGGGCACACTGGTCATGAATCGCCTGCGAGGTGATTCACAACCGCAGCCTCAGTAAGAACTCGACAAGTGCATCCGGAAAACAGAGGATGACACGACACAAACCTTCATCACATATTTAATAGCACAATGAATAATGCAGCTCAGAAACTGGTCATATTTAGCCTTTTTTTTCCAATGCCAGGAAAGTGGAACTTGACCTTGTTTGCCTCCCATTTTTTTGTTGTTTTTTTTTTTTCTTGTTAAGAGTTGAGGAGGCTGCAGCTTCGGAGCCCAAACCTTTGTTCCAGGTCATCCAGACTCTGATCAGCAAGCTGCCCAATGGACAGGAAGTCATGGAAGAGGTAAAGCAGATAACCTACACATCCAGTTTGAGATAAGAAAATAAATAGAGCATCCGTACATCCTAAACAACCTTTCTGAAGGTTCCCCCTCTGCTCAAAAATATGTTTTATGTATTTCTCCATCACTTTGACGTATGACTTTCACTACGACACTACGAGGCTCTTTTTCATGTTTATCTGTGCTCACCCTAAATTTTGGTTCAGTGTGCTTACTTACACAAGAGTGATGTCCTGCACTTTCGAAAAAAAAAAGCCATATTTGCACATCCGTAGATAGAGAATGATTAGATTTGATAATGTCTTGCTTTTATTTGACAGGTTGACCAGGCTATCACCCTGTGTTCAGAAATGCACAACATAAAAGAAGCAATATATGAGAACAAGAGTAAGCTGGAAGGGATCGGAGAAGATTATCAAATTCAGGTGAGCGATCATCCTTTTTTAACATTTAGCAGCACTGACAACAACCTGTAATTTCTCTTAAAAGGCAGCACTGTGTGTTGTAGGTGGCGCTTGATTTCTAACAGCCTCTGCTGCTCAGCTTATCTTCTGATGAATAAAGCAAGAGTGAGACAGAAATCAAAGGATGATGATAATGATACATAAAAAGTCCTTATGAATGCGAGCTCTCAAGTTTAAGTAAGGGATAATAATAGATAGTTGATTTTTTTTTAAATATAATTTTCTCCTCCTCGTCTGTCAGGAAGTAAATGGGATTTTAAACAAAGGCTTAGCTTAGATTTAAAGAAACTTGACAGAAAATGGGCTGCCACTATGAACAGATATTGAAGCTTTTATTCATTTCTTAGGGAAGCAGTACCAAAGACTACTTTCTCAACAGAACCATGCAGAGCTTGGAGCGCTACTTCTATTTGATTGTATTTAATGCATATCTTCACGAACAGGTAATTTTTTTTCCTCTAGTGTTTCTTTAAGTTTTAACTTTAAGTTTACAAGTCATTAACATGATTGAGAGTCATAACTCTGTGTTTCATTTTGCAGTATCCTCTAGCCTTTGTGTCAAACTTCAGCCAATGGATGTGTTGCCACGCGTGGCTGTACAGGTTACTGGCCCGCATGGACCTGTCAGAGCTGTCAGCCCCAGCCGAGCTAGTCACCAGAGGAGCTCGCGTCCTGGTGAGGAAGTCAGGCACACAGTAGTAGTAGTAGTAGTATTATGATCATCTCTTTGCCTGTGACGCTAGATCAAAACCATATTATGCAGAACACATGTATTCTTTGTGTTTATGCTTACAAATACTACTGCTGTTTTTTTTTCCTGCCGCATCATCTTTCCTGCAAGATATCTTCAGTCCCTTATTGTCCTCCCACGCACTCGCACGTTCATCTGTATTTTCAAGTGCACCGTATATTGTACGTTATAAGCAATGTGCAAGTGTGTATGTGTGTGCACAGGTTGCTGATGAGTGCTTGGCTCCGGACGTGCTCAGCACAATGAAGGAAATGAAGGCGGTCAACTTCAGACGAGTGCCCAAGATGCCGGTTTATGGAGTGGCTCAGCCAACATCAGAGGTGCAGCAGACAATAATTAATCGCATAAATTCTCAATGTTATCTTGAAGGAGTGGAAAGGGGATAATTTATTTTATGAACTTCCACTTGTATCTGGAAAGGATCATTTGCAATACTTCACTACTGCCTTTGGGGCCTATTAGACATTATAGTTGACTTGCAAATAAAGAAAAGGGGCTTGATATCTAATACTCTGGAATTTTTCTTAAAATCTTAAGTATAATTTGTAAACGACTGACTTTTTTATTTCCACATCACCAGTGTGCAGCCTTGCAGTCATGAGTATTCATGAGAGCACAAATAGACTGAGAGGAATGACTCATGATGACTCCTTGTCGTCTAACTGTGAATTTGCTCTGTGCAGGCTGCTGGAGCAGTTTTGGCCCATCTGACGGACGAGAAGAGAAAGCACAGCCACGTGTTGTGGGTCAACTTGCAAGAGGAACTGGTGTTGGAAGGAAATGGTCAGATTTTAACACCGAGGGAGCCATCATGTCTGGACCAGCACATTTCTATCCCATCGTCTGACCCACTGCTAATAGAGGTTGAGTGGAAATGATGCTTTACGATCAGACGATTCAGAATTCAGCCTAACAGTTGAAGTGAAAGTGCTCTCATGTCCCCTGCTGGCCTGTAGAAACTGGAGACATCTCTGAAGGAGGAGATCCTGCAATCCCAGAAGTGGCTCGAGGTGACGCTGGAGCAGGAGAAGCAGATGAAGATGTTTAAAAGCTGCCTGACAGTTCAGGAGATCTTCAACCAGCACATAAGCTCCCACCAGGGCCTTGTGTACAAGCGCATCCCTCTGCCGGACTGCAGCGCGCCCAGAGAGGAGGTAAAGATGTGAATGCACTCACAGACGTCCAGGCACGAGGTGCAGGACCAGCTCACAGGTTCTTGTGGTAGTTTCTTCATGAAGAGGTGACAATGAATGAGACTTGTGCTCCCTCTAGTGGTCAAGAATGTTACTGTCCTATCAATCTATTCACCATAACCACAACCACAACCACCAAGTTGTGTTTTATAATTTTCTTCATTAATATGTAGGAATTTTATTTTACAGATTTATATTAGAAAGCTTGCCTAAATGTGATACAAAATTAGATTTTGTGTAGCATTAATTAAATATTCCCATGTATCTTATGTAATATTCAGAATATGGTTCACTGTGTGTGTGTTCCCATCCTCAGGAGTTTGATAAGCTGCTGGAGGCCATGAAGAGCGCCTTGGCTGAGGACTCCCACTCAGCCTTTGTTTTCAATTGCTCTAACGGCAAAGGCAGGACCACGACCGGCATGGTTATTGCTGTTCTGACTCTTTGGCACTTCAATGTAAGATGCCTCCTTCAGTTATCTGGATATTCTTCAGTCCCCTGAGTATTTTAAGACAATTTATCTAAAAGTGATCACATGCGGCTGCGATGTTTTCACCATCCAACATAACATAAAAACTGATGTCCTCCACCTGTAGGGTTTTCCAGAGTTTGCAGATGATGAGATTGTGAGTGTTCCTGACGCCAAGTACACGAAAGGAGAATTTGAGGTATGCACATTCAAAAGCTAACGCCTTTCGAACATCATGTTCAGTAGAAAAATTAATTTTTTGGGGGTTTTAAATGATTTTGACATTAAAAGATGTAATTTTGGACTGGAAAGTTATACAGAGCATTTTTCACTGCTGTCTGACATTTCACAGACCAAACCATTAATTGGTAATGAAAAATAATCAGATCAGATTTCCTTTTCTGTTTCATCTGTTCTTTCAGTTGCATTTCATCACAGTGTTTTGCAATCGTTTTCATGTCAGTGCTAATACTTGAGACTTGATGTGTGGTCGCTGTCCTTCAGCAGATAATTTTGAAAGTAAAGAGTGTGGGGGTGGCAATCAAAGTGAATTCTGATCTTCATCATGATTAGTTTTAGCTTCTTTTCTACACAGCACTTTGAAACTAGTGGAAAAGTTGCATTCTGAGAACAGGATGCTAGTGAGCTAACAATGTGTCATGATCAGCTGAAATCCCTCTGACAGACAACCTTGTTTGTGTTGTTATTATCGCTGTTATGTTGCTATGTTGTGTTTAATGTCCTTGACGATCAAAAGAGCACCTTTCAATTCAATTTCTGTAGGCAGTGCGCATTTCTCCGCTCAGCTTTAATGTGTATGCTGCTGCCAGACACCAAACCTTTTATGCCCATTTTTTGTAGTGTTTAAAACAGCAAGTCAAGGAAAGTATCGGAGAGTAGCAAAACTTTTAAAGTGTAAACACTTAATTCAGAGCATGAGATGCATGCTGGGTTTTCTTAAACATAACCATAACTCTGGCAAGTATTAGTAGGGCAGCTGTTGTAAAGTTCATGTATTTAATGAGTCACATCACCAGTTCCTCCAAACAAATGATACAAGTCAGACAAGTGTATATTAAAGGGGTTTCTAAACTCTCACTCTGCACCTGTGATTGAAAGCTGTGGCCAAACAAAAGCAGAAAGCCACAGCCTTTCTCCTCTGCTCTGAATGGTGGCTGCTGGATGGCTGTTTTCTTTAATTCAGAGTTGAGTCAGTGAATCAGTTGGTTGGAACCTGCTGGCCGTGTCCTCAGTGCCGTAAACATGGACACACAGGAGGAGGCCACACTTAGCAGTCACACAATACCGCGTGCCAATCACAGCAGTGGTTTCTGGGATACACAGAGTGGTCGCCACGGAAACCTTTTCTGCCTCCAATTCAGCCCCTGAAGGATATGTGATGTTGCCATCCCCCTTCCCTTATCGGCCAAAATAGGTGTTTCTATGGCTGTAAGGTCCAAAGCATTATGTGGTGGATGGTGTTAGATGGTGTGGTTATGGAAACTGCTGGTGTGGTGTAGTGTCTGATAATCAGTACACAAGTGTAGGATCTTGAGAAAATCAGCCCTACATGGGTCTGTTAATATTAACATCAAGTGGCTGTTATTATATTTATGGTAATGATGCACCAAATGGCGGTTTGTAAGGAGTTGCTTGTAGTGATGAAACTGATGAGAATTATCACCTCAATCTGCTGGTCGGTCCAGCTTTACTGAGCTTTATATCAAGTTTGTGTAGATGTGTGTGGAAATAAGCAACCGTTTCTGCTGCCTCCCAGTGGCCTAAGAAGAAGCCGATCAACTTGAGTTTAACTCGTTTTCCTTTCTTTTTTTATCTTACATTATCTTACTTTTTAAAAAGTGTAAGCAAACAATTTAGGGGACCAGGAAACACGAATGACTTTGCTTATGTAAGTTTCGCTTCTGTGTAAAGTCTATGTATTAAAAGGCATATCGCATGGCTTGTCAGCAGAATACATGCAGCCTGACAGCGATCGTGTTTATTCCAAAGGACAGTGGTCCTCTGACACACAAACTGAACGAGAAAATCCCTGCAGGCCTGTTCTGTTCTCTGATCCTGCTCTGCTTCTCCGCCCTCTCTGCCTCTCGCTTCTTCTTATCACTACTATCGGTTTTATGATTGCTAGCCGAAGTAAACCAGCTGCAGAGTGGCCACCAGCAGGGCTTAGTAAACTAGATCGCAGTCAGACAGTGCTGATCGAAACATTCCCTGTCTCAGTTAGGTCAACACTATAAATAAACATACTGACACACACTGACACCAATAATTAAAATGGGTGCGATGAGGCCATCCTCTTTGAATCAGAAGACCTCACTAGATGGACAGTTTCCATAGTACTTATATTATACTGTTTTGTTCAAATGGTACAAAAGTATAAATTGACCTTTTGTGATGATGCTGTTGCTTCAAAGTGTTTTGAGTAATGCATCTAAAGTATAGAGCCATAAAACGTAAAAATACTTATTATATTTTACAGCATATTTTATTACATGTAAAAAAGAGATGTACGCAGCTATGGGTTGCATGTATAGAAAATTTTAGAAGGACAAAAAACATTCAAAAAGATGGGATTTGACCTTGGAAACCCAAGATGACACCACAGTCTCACCATGAGGATGATCGTGTGACATGTGACTTGAAAAATGCCAGTGCAGCTGATAAATAGACCTTCTGTTAAGATTTTTTGGCAACTGCTGCTTCCAAGGTCGAGATAAAACTTTCAGTCTCGACTTTTAAGCCAGCATCAATGAGAACACTTCAAAGAGTGTAGAAAAATGGAAATTGGAAGATTTACAAATGCCATGACATCTGGGCAAACTCCATCTGCTGAGGAAGATGGTGGCATACGACTGAAACCTCCTAAACAGCTACTAAATGGACCTTGTGGTGAGATTGATTTTCAGCCACTTTAAAGTGTATTTAAAGGACAAAAACAGAGGATTTTTAGCTTCAAAACAAAAATCAACATAACAAACAAACATCACATACAACAAGCGTCTCACGATTGTCCTGGTGCGCAGGTCGTCATGCAGCTGGTGCGTCTGCTCCCCGATGGCCACAAGATGAAGAGGGAGGTGGACATGGCCCTGGACTCTGTCAGCGAGACCATGACCCCGATGCACTACCATCTGAGAGAGATCATCATCTCCACGTACAGACAGGTACAGCACATCTCCTTATAGTACTCGTTCATTACCTGGTCCTTACAATGCAGGACATCCACTTAATTTGAAATAGATCTTAAACAGGTAAAAGTTCACATTCTGAGAGCAATGAAACAATAAAGACAGATCATAAATAGTTAAAAAAAAAAAAAAAAAAAAGCTGTATGATGATGTACCCATTAAATAAAAAGCGTCAGTTCAGTCAGTTCAAATGAGTATTCTAAACTTGTGTTGAATATATATTGCAAATTAGGCCCTCCACTGCATCAGACAGTGGAGGCTTTGAGCAGCTCCTTCAGCCGCAGACTGCTACACCCTCAGTGTAGGAAGGAGCTACTACAGGTCCTTCATTCCCACTGCTGTTAGACTATATAATCCAATGATCTAGTCCTCTTTTCCGCCCTTATGAGGACTTGTATATAGCTGTATATTGTACTGTGTTTACTGTGCTTGTAAATTGTTAATTTATTACCTCTATATTTTTTTGTAACTGTTTCTGCACACTTTTTGCTTTTTTGCACTCTTTTTCTGTTCTCGTGAGCTGCCAAGCTGACAAGTGAATTTCCCCACCGTGGGATCAATAAAGTTAATCTTATTATAAATTAAGGACCAACAGTCGTGTTAAAAAGCAAAGAATTGTGGCTCGTTTCTCTAAACTTCCTGGACGATGTATTAAGTGAATCCTAATGTCTTTTTCTCAAGAGGGTAATTCAAATCAGCCGAATACAAGTTGCTCCAGAATGTGTCCTTGTCTTGCTGAGATGCAGTCAGAATGTTGTTACTGAGTCGGGTGCAGTTTTGCATGAGGCCCATAGATGGCGTCAAGAACTTGTTTAGATGCCTTCTACAGCTGCAGCTTGGATCCCAGGCCCATGAATGAGAGACATCTACTGTGCTGTAGGCGTGAGCTGCAGAGCGTGGAAAATGATTGTCGCAATATAACTTATCTCTGAAACTCAGTGGAATTCCTTTGGGACTAAATGGAAAAGAGCAAGAAAAGAGAGGAAAGGAGCAGGAAAATGAATTATTGCTTGTGGGATTTTTTAGCTTGACCTCTTGAAATTTTATTTAGTGCGCCTGCTGTGCAAATTGCAAGGGCGCACTTGTGCTGTGCATGGTCCAGGCATTAAGTAACATATCGCATCGCAAAAGTATCAGCTGCTTTGTTCGTTACACGCACTGATTGTGTTAATGTCCACTGATAAGATGGATTACATGATTTAGTTTACTGAATAAGCTTTGAATAAGACACAAGCAGTAAACGCAGGTAAAGGAAAAACACACAAGGTAGAGAAGTATTTTTAACCCTTCCGTTGTGATAAAAGAATGAAAAGCAGCTTCAGCTCAACAACTGGTAATTTGGACATTTTGTGCTGTAAACAATGCATAAAGAGAGCAAAATAAGATTGAAGTGGGATTTTGAGCTATCTGGACAAGGTCTCTCCTGTTGCTGTGGCCTCTGCAGGACCACGGCTCTGTTTTAGCCATTTGTAATGCAGACTGTAATCATTGTGCCTCTGTGCACCGTCAGCCGTTCAGAGTGCGCTGGAGGCACCCGGTCCTGTCTCCGTCGTATCAATGGACCTCATTGTCCTGTGACCCTTGTCTTTCGCCTATATTCCCTCTCTGTCTGTCACTTTCTGGTCCCTGGCTACAGGAAAAGGCTATCAGGTCACTTTCAAATCAATTAGGTAACTCTTACAAGCTGTAATAAAAGTTTTCTGCACATATTTTTATTTTGAATATTGTCAGGTAAAAACACACAGACCTCACCCTGTCTCAGAGTTCTGGTTCAAAATAAGTGTATTACAAATTACAAATAATTACACTGGACCTGTGTAGTTAAACCGCTGAGATTTGTGAAGCTTTTAACTCCCAAGTCAGCCAAACCTTTTTGGAAGAAAAAAATGAAGGCGAAAAATCTGTTGTAAACATTCATTAAAGTTTATAGATTGACTTTCTGGTTCAGTAGATAGTTTAACAATTTTGACTACCATACTTGACCTAAGAGGTGTGTTTGCCCACAGTTTTCCTTATTTGCCTCTTCAGACTTCTTTTTAAGTGATGTAGGAACCGCTTCTGTTTCCAGACTTCCGCAATTACTTGGTTATCATAAAATGATATCATAACCAATTGAAATTATGGCCAGAACTACACAAACAGTAAATTAAAGAAAAAGCAATAAATCAGAATGATCTTTTAACCCCACCGTAGCAGACCACAGGTTGGCACTCTGTTCTCCTTTCAGCCTTTCCCTTCCTGCCCGAACCAGCAGGCCAGGTGATAAACAGTGCCAGATGTTGGCTAGAACCCGGCAGGCAGCAGCAGACAAGAGGGGGTTGGGGGTGGGTGGGTTGAAGAGGGGAAAAATCCCCCCCTCCCCCCTCATAGCCCTCTTCCCTCAAAGCACCCTCCTCCCCTTTGACAGTGGTTGGAAAATGTGTCTTTGATAGAGAAAAAAATATATATATTTACTCTGGGACCCGAACCGTCCGCCAGCTCCCAGTGGGGCCTGGGAAATAGGGGAATGGGTGGGGGGGTTTCTGCACTGGGACAGAGGTGGGTTCTTCTTAAAGGGCCTGTAAATCCCTGCTGCTGACCAGGTGTGACTTCACATTGCAGATGCACCCTTGAATATCAGAGCCAGTGCAGTGGAGAGGTTACTTCCTATCCTCCTCTTCCTCCTCCTCCTCCTCCTCCTCCTCCTCCTCCTCCTCCTGCTCCTGTCTCCCACACAGGAATCAGCTGCAAGGGCCTTTCTTTCCCCTGTCAAGCCACCTTGAGGAATAAAATTGCCTGGAGCACTCTGTGTACACTGGCATTTACTTTGATATTGTTCCCTTTCTTTGTGGGGCTTTGTGTGTTTACAGGTGTGTTATGTTCAGCATGACGCACAACATCTGATGTTTCTTAGCTGACACACCAACATCTTTTACCTCTCTGATTCATTGTGCTCCCGCATATTATATTTGCATAATATATATAGCTGTCCAGTATATCACTCAGTCCTAGAAGACCTGGTGTGACCCTCTAGACCACCGGGCTGGGGTTTGCATCACCTTGTCTGATTTATCCTGCAGGACTTCTCATAGCATCTACAGCAGATTATTCAGACCATGATTGACCTCTCTTTTTTAATCCAACGATTAGCATGTTTATTACATTTTGTTCAACAGCTCTGCTCAAAGAGGAAGTGCACTAACTATTATTATCCCATAACGATTGAATAAATAATAACATGTTATTGTACATGCAGCCTTTTCATCCACTGTGTGAATTAAAATGAAGATGAAAGCCGACCTAAATGCCTGGTTTGTCTATACAGAAAAGATTTTCTATTCACAGATAAAGTCTCTGCATAATTCATAAACGCTCAGTTTGGTCATTTGTGATGTTTTTTATATGTGTAATTCAAAGATAATGAAAAAATGATAAACTAATTTGGTTGGGTTACAGTTAAAAAGACGCTTGGAGCAGAGCTGTTTTGCAGGCTGTGATGTATAGATGTAGGGCAGTGCGTTTATTCACACACCATAGTTCTTGCCTTGTTTAGACAACAGAATAGAAGCAGTAGTTTTGAAACATATCCAGACCTGGAAAATACCCAAATAAAATTCCATACTTTTCCATACTGTATTGGAAGCTTGAATAAAGGCCTCTGGCTTCCACACAACACATCTAGAGGATATTAAAAGCAAAAAGAGCAGAGTTGCAGAAATGGAGAAATGTCAGAAATGTCAGATCTGACAATTTCAGAAACTGAATTTTTGATACTTTTTGTTGGGTGAGACTTTCCCATAGCACCTTTTTAAAAACACTCAAACCTTTTTCACCAGGGTGGTGAGAAAGCTGAAATGCACAGAGCAAGAGTGAATGAGCGGCAAACCATCCTGTGTGTGTGTGCGTCTCTGTCCAAAGAAAGGCCCTCATGGTTTGGACGGGGCAGTGGAAAAATATTTTCAGAAAGGGGAGAATGCTGCGAGCAGGTTTTCTTCAGGAAAGGTAGTGGACGTCTTTAGGAGAGAAGAAGGGGGAGGAAGAGGTCTCAGCGCTCCATGTTTGTGGAGGCTGAGGGGACTACCGCAGCACTGACAGCCAGATTAATTTTGCCAAAAAAAAGAGCAAGGGATTAGATAGAAAGAAAATGAGAAAGCGGTGTGGTGGGAAAGTAAGAAGCAATCATGTTAATTATGTTTAATGAAGCACAGTGTCCTCTTTGGAACTAGTATTTTGAAGCTCTGTGCTTTAATCTCAGCTATTTTTCATTGCTTGTCCAGATTAAATTGGATATTTGGCTAAATTAATATTTTCCTTTATGTTTTGTCCTCTCATACACATACAAACAGTGTTTTACATCACTACACTTTTTTGCCTTAAGGGTCTCTGAATTTTATTCTCAAATTGGGTTGACACGAGTGGGCCAATTAAAAGGTGAGGTTGGCAATGGTGTAAGGAAAAATTAACAGGAAAATGATCCCACCTGAACCAGAGGCAGGTTCTTCTTACCTGAAGTGCATGTCTACTCATCGCTCCGTTGAAAGAGGCTCTTATGTAGGTCCAGCACAGTGTGGAGGGAGCAATGTGGGAGAGCCAGAGGTTGTTTTTATTCATAATTTCCAGCCTCCCACATGTCAGTGCCAGTAGCTGTATTTTTTGCAGCTGTCAACAGAATGACTTATTTTGACTGAATCCCATCTGAGCAGGTGCAACCACCTGAGCTACTTGGGCGTGGATAAGAATGCCTCTCAGTCAACCATTAGTCCAAAGAGCAGGGATTTGTGATTTCATGTGTGTGTGGCAGTACACAAGAGAGGTAAATAAAGCATCTCCAGGGACTTTCCAGAGGGGTTTGGTGAGCCGGGTGGGGGAGTTTGGGTGGGGGGATAGAGGCAGCTGCTACGAGTCAGTTGCTATTCAGGAGCTCATTTATTTTAAGGGAGTTTCCACAGCTGTAAATGACTTCAAATGATGCCCTAACACATCTGCTGTGTTTAATGTGCCTGCTGATGTCTAATGTGACAAGATCCATTAGAGGGCAGCTGAATTCACCTGTAACATTGATGCTAAAGTCATTTATTTCTGTCACTGATGATTTATGTGCCTTGTTTGACATTTACAGCTGAGACAACGGGAAGAAAAACTACATGAAACAAGAATGTTGTGACTTTTAGGACGTCATTGAATTCACTTATTTTCAAAGGTGTCACCTGCAGTAGTGTTAACAAGCATTACCTAATTAGCAAACCTTGCTAGCATGCCGTATTAATGTGTTCAGAACAGCTTCCTAATAACTATAAATTTGGTCTTCCTCTTACAACAAAAGTAACTAAAGGTGCTGTTGTTCAATTGAATTTGAACTTAGGTCATTTGCAGCTACAGCTTTACTTGTTATCATATGACCAGTAGCTTATGGTGGCTAATGCTTGATAATTTTAGAAATGATATTCCTGTTTAATTCATATTAATGGTTTGGTTTGCAGACTTGTTGATTTCTCTTCATGCGCCACTGATCCGCTAGGCTTTATGATTTGCCAGTGCAAATATTAATGACAACAGTGGTATCCTGAAAGGCCTCTGCGGTTATCATAATGTTGTATGTTTATTTCCACACGTTCCATGTGAGGAATCGAGCTCTTGTGCTCTACCTCATTGAACACTTTGGAAATCGTTATGTTCTCTTCCTAGTCTGCCCTCTTTTACCCTGAATAACTGAACTGCCCTGGCCTGCCCTTTGCCCTGACCTCCCTCATGTCCCCCACCCCCCTCTGAACCACAGGCCCCAGGACTGTGCTCCAGACCTAACTGAGCACTGCACAGAAGGGTTGCCTTTTCCTGCCCCATGCACTAAACCTGTCATTGACCCAGGCCTACAGACCAGGAAAAACTACCTTCAAAACCGTGCCTGAGTGTTTAAACGTGCCCCACAGAAGCTGTGGTCATGGTATCTCACAGATCCTGCTAAGTCCCAAATCATTTCACCAGGAAAAGATCCAGCAGTTTTGGTCTAAGCTTTCACACTAGCTAGCTACTGCCACTGAACAAATGCCTATGGGAATATAATCCCAGGGGTGAAGTCCTTTAAATGCCAACCACGTGGGAAATGTAGAAGTCGTGACTTGGTTGAGTTGCTCCAGGAATTGCACTTTTGTGATGCCCCAGTGTGGAAGCCATGTTTCATATGTGAGGACAGTTGAGCGACAGATGAATCCCGTGTTAACGATGCCATAACTACTCCCAAAGCGTCAACAACTCGCAGTCAGCAAGGAACATTCAGATCTGCCTTGTGACGTTTTCTTTCCCATAGAGACAGCTTACAGTATGACACAGAATGACTTTTTCCTGCGTTCGTTCATTCTTGGAAGTTATCATTATAATGACAGCAGTTTGATATGTGCTGGCATTTAAAAAGCAGGCAAAAACACATTAGAAGAGTTATTTGTGAATATGAAGTGGGTGCATGGCCTCAACGCATTCTGCAGATTGACGGAGACAGGTGTCCAGGTGGTGAAATCCGTCTGTTGCTGTTTCTATGACTCACCGTTAGAGTGGCATATTCAGAGTTCAGTGAGGATACTTAAAAAAACAAAACAAAACAACAAAAAGTCTATAGCCATTCCAGCATCCCCATGAAGGTCTAATGATCATTACACAACAGTTACAAAACCAAATAGTTGGATACTAAAAAATAGAGAAAACTAATAGGGAAAAATGTGGGGTGGTGCAAGAGCAGCATCCAAACCCTTCATTCGCATCTCCAATTTGGTTTTGGGTTCTAAACACATGCAGCGATTTGTTACTTATGTCACTTTTTTTTTTGCCACAGTTGGAAAAATGCCGACAAATGAGGATAAGATACAAGCCATTCTGTTAGCTGTAAGCTCACATAAACTTTTAATTGGCATATTTCTTCAGGCAAACCATTTCCCCATATCGATTTATTAAGGTGAGAATACTGCATGGTGGTTTTCTTTTTTTTTTTTTCACTGGTGTAGAACTAACATGTTAGACAACTGGTAATTTTGGCCTGTTCATGGCGGTAAGTGGAATCATCAAATTCTTTAGGTCTTATCCACTGGGATCCGTGAGTCAGTACCAAGTTTCATGGCAGCGAATCCTTGTAGTTACCGTAGTTATTTAATAAAATAACCAAAGTGTTTGACCGCACTGTGCTGTGGCTGACAAACAACATGGTTTTCACAGCAGCTTTGGGGCTCCCTCAGAGGAAAAAAAAAAAGCCAACCATCAATACATTCACTTTCTGTTAACCACCAGCATCCTTACAAAATGTCATTTATGGCCAAGAGTACAAATTTCATTAAGTCTAGTGGGTTTTGAAATATTGAAGGTCTGATTAGTTGTAGCTTGCAGTCATGCCATTTTAATGCCCCAGTGCTGGGTTTGCATGCACATGATATTTTGATAGCTCAGTAAATGATTGATTCGTAGTGGGAGTCTCCATGGGCTCCGTTGCCAGGCATGTGCACGTACAGAATGTACCATAATATGTGTGGTTAATGTGGGCAGATATTCCAGTCTCTGTGTAGGCTAAGTTGATGAGCCCTGTCTCCTCCTGTGGCTTTGTATTCTCTGCTCTCAGACACGTGATGCATTTGTACTCGTCTTTTTGTGTGAGAAACTGGCCTCTTCTAGTCAAATGCCTGTTGACTATTGATTATACAGCACATTCTTTATTTAGCTCACCATGCTTTTGATTATTTTTGAGGCTTATTTTTGTGTTAGACATTGCCTTTATTGTTAACTGGAGCTGTTAATAATTCAGTTTAGATATTATACCCATGTTCCGTTATTTCTGTCCATATCTCCATCAAGACAATTCAAGGCGTTTGATGATGTCATGAAGTACGATGGGATCGTGTGAGTTGTTGTCTTCTTTGTTGAACAGCGCTTGGCATACGGCAATGAATAATGGTGCTCCATCATGAGTGAGCAGTACAAACATAAAGTAAACAATAGAGTGGCTGTTGAGCTTGTTCGCCATCTTCCTTCCTCACTGTGACGTATGATCGGGTGTTTCCTGTGTTCCCTTGAAGTTAAAATAACTAGAGGGAGGAAAAAGGGGATGTGACGCCATGGACAGGTGACCAAATGAAACAAACCATGAGCTTGAATAAAACTGCCGATATTTGAATATTGCTAAACATTTAGGATAATATAAGCACATAAGTGAACAAAATTGGTCTAGTCATTTTTAGACATTTAAATGTGGAGATGTTACACATCATATCAGTCAAGGTAGATTGAATGTATTCTGGCAGAAATCATAATGACTTTGAGAAAGTCATGAGAGAGAATCTGAACCGTTTACATTAATTTTCAGTCCCTTGGCTGGATAGACAGAATGGTTGATAGCAGATCTCTATATAGAGTATGTGGATTGACACCACTTGCCCCTAAAATCCACCTCAACCTCAATTTCAGTATTTAATCAGCTTAGCATGGCTGAGCGACTGGAAAAAGACAGAGGACTGGAATCTGTAGAAACCATTAACGTAAAGGCTTCTCCGTCTCCTCCTCTCTCAGGCTGCTACATGGCTTCTCTGCTCCTAAAGAAAAAAAAAAGCCATTTTGGGCACCATTTTGATCTATAAAGATCAGTTCTGCTGCTAGAGGCAGGCGACAGACTAGATAGATGGATGGTCTTTAGAAAAATAGTTATGTGTGTAAAACAATATACATAAGCTGGTTAGGTTCAATGCTACCTCACGGAATATAATAAATACCTCCGCATACTTCCCTAACCTTTTAATTTATAACACTACTAATAGTATTAAAGTGACATATTTTTTTTGTCATTGGAGGAAACTCACTCCAACGAAATTTGTTCTCTGCATTTAACCCACCCAAGTGACGTGCACACACACACACAGCAAACCCGGGGCAGTGGGCTGGTAAATTTTGCTTTTCTAATCAAAGTTAGCTTCACTCAGATTTTAACAAAAGCAGATTTGAAGCTTTCAGTTGTGACAGTGATGTTGATGACAAAAGAATATTTCACTTCCAAACACTAGGAAAACGTTTTTTCAGCACATTGCTGGGTAGTGCAACCCAAATAAGGACCAATAATGGGGATGATGAATAATGTGGAGTAAAATCATATTTATGCTGACGCCACTACATTTTAACACAATCATGTATGACATTCATAAGAGAGCAGAATAATGTATACATTTTTTGTGAAGGAGGGAAACGGACTGAGTTTGTTTTATCCAGACCGAACAGGTGATCTGTGAAAGCACCCCTAGACTAATGAAGCAGAGTTTCAGACGCTCTAAAGTGGAAATTGTACAGATTATTAACTCCTTTTGATTCTCTTTTTTTGGCCATATCAGACAAAGATCAACTGAGTTGAAAAGTTATGTTTTTACGCATTGTTTACTATTGTTTGATTTGAATGTCTTGTATTTGTCCCAGTGTCATTCAAGTTATGAACATCAAATACTGCATTTTAAGCTTTGACAAGAAAATGTCAACCCGGATGGGGAAAAAGGCCAAAAAGGATTTGGCCCTGGTTTGTTATGAATCCCCCTGAAAATCAGCACATATACTTGACTTTGACTTGTACGCACATTGAGTGAAGGAGCCATGTGTAGGCTGCCTGTCCAAACTAGACAGGTTGGGGGTTTGGTTTAGGATTTGCGTGGGAGGTGTTCTTACAGAATCTCATGAATGGCTGCTTGTGCAAACCTGGGTGGGAAGGGCCAATATGGATTGGCCTTTTTACCTCAGCAACCCCATCAGATGGTAATTGTCACCATATGTCAAGCAGACGGACTTTTCCATAATGTGCAGTTCTCAATTCAGTTTTCACTCACATGATCCCACAGAAAGGTCAAACGTCAACACTCGTCTGCCGGGCATTCAAGCATTAAACTGTGGAAATAAAGTTTGTATTAAAGTGCAAAATCTTTAAGGCTCAACGTTTTCTCTTTAACTGATACCCAGATCCTCTCAAAATGATTTTCATTGACATTTCAGTTTGTATGTACTTGTTGTGCTGTTAAAAAAGCGCAGATGAGAAGAGTTTAGAAAAGTCAAAATAAAAACAGTACCAGCTTTTGGGGAAGATGAGCTTATTGTTTTCATACCACTTAGCATCTTCATGTACTTACTTACCTCACTGGGGGAATGTGTTTGAAGCCTTTGATGGTTTTGTCATTGGGAGAGGAGACATCCCAGTGTTGTCAGTGCTTTTCGCACACATAGAGATTCACTATCGGAGATGGACAGAAATCGCTCGGCCATCACACACTCTGGTGATAAATCAATAGCAGTAGCTCACTATTGATTGACTAACATCTGCCAGTACACGTGTAGAGGGAGAGGGGTGGGCAGTCACATTATTGCTGTCGCTTCGGACTGTACATCATGAATGCTCATCATTGTTGCCTGATCTCTTAGTGTGTGCAGCCGTGACAACAGCCTCTTTTACGTCAAGGTTAACATGCTGAACTGCTCAGCATGTGCAGCCCTTAAACCTTATGACGCGTAGCATCCCTGTTTACATAAGACGTGGACGCTGGTCAGGCAGTATGTCTCATAAGCTGGTGGTGTTTACCTTTAATACACCTACACCTGCAGGCTGTGGGGCTTATCCGCAGAACTTTGTGAACTTTCGTCTGACCCTGGTCTGACGTGTTTGTATTAAAAGGCGGAGACTGAAACAGTTGCTTGAGGTAATGTTAAATGACTCAAAAACAAATATCAAGTGTGTTTATGTTGTTGCAAAATACATTTCTCGTTCTCTAAAATCAGTGTATTTCTTTGTGTCTTACTGTATATTGAACACAGATTTGCCACACATTTAGATGCGGTAAAAGTTGCTTTGTGACTGACCTGACTCATCTTACTGACTGCCCAGTGTCCAGTATTTCCTGACTAATGCATATTAGCAACAGGAAAACCTGCTCAATTTATCCCCTGCCTTGTTTTTCTTTCCCTTACGTCTTCTCTCTTTTTCTCGTTTAACAAACAAGAGAAACTAGTTGAAGTGAACATGTTAATTTGAAGTCATTAACAAATAAAATTTAAAAAAAAGCATAGGTGTTAAATACCTTGTCAATAAGTGTAGACATTTAAAGTAAAGTCTGATGTTTTTGGATATACACTAAAGATCACTTATTAAAATGGCATATCTCATTTATGTAATTTATGCAAAAAACCAGTGAAGACTGCAAGCTATCAAATCCAAACCTGTTCTTTTTACACTTTTGTTGTTTTGTATGAATAAATTTGAACCTCATTTATTTATTCATACAAAATGCAACTACTGACCTTTGGAGGTGTTGGTAGGGTTTTTGTTTTGTTTAGACAAATCCAGGCTAGCTGTTTCCCCTACAAGCTATACTAATGGCCTCCAATTTGGCTGCAGCTTTGTATACTAGGTATCAGTCTTCTCACCTAACTGTAAGAATCTTAATCACTGTATTTTCATAAATGTTTCATGGAAGAATCAAAAGAATCTCATGTTGTAAGTCCATGATAAAAGCAAAAAGAAAACCCTCTATATAAACTGATAAAACGGTTCTAATGTCTAGTACTTGTATTGAGGAGGAGTAGATGAAATTTTTCCAGTCAATTAAACAGAAAGCTGTCACTGCTTTCATTAGTGGTTTCCATGTTCTCTTAACCACTCACTTTGACGTTGTCCTTGCTAAGAGCTCTGCTCAGCGGATCAGCATTCCTGGACTCTCTCGACAATGGTATGCGGTCTGTGTTTGGCCAGCCTCTCATCCCACTCAGGATCGAGCAAAGCTGAAGATGTTCATCATCATCACACCTCAGCAGCTGCCTGAATTATGGCTTCCACCTTTTTATAGTGAATGAGGACTGACCAGTCAGATCCTTTTGTTCTGAAAGGTCAAGTGAGATGAGGTGATCGTGTGGTTTCTTCGTCTTTTTTTCCTCTCCTTTTCCTTGCCAACTCAGAAAAGCATTTTCTTCTTTCTCTTTAAAAGATTATGAGATTGTTCCACCCTTAAAATTAGAGGAATTTTTTATTTTGATCTCAATATAGCAAGTATTAAATTGTTTTCTACACTTTTGCATATGATGATCAGTACCTTACAGGAATTGTCCCAGAAGTTGAAAAATGTAATCCACTTACAGTTTTCAAATCTGTTCTACATGGAATGGAAGAAATTTACTTTGTTTCTTCACCACATGTTCCCCAACATTGTTTTCTGAAGGAATTTCTGCAGTGCACAAGAGGCTCCTCAGCCACACATATGGCTCCGTCGATGTAGGCAGACTGATGGCAGCCACAAAATTAGAGTTCTGCAGATTGCAGAGGTGTGAATTATGTAATCTTTGCAAACTGATCTGACCGTGTGTGTGTGTGTGTGTGTGCACACGCGCGCGTGTGCATGCATGCTGTGAAGTCGGTATTTGGCCGTGACTGGTACACAGATAGCTGCCAGGCTATGAAATGCTGAAAGCACCCTGGGGTAGCAGGGCACACAGGGTGATCGGGTTCACCTGCCACTGCCACTGTGGCCAATGTTAGCTGAGAAAGGTTAGAAAAAGTGACATGTCTGTGTGCTTTCTTTCTTCCTCTGTGTTCTGGGAGATTTGATAGACAACAGACAGCACATCCATTGTTTGCCTACGTTCTCTCCTGCTCTGCAGCAGATGCTTGGAAAACTGGGATTCAACCACGGCTGTTTGGGAATGGACAGGAAACCCCACTCTTTCCCCCTTACCCTCACAGTCTCGCTCTTTGTTGCGTCATTCAGCTCAGGAATGATTGTATTATGGTTAACTGTACACATTTCAAATTACCATGAGTGCTAGCCCACATAGCTTTCAAATTTTCATTACTGCCTGCAAAACATCCACCATATCTGTAAAATACTTCCCTCACATGCTGCTGTTTGTGAGAAGGTAATTTAACTCTGTTTTAGCCCCACTTTGACTGCCCTGATTTTAGTGTGTTTGAGGCTGTACCTACAATAGATAAACTCACTAACTGTGACTCCTGTCAGATTGTGTGAGCACACGTACAGTCAAATACTCATTAGTGTCAAGTGTCTGAAGAACTGCAGACAGTTCATCAAGCTATGCTACACCTTGTCCCTTGTCACTCCCCCTGCATTGACACATTATCCAGTCCAGCACACATCTCACACTCAGCCAGAACCACAGCTGGATGGCAGACCTTTTCACTTGACGCCTGGAAATGCTCAAGGCTCTGAGGGGAGGAAAAAGGGAAAACATCTTGACACTGACTCGCCACACTGATGAAAGCCTGTCTGCATGTGCCTTAGTCTGCCTTAGTGCACACACAGCATATAATTGAAGTGCAACCCAACTGCCAACCTTACTTTGTGGCAGGTAATAGCTCTGTAAGAGAACTGCTTTGTGGGTAAGTTCTCCTTTGCTGGGTTACATAACCAAAACTCTAATTTATACAGTTTTATGTTTTTCTTCTCTACCTTCTGTGGACAGAGACATTAGTCCGGTGAGAGTATTGTTATCTTGACTCTTAACTAACAATCAAGGGAATTATAGCAGCATCTCATACTCTGGATAATTGCATTGTGCTGGTGTCTCTGACCATAGGGTTTCGCCATAACAACTCAAATCATTTAGTAATTATGATGAGAATAGCCGTATAACTACAGTATAGTGTTTATGGGTAAAACTGGGGAGTTAAAGGGTATTTGGAAGCACAGGGAGTAAACATGTGTTGTGAGTACTAGGGTGTACCATGGTTGACATTGTACATTGGGTAACAGTTCTGGTAGTTGGCTTATCAGCTGAGCTCCTTCTAAATGTCAAGACTGCTATCTGCCAGTGGGTTTCTTTAAAGATAAAAGGTGGCTTCCCCTTTTAGAACATTGTAGGAGATGAAGGTCTACCGATGAAGCAACTTTCGTATTTTTATTTTTTTATCTCATTATATTAGCCATATCATTCACATCTTGAAGTTGTCTAGACACAAGTGCTTAATTTGCCTTGTTGGTCAGATAAGTGTGATCACCCACATTGTTTAAATCACAAGGTATTGGAAGGTCTTTCGAGGCTGAGCTTGTCGGCGGCTTTGTTATCTGCTACAAGATAAGTACAGGCGTGAGTGAGTAGTATGGAAGTAATTCATTATAGCATGTGATTTGTTGTTGAAGTTTGTATTTTCCTACACTTAGCTGGGTTCATACAAGGTACAGTATGTGACCACATTTAACCCTCAGGAGTCGACAGACGCGCCGGCGCGTCCTTATCACAAGACCACTTTAAGACGATGTAGCTGCAAGACGCAGCCTCGCTGATTTTTTGTGTCGAAAGTGGGCACTTCAAACTATATACCAGTTTTTAAATTTTGTTAATATGTCAAGTAAAACCCAAGTTATGATAAAAAATATACGCACTGTTTTTTTCATGACAATTGCCATCACGGTGGGTGCGCGTTTGGTGCGCGTTTGGGGCGCGCGTTTTATGCAAGAAGACGCAATAAACACCAGCGCATTGAGCGCACTTCATTCAGCGCATTTCAGCGCATTTTCCCCAGTCGGATTTTAGAGTTTTGTGTGATTTTAGGTCCAGTGTGTCAATACAGTATGTCAAAATGAAAAAAACAACAGTAAATCACACTTGTGAGGTTGTGCTGATGAAAAATGATTCCAAAATGGCAAGATAAAAAAAATTCTAAGTTGAAATATAAAATTAGAATCAAAAATAGTCAACAACTGACAATTATACATGACTTCAGAGGGTTAAACCTGCCTTTAGCGGCTTTTTATGTTAAAACTGAATCAGATGACTCACTGTGACCCATCTTTTCATTTTTATGTAGCTTTTTATGTAAAACCTCTTTCAAATAATCATTTTGGTTGTTGCATCTGATTCCCCTGAACCTAGATATTACAGTGTGTACTGCAATTACTGGCAAAAATAATTTTAAGGACAGTGTATCCTACATGCCCAGCAAGAATTGGAAACCGATTTGCATTGCATTTGACTTGTCTCGTATGAATAGATTTTTTCAAGCTGAAACGTGAACTTTGATTCCACTTTCAAAATAAATTGTGTGTTGAGCATCAAGAAATGACAGCTTGCTGTGTAAATTAGAATAAAATATTTGGCCTCTGGCACTTTTCTATGCCTGCAGTCCCACATCTTTACTAATGCATCCGTGAGAACAATGGAAACCCATTTTACTGTACATTGTATAGCTACTAAGTTTTCATCTACTAATTACAGTGGTTGCTGTTTTTTATTTATTTATTTATTTTCAATTTCTATGACTGGAGGAAAGAGACATTATTAATTAGTTGCTAAGAGTTTTCTCTTTGTCAGTATTGGCGTTAATTGTGTGCATTGTTAGATTAGTCAAAGCTGTTGATGCATGACTCACTATGTGTTTGTGCCTGCACTGGTGGCCTGAGGGAAACTGCGATAAAAAATAATATGTTGGCACTAAGCAGAAATAATGTCCATGCAGGCATGACTGGGGAGTTTGAGGTAATATAGGAGAAACACGGAGCAGGACTGAGGATGTTACATAAGCTGAAAACACATCTGATCTCACTGACTGTCATATCAAAATGAGAGAAAACTGGAATGACTTATTTTGTGGGTGCTTTTTATTTACTTATGGGAGAATTTGCTTATAAGCAAATTTTAACCATCACTGCCTCTGGTGTGTTGATGTGTGGACCGGTGCTGTTTTCATTAGCAGGATCAACAAATATCACTGACATTTGGAGAGGGGTTAAACCATGCGCCAATGAACAAGACATTCGTGTTTGGTTTACATCCAGGATTTGCCTTTTTTTTTTTTGTTTGTTTGTTTTTCCTTATTTTTGAGTTATGGTGAATGGAACACAGCGGGGAAATTCACTTGTAATAGCAGCTCACAAGAACAGTGTAGAGTGCAAAAAGTGTGCAAAACAGTTTCAAAAATATAAAGAGTTTATAAATTAACAGTTTTAAAACAAACAATAAACCGCTATACAGGTTAGCGTAGTGGTAGGAGGTGATGATCATGGGTCAGTGTTGCAAATATCTATAAGGAGAGGGAGGAAATGAGGACTAGACTGTTGACTTGTACAGTCTAACAGCAGTGGGAATGAAGAAAGTGTGTTGTCCATGATGGATGTCAGCACAAACAGATGTTTTGTGATGTTTACGTAGCCTTCGTGTTCTCTCTGTGCTATCAGCAACTTGTCAGTGCCTCTATTAAGGCAGGCTGAATATCAAAGACTAACATTATGTAAACATATTCTACAGACAGGAGACGATTAGAGGCATTAAATTACCCACAACACAAGGCAGACAACCTGTCTAGGTTTTGATATTTAGCACAGATGAATATAGCAAACATAACAACAATAACAAAGACTGAAATACCAATAAAGCTTTTTTTTTAAAACCTCTTTTCTTAGATCAAAGGTGGTAAGACTGACAAGGAGTGTCAGCAGCTGCTGCTGAAGAGCCTGCAGTACCTGGAGCGCTACATTTACCTCATCCTTTTCAACACATACCTGCACCTAGAGAAGAAGAACTCCTGGCAGCGCTCCTTCACCCTCTGGATGGAACAGGTACCATATATTTATATGCATTTGGATAATTGAACAGCAATCACAAGAAAGAAAAATTCCTCTAAACCACTAATTTGATTGACTTGCATCACAGTTACTACTCCATGAGATGGACTTTTCAAGTTACTCCTGCTGGTTATGAGGTTTGTCTTGAATTGCTCTTGGAAAAATATGAGAAACACTTTGCAAAGTGCAGTCTGAACATTGGATCTGTGTTGTGCTATAGCCACATTTCCATCCAAAGTACTTAAGCCTTGATTTCATTTCAAGGAAGCGAAAGGTGGCTTCAGCCCATAGTTGTCTGTGTTTCCACCCGTGAAGACATATGAAAACATGAGAGTGTCACTCTGAGCTTTCTTCTGTTGAAGCGTGAAGCACAATAAACAAAAAACAATCTGTGAAAATGGTGGCTGCAAGTAGCTCAACCAGTCAGACAAGTTCATGTGCTGCGAGAACTGAACTAGTACATGTTTAGTGCACAAGACTCCGGTGGCCTCTGAGACCAGTTTGCACCTTGTCATTTGCTGCTCTATATGTGTTATTAAAATTGTAACAAGGGGAACAAATCTTTAATTACCCACAGTGACATGTGCCGTCGATGGAAGAAAATGGTTGAGTTACGGTTCTTTCTTCTTCTTCTTTTTTTTAACATTCAGTTTGTGCATATTGTGAACCGGTTACCTGAGTTTCATTTGGATTTTCCTCCAAGAATTTACAAGCTGGTACTGGTTCTATTGTGGTCTGGTTCTTCACACACTGAACTTCATAATGTCTCGGCTCTGTGTTTTTGTTGGTACATTAATCGTTTGGCCAGCTGTGCCCCTACAGTAAAGTTGAGAATTTATGTGCATTCCAAGCAAATGAGTAGTCTGTAAGGGTACCCAGTGCGCGCACACACACACACACACACACACACACACACATACTGCAATTAGATGTATGTTGCAATATGTCAAACTCACATGGTGGTTAAAAAAAAAAAAAGCAGTTTGGCAGGTTGACAAAACACATTCAGTGCGATCACTTAAAGCCACAGAGCACAGAGTGAATTTCAAATGTCAACAAATGATAAGTCTACATTATATAGTTCATTTATATTACTATCCCAGCTTTAGTACTGAGGTTCAGCAATTTTCTGTTTTTTAAAGAAGTGGCATATTTCCACCACAGAGCAAACACCAGCAGAAACTTAAGATGTTTTCTTTCTTCAGGCTGATAGATTATTATTTTTTTTATGTTTGTTGTCTCAAATTGTCAGTTTCTAGAACTTCAGCCTGCAAATTCACTACCATTTTCTATTTTCGATTGAGAGCTGATGTCCCAGAGATACACGGTCAAGACGCTGGAATGTTTGAAAATTGCTGAATGAAAATCTCTTCCTTCTTTGTCCTTATTGAGGTGGAATAAACTCAAAGATAAAACATGGAATTTCAAAATAGACTGGAACAATAGCTGTGAAAACAATTGTCAAAGAAATATATGCGGTCAAACGGGGCATATTCTTCCTGTTATGAATAGCAAATATATGTGGTGCATCAGAGTGACTCTAATGGCCCAGTTATGCCCTGAGATAATAGAGGCATGCAAACAGGGAACAGGAACGCTCGGCTGTAAAACAGGCAGCAGAAGATACTTTGACATTAATGGATATTTCTGTATTCCATCATCTAGGTACCATTTATTTTACTTTCTTGTGAGGAAAAACTGTGGTAGTTTTGAACAGCAATCTGGTCTAGACTAAATTTTAAATAGCTTGTAATGTAGTGCAAAACCATGAAGCCTATCACACAGATAAATAACTATGAAAAATTTAAAAACCTTCACCTTCTTTTCTCATTTGTTTCAGATCGCAGTTACTGCATTTTTTTTTTTAATCACTCGGGAGCTGCGGAAGCAAGTTGTAAACACAACACTTGACATAACATCATTTTAAGTTGATAGTGAACAGTGAGCTTGGTCTCTAGCAGCTCATGAGGGAAATATCAGTTTCTTTAGCATCTACATGCTCCGATGCGTTCACCAGCCAGTCCCTAACTGTGTCTGTCTGCATTCGGCGCTGAACAGGTGGTGTACACCCGATTTTTAGACATTTTTGCTTGAAGCAGCTGCCTGCTATGGCTGAAAACGATGATGTAAGAGTGTTGGCAGTGAACCAAAACAGTAAATTTGCAGCTGAACATCTAGACAATAAGCTGAAACAGTATTTACAGTCTCTAGTGTGAATGCACACTTGACTGTCTTCACAAAATTTTAATGAGGGATGAAAACACTATGGCAGAAGGGGAAAAGTCCAGGCCATAAGACATCCGAAAAAGTCAATTACTTGGTGGGAATCGTTTCTGAGACACACTGAAAGTGTATCAGTTGCCAAATTGTGCTTTTCGTGCCTGTTCTGCCTTTTAGACCGTGAGTCAAACAATTTCCAGCATGTATTGGTTTGTAGCCATTACTGCTGAAAAGCTTAACCCCTCACCTCTGAGTTTCTTTTTTGATAAACGCAAAGTTCCTCTTTTGATTGATTGTGCAGTTGCATCGCAAAATTGCATCCTTACAACTCCTACTGCTGCTATTTCAGTGTTCATCCTGTCCTTTTTAATCTGAATCTGTTTCTAGTATCTGAATCTGTTTCTAGCACGAGTGAAAGTGGTCATTTTCATTTGTTTTATACTTTATGCAGTTTTTTAAGGTTCTTTAGGTGAAGACCTCATTTTAATAGCTAAATATGCAATCATTTCTATGCCTAAATAACCATAATAGCCTGTTTTCATAAAAGCAAATATATAATTATGTGTTTACGGCTGTGTTTGCTGCTCAGTATGAATGATAATCATAATTATCAAGCTGTATTTCCAAAATTCAGTGGTGAATCGAATCCCAAGTGTCTGCAATTCTCTTCTGTCTCCTGGAACACCTGGGGAATATGTCTGAACAAAATGACCCACCCTGAACTTTCTAAGTCCCTGTGCAGCCTGTTCTTACCTCTGTGGCCACTGGCAAGCTCTGGAGGGAAACGGGCTACTCGGAATGGAAATCACAGCCATCCATCAACTGGACAGATAGCATGAAACAGATGGCACCACAATATATCAACTCAGCCATTTTCTGTAAGAAGAAATCAAGAAGAGATATTCTTGCTACTTAAGGACTGATAGCCTTCCCTTGAGCAGACTGCACCTGCATTAATGCACTGTGTCTGATTTCTGAAATGGCAAAGAAAATTGCACAACAATATTCATCCTCAGTAAATTCTCATATGAGAGCTGGTATTCACACAATAACAACACAAAAAAGGTTAACAGAACTTTTGCTTGTAAAAGGTCACAAGACAATTAATGTGAAAATGCTGAAGGAGATTTTGAGTTTCACTTGTGGTGGCTTATGGTCTTTCAGAGGAAAAACACAAAGTGGAACACCTGACATGACTTGTACTCGTGGAAAAAGAGCTCTGAAAAAAGATTATACTGAATTTATCAAGACAACAGTTTAACACCGAGGACATTTAGAGTTTGCATTATCTGGCCCTGATTCTCTGCCACTGAAATAAAAGGCCCCGCCTTTATGGTTTTCCATGGCCAGAAGTGAACCGCAGCTCAGAGTTTGGTTGGACTTTTTGAGTGTGATGCTGGAGGTTTGGTGCACCTTATTAGGTCACTTTCTCCGCTGACTGAATGGAAGTTTAATTGACAGGTTACAAGTGTGCTGACAAAGCCCTGCACACCCCAGCCACATATAAAGCTGATGACATCTCAGACGATTTCTGTCATCAGCCACAGAGTGCAGTAATGATGTGCCGGAAATCTGTCTAGGGCTGCGAGGTCTGAAACCCCGGTTACATTGCTATCCCGCTTCAGGTCAGCCCTCAGTTTAGATGAACTGAATTGCCTCATGAGTGAACACCACCTGTAGCTACGAAACAAATTAGAGGCTTTTTATATTCTGAATGTCATTGAAAGTCGGGAGACGTCTTAAGCTGCAGCACGGACTTCATCAGTAATTTCTTACAGTAGATCCTTTCTTGGTCCTTTTCTCTCTGCTGGCAGGATGAACAGAAATGAAGTTCCTGCTGTTAAATCTTCAATCACATGCAGAGAAAGTTTTCCAGTAATGCCTTTTCTCCTGTGTTTTTTCCGTTGTGCTCTTTAGATTTACTGTATATGCTTTTGCAACAGCAACAGCAGTAGTTTATTTGACTTGAATTGGTGAAAACACCAAACTGTCACAGCAAGAGACACTGAGTGACACAAGATCTCTGTGGAGTGCAATGCCCAAACACAGCACAGAAATCAATCAATAAATAATTTATTTGGTGGCATAATGTGCCTCAGTTACACTGTACCTTTGATAGAATTGATTTGAACCAGTCAGACTGAACCAGTGAGATGAAAGATGGTTACTGTGGCAACCATTTTCTTGGCATTAGGGTTTGGATTAGGTTTCATCCTAAAGAAACTTTTATATGATTGATTTTTGAGCCCGAGGGACTTACAGAAAGGACAACAAAGATGTCAGCCACAGCTATGACTGAGGGCACGAAGACTGAACATCTGAACATCCAAATATCTTTTTTTGTTGTTCTGGTCGTTGATGCACATTTTGCTGTCCTCATGGGTTATGCGGTGTGTTGTCTCCATTGTATTTCTTCACATCATTTGCCTTCAGTGGATAATGTTGAGGTAAATCTCATGCAAATCATTTCCATGTTCACCACCAACAGTTTGACAAGAAAATTGGTTTACAAAATAAAAAAAAAAAATTGTGATTCTCCAAAGCAAAGCATGCAAGATGGCTAAATAAAAATGACAGCCATTCAATCTTTTAAATGCCTCTTCAAGGTAAAACTTTCTAAAAGGACATTTAAGAGAAAAGCATGAAGTTGAAGCATATGTGATACATTTTACCCCCCACCACCTGTCAGTATTGTGATGTGTTTACTGGCCCACATGCAGTAGAATCTGGCAGCAGCCCAGCCAATCTGACCCAAACAACCCAGAGGCACAATCATTAGCCGATCACCAGTGACCGTGGAAGGATCATTAATATAAAAATGCGACGCCAAAGGCGGAAGTCAGAGGTTGTCACTATCTCATGCATTTGAAGCGACAGTTACGCAACCTACCAGATCTGAGTGGTACAGTCTGTCCTGCATCCTGCACTGTGTGTATGCATCTGTGTGTGCATGCACCAATTTGATCTCTACAACAGCTTTAAACAGGAGCACAGTGTTCCCAGTCGTGCAGGGCAGCAGCCTTTGCCAGCTGATACATAGCCTGTGACCCATTTGGTGTTGATGCTTCTGTTCTGTCAGATTGTTGGAACACAGAAGTATGTGTTCTGTTTTGTGCTGTCTCACCACAGGATCAAAGATGCTGATTGCGACATAACGTGTTGGAATCAACTGCCACATTACTGCCACGCTGTGTGCACATTGGACAAATATTGTCCCTAGCGTCATTAGCCCATGTTGCCTCGTGGCCATGTAGTGAGATCAGAGCAGAAACATCAGAGGAGTTATTGGAATTGAAATCCATGTTTGCTAATCCAAAACATGGCCCTGTACACAATGGCAGGACTTGTGTATAGTGCATACCATGGATGCCTGCATGAGAGGTACCCTATCAGTCACTCCAGCTGTTTTGATGTGTGGCACAGAGGCCTCCCTGTCCCCTCACAGGCCCGGTATGTGCAGCCTTTGAGATAGCGGATTGTGGGAAAGACCAGTGCCTCCTCTCTACCTTGCTCCTCCCCAGTCGTTCCAGCCGCCTAATGAGTATTGGCGTTTGTGATCTCTTCAGTGCAGCATGAAAGACCTGTCTCTGACAGCTCTGCTTACTGTCACCCAGAAAGCTTGTCACCACAGACCAGCAACTTCAAGGCCGTTTTTACAAACAGTGCAGCAAAGATGCAGTAATTTACCCCAAAGTCCAGATCTGTTTTGTTTTGTATTTCACATTCTGCTACAGTGTACAGATATAATAGTGTCCACATCATCACATGTTTAGCTTTTATTTCCATCACAGCAGCATCATTTTATTCATCCGTGTTATATTATGCATAAAGTTAAAGCTGAATTTAAATTATGTTTACATTTTCAAACAGGTCAAAATAAAAGAAATGAGCGATAAAAATGACATTGCCAACATAATGGTGAAATTAACTGGTTGTCAGGGCAACTCTACATGTTTCCAGGCTTGTTAGTGTCCAGATCAGAGCAAAAGCTGAAAAAAAAAATGCTTCACAGTAAACCGACTTCAAAAGATTGTTGGCGGCTTTCAGTGCAGTCTGAGACTAAACCAAATAAACTGAAAATGACAGTCACACAGGCAGCATTGCTCTAGGAATGGAAGGCATTGCTCAGTCCACTATTTTGGTCCAGAATGAAATATATGAACTATTCGATGGATTGCTATGAAATTTGGTGCAGACCTACATGTTTCCCTCAGGATCAATTGTACTAACTTTGTTGATCTATGAGTTTTCACTTAAAACTATCTTGATTTGTCCATTTTAGGTTATGATGAAATACCTGCAAAAATAATGACATTCCCTCAAGCTGTAATTGGTGTTAAATAGCAAATGTTAGCATGCTAAACTAAACTGGTGAGCCTACTAGTAAACATTATACTTGGTTAACATCAGCACTTGACCACAGATGGTTGGTACGTTTCAAAGACTCATCGTTTTACTAGGAAATCACTGAATAGACTACTTTTGGCAGAGTTCCTGAGCTACAGGGTGGCAATAGTATGTCATAGGAGTGATGCTTTTGGAATATACTAAAAAATATAGCTTAATTAAGGATTTTGTTGCTGGAGTGGTGTGAGGAGTTGTTGCCCTTTTCACATCTCTGTCTGCACTGAAGTCCATTCAACTTAGCTGCTAATGAGGCATCTTTTGTGAAGGATCAAGCTTTTCAGACCTACTTTCAAGAGGGGGTGAGTACTTGACACACAAAAGATTTTATTGGTAGAGTATTCTTTTTAAGGGTCATCATTTCACCATGGGCGGATAGGCCTCTCTGACACAACTTTTTCAGATTTTTCACTCAACAATCACCTGTTTAGACAGCTGGTCTGTGGAGTAGATGAGTCAGTTTGAGCTCTGAACCAGGATACTTAAATGCACTTCTTCTCCTGGAAGTCTCATCCACTGACTGATGGTTTCGCTGCACCCACTCATTTGTTCCCACCAACCAGCTCAGTCAGTGTGGCAGTCGTCCAGAAATGCAGCTGATATAAACATGGATGTACTGAAAGATCCATCAGTGCATGTGTTTGGTACTAAAAGCTGGATTAAGACGGATGATGCCAGCTGAAGCTGCATGGTCATCTGTGCATAGTGAGGGAGCTCTCAGGACTGCAGAAAGGTTTTTAAATTTTAACCAGTGTCTACAAAGCAAAAGTTTTAGCGTTACATGATATCTATTGTAAGATTTTATTTTGCATGGTCAGCAAGTAGGTAATTTAGACCACACTCTGTGGTGCCTCTGTGTTTATTTCTGCACAAAGCTGGCCAGCTAAGCTATAATCATTGTTAGTGAAAGGGATATCTTGATACTGTTATTCCTGTGCATTGTTCCATTATGTCCTCCCCAGCATTCAACCTGACAGTGCATTTTTTAAAGTATGTTGTGTACCACTTCATACAGGATTACCTCACGTCTTCAACATAACCACAGTCATGTTCTTCAATTTTTTTTATGCTTTAAAAGTATGCATCTGAAAATCATACCTTGTTTTTTATCCACTGTTTAAACGCATCTTCTTGCACATTCCTCTCTAGTCTGAATTTGCAGACTTCTTGACTGCCTGAGGAGAAGAGGGAGAGGTGAAATTGGCGAAAAAGTTTCAGGCCACTGAGTCATTCCCTGAACGTCTTCTGAGTCCCACAAACTTGCTTGTGGTTCAGTCGAGTCCTGTATAGATTCTAATCTGAGAGTTTAGGCTGTGAGAGATAATTTTCTACATGTTTGTGCATCCCAAAAAAATGAGCTCAATGATGATGACAGTAGACAGATTCATAGAAATTAGTACATGCTGGCTGACAGTGACTAAACATCGCAGCCCAGCACAGTTACTTGAATCTTCAACTGCAGAGTAAACTGGGCAAGCTGTGGCACTTCTAATGGGGTATTCAATCTTTAGTTTTTGCAAGGAAGTCGTTGTCTGCTGGGTTTATTTCTATTTGTTTGTATTGTTTGGTTTCATGACCAGATGTTTCTGGTTGTCCATGGTGCTTCCCATCAGTCCTATGGAGTCTGACAGCCACAGCACATCATGAGTCAGCGTGAACTGCTGCTTCATATGATTGCTGAACTCTCTCCATGGAAATCTCACAGTGCTTCTAGCTGTGCTCATTCATCCAGTAATGACTCAGACCGAGAGAGACTAAACAGCATATACTGTTTCCATGGTTTTGTCCCTTTGCTGTGCTTAAATATGAGAGCAAGGTCGTCAGTTTTCAATTTTATAATAATTTGTTGTTCCAGTCTACTGCTTACAGCTGAAAACGTCAGTATAAAGTGGATCATCACAGAGGAAGAGGCTCTTGTTAGATTTCCTTCTGTGATAATGAACAGGATTTGTACAGCGCTTCCACCCAAAAGGTTTTACAAGATGCCTCCCATTCAGCCATTCTCGCACACACCGTTGGCAGCGAGCTACCAGACAAGAAAATAGGCCGACTGTCTGATCATTTGGGGTTCAGTGTCAAAATGACACTTTGACATGTGGACAGGAAGACACGTATTATTTGGCGAACTAAATAGCAGGTTGACAAACAAAGCCAGTGCAGTGTGGGTACTGGCTGTATTGGAATTTTTAGATTAAGTCATCCAAGAGTATGCATCACTATCACTGCTTTCATCAGTGATGGTGATGTAATAATTTTATAGATGCAGTAATATTACTCTCTGGTAAGGTACAGTTTTACGTAATGTGAAGATTAGAGACAAGCTGTTGACTCATCAGTTTGTCTATTGACTCCAAATTAATCAGCAACCATTTTGGTAACTGAATAATGGATTAAGTGTGTAATAAAAGTCCAGGCTTATAAAATCTGGATTTGGCTCACTTTTGCACTGAGAATTTGTGATATTTTCTGACAGTGTACAGATTTAACAGTTAATTGATTAGTCGAACAAAATATCCTCCCATCCATTCATTTTCTATACCGCATATCCGTCAGGGTCGCAGGGGGGGGCTGGAGCCTATCCCAGCTTACTATGGGTGACAGCTGGAGTACACCATGGACTGCTCACCAACCAAAATATTTTACAGATTAATCATGGATGAAAACACCTTTGAGACTAGTATACAGTATACTGGTATTTCTGAAAGATGTACTCTTGGAATTTATTTCCATACAAGAAGGAACAATCCAAATTGAGGCAGCACAGGCTGATTTATCCTGACTTTTAGTCTCAAGTATAAGATCAGTGGAAGATTCTGCATCGCCTTTAATACATCTCATTAATGACTTTACTTAGAACTCTTTGTCTTCGTAAGCTTTGTAAGGAGTGAAATGAACATGACATTTGAAATCAGTGGCGGATATTTTTACTTAAGTGCAGGATTTGAATATTTTTTCTCCCACTTCCTGTTGTTTCCAAACCCGCAGGAGATATCAATTATTCCAGTGTGCACACAACGTCAGAAAGTGATTGTCAAAGAGTTTGTGAGGTCATGACAGACAAGATTAAAAAAAAATAAAATACCTGGCCTTTTCTTGTTCTGTTCTGTCTCCTATTCATTTTGTAACATTTTGTGTGTCTGTGTGGCAGGTGGCTGCCAGAGCCGGAGTTTATGACATCCTCAACCAACTGGGCTTCTCCGAGTTTGAAAACCCAAGGGACACGCCGCTGGCCAGGCTGCGCTGCCGCTGGCAACAGCAAAACATTCAGTCACTTCCTTTCCGAGGGGAGTTCATCTGAGATAGGATCACTGTGAACACACCAAGACAGTACTGTGCTTTTCAGAATAAAAGACATTTACATTAATTTTGTTATGCCTTCTGTATTTACCCCAGTATCATTCATATCTTCACTTTATCTATTGTTTATGTTGCTGGTTTTTTCCCATTTCCCTTGCAATGTTAACTTTTTTGTTGGTGTTTCAATGTTGAGCCTTAGCAAAATGTTGCTCATATATTAGAGGTTGATATTTGTGCCTTTGGCTTTTCGTAATCTGTAGTAGAGCACAGAATTTCCATGTACTAATTGTTAAGTTACTTTTTTTTGTTCAATTTGTGGTTTGAAAAAAAACTTTGAGTTCTCACTTTTGAAGATGAGACGACCTTTAAAAACTTCTGTTAGAACATGACGAGAGTTAAATGTTGTTATGGAAGAGAGAACTAAATTCCACTCTGTTGTAAGCCAACAATTTTGGTTGTGTGTCACAACTGTTTGCTGTTGTGTGACCTGATATTTTTCTTGAGCCCTGTCCTTTTCTTCCCAACACAGCTGTCATCTGTGTCTTAGCATTTGTTCAACTCGAGGTTTTCAATTTTTAAGAAAATTCCCTGTGTACATATGAAAGCTGTTGTTATTTAAAAGCTAAAGCGTCTTTTGAGTTTTCTAAAGCTTGTCGGAGCGGATGTTTTTGAGAGGAAATGCTGTTGGTCAGTTTATTTTGCGACGTTATAATGGCAGTAATCTCTTGTACCCGTTTCTCTTTACATTCATTTACATGTGTCTCGTGATACAGGTACAGAACAGTGCTGAGCAGTACAGCATGTCAGGATTTTTTATGCTAGTTTGATTTTACTTTAAAACTGTAAATGTGTCTTTATTTGTAAACGAAGGAGCCATGTTGCTTAAAAATTGCAAATGTATCCTTTTTTTTCTTATATTCCCTGAAAGTCCCGTGGAATTGTAACATCACTTCTGTGATGTGATTTGAAGAACCAGAGATATCATGTTTTGTATTCTACACATTCTTCCTTCTCTAAACTGTCTACATTCCCCACAATGCAGCTCAACCGCTGACAGTTTGGTTGGAGATTCGGGTGTGTTATGCTAGCAGTGGCTGACGTAGCCTTGATTTGCTAGCCTCAAGCAGGGATGACGAAAGGGCTACAGAGGTCTGGTAAGCTCGCTTCTCTCCACATTGCAACCCCCAGATGTTTTGTTTTTTTTCCTTTTCACACTTGAAGTATTCAGCATCAGATGCTGACTCAGGTGACATCACTTGAGGCAGTTTACATGCATGAAGCCGACAGGAACCCCTGTCGGCTTCATGCAGCTTTTCTCACATATTCAAACAGACTTTGGTGTGTAAAACTGGTGGACTTCCCCTTCACAGACATAACAATCAGATTATAAGTCTGTAAATGTATGACTGTTAGCAGTGAGCACTGGGATGGGTTAAAACAAACACTTGCTATCAGTTGATGAAAGATAAATATGTCCTTTAACAACTGTTGGTGGCATCAAAATTGTATTGTTTAGTGTGCCTTCATTTCTGGAATAACATTTTACTGTACAGTATTTCCTTACAAGTCCTAACACTTCTTTTGTTTGATTATTTTGTTAATCTTTAATTTGCTAATATGTGTTTACTTGTAACTAAGTAATTGGTAGCTCAAAGTGTTTTTGAATCCTGCCCCAAAACCAGAAAGATAAGCCAGAAAAAAAGAAATCCTTCCTCCAGATGCCTCGTTATTTTTTCTTTTCTGTCAGTGTATCTATTGCTTATAACTGATTTAGATTAACTGAACTAAAAGATTGTGATGATTAATAATGAAATTGATTTTTTTAATGTTTGAGAGATTCCTCCATCGCAACACCATTTTCCTGTGACTCGATAACACAAGCACATACCCGTGCTGAGGTATGTCTTCGGTAATTTTTATATTTTTTTAACTCATAAAACTGAGTGCATCACCCTTTATTCACTATGTGTGCCACTTGTTTTCTTTTTGGGAGGCTAAAATAAATAATTCACACACTTTGAACAGGCTGCGTCTGCATTTGTCAGCTTTTCTAAGGAGAAAAATTAAACCAATTCATCTGTGTCAGGCATTCAGATTTAAAAATGTGGGAGGATTTTCAATAAAACAAAGCTGTTGTGGCAGAGCCAAATAATTGTCCCGTCCCTCCTCAGCTTCCTGTCTTTTTCCCTTCCTATCACAGCATCATCTTTTGCTCTAGATACGCACCACCAAGACTCCACTCGTATATCCGGGCCGCCTCTTTGTCTTGTGTCAGTGCCAACCTTGGAGAGCGGAGCAGAGCAGGTTATGAGCATCAAGCGGCTTACATTTACACAAAACAGATGACTCATTGTTGGGCTGAAATCTTAACATATTCCATATAGAGTAATAAAGAGCTTAGGCGGATCAAAAGACTAATCTGTGTTGCCTTTTGATGTGGACAGGTAAGGTCTTAATTAAAAAAAAAAAAAAAATAGATATGGTCACTCTCTCAAGAATGGAAGGTTGTGTGAGGATTAAAAGCCACTGGCCGGCACATCAGTGAAGCTCACTTGGCTTTGCTGGCCTGCTTTGAAAGGCTGATATCCCAGATCACTTCCCGTCTTGTAAGTGCATAGCAGGCTTATCTTTTGGGAGTACGGAAGTTGTTAGGATTTTATCACACCACAGCCTATCCTGGATTATTGTAAATGGAAACCAAGTGGTCCAGATTGAAACGCTTCTTTGATAGTTTCATACTCTTGTTTCCTTTCTACATCATCTCTTTGTGAGGTGGCTGGCATCATCTGGAGATATATTGGATAAATGGACAGTAACATAAACACACTTTTATCAAGCACAGTGTCTGTTTTGTCAATTTCTCTTAAATATACCAACACAGACAAATTGTTTAAAACAACATTTGGATATGGAGAGAGGCTATTCAGTTGCAGCATGTGGCCAACTTGACTCCAGGTCAAGATAAGCCCAGGACATGAAGACCATGCTTGGATGATATAGCGGCCCCTTGCCTTTGAAATCCTTTCCAGACTCATTGAGATACTCCCCAATGTGAAACTCAAGCTAGCAGTTCTGAAGGATCCCGAGATTACGGCAGACAAAGAGCAGCTTTGAGAGGTGAGCAGCGAGAGGGGATGTAATGAACTTCATGTGAAAAGCTTCCCTCTGCAGATGAGAGAGCTGTTCAGGAGAGGAGGCACAGTGCCGCTGCGAGGGGAGCATGGCTGCACCGCTGCCCTCTTTGTTCTTGTGTGGATAAAGGCAGCATTACAAACACCTCAGAGACTCGAGTGTGTTGTCAGACCTCTCAGGGATTTGACCAATAACAACACCGTGAAAATCTTTGAAGGGATGTTCTTAACTCTGCGTTGGCAAATATGTGCCCAGGCATTGATTTACTATGGGAAACAACACACAGTCCCCAATAGGGTAGGTATTACACACTCCGCTGAGCAAGGTAATGAAAAGTCTCATCTGGAAGGATAAAAAACTACTGATTGGATTGATAGGCTACAAATCTCTTAAATGCTCTTGGGGGGGGTGTTCCTAGCACATCTAGATGAGCGATGATCGAAATGTGTCTCGGGCAGTGATTGTCCCACCAAATCCACTACTCTTAGTCCAAACTGCACGCGTTCTACATCATTTCCAAGGAGTGTATTTCTCTCATAGTAAGTATGTGTTTCAGCAATACAGCTGTAATGTTTTTATGTTGGTTACACGTTGCAGACAACTTAAAAGCTTTTTCCTAGTTGGTAATCCAAGAATTAAAGGAATAGCTTGACATTTTGGGTTTCACATGGGTTTTTTGTGGGATTACTTCTTGATTTTCTGAAGTCTCTTCTGGTTGCCTGGCAAACTCTAGACAGGTAAAGACTCCATCATATTTGACAAAACAGCTACAAGAAAAATGACAGTATCGGTTGTTTCAGCCAGCGCCCCAAAATGATGTCTACTGCATGTCAAAGACACAAAGCTGCATTAAAGTAGAGGAGGAAATGAAATGACGTTATTATTGGGCTATGAAGTCCAAGTAGGGGTAACAAAACACTGGACTGGAGTGATCTGTTTGTTTTCTGCTTCAAACCAACATTCCATCATTGCTTTTTGCTTTTGTGTTTTTTTAAAGCTGGACCACTATTGTTCCCTAAACTCACCAAGTGTTTGTTATTGTAACCTTCATGAAGAAGGTCCCGCTAACCTCAACAAAGTACTTATTTTTAACCAAACCAAACCAACCTTTCCTTTATTTTAACCAGAGTGTTTTTATGCCTAAAACTTACTAAACCATAACTGTATAGTTGCCACATCACAGAATGTATTTTCTTTTATCAACAATGATTTGTAACCGTGTTTGAAAGGCTCAGAGAAATTACGTTGTTCTGCAAACAGTGGCGTCATATCAGAAAGCATTTCGATGTGTCATACTTAAAAGCATGTACAAACGCCTTTATTTACATCTAACTTTCTGGAAGAAAGTAGATAAGTTTCTCCCAAAGTTTGGACCAAATTTAATTTAAAACCAGTAGTTTAAGAGATATGAAGAAACAAAAAGGACATAAAACATAAACCTTTTGGGGAAAGGAATTAAGGTAAAACCTTTAATACAAATATAAGGTCACATACAGCGTAGGAGTGCTGTTGCAGTTATGAAAAAGACTCCCACGCTCATTAAAGGCTAATCACATTTTCTTAAGGGAGGTCAAGCAAAACTCATCGAGTTTGACCTGGGTCAAAACTAAGTGCTCAATGTGAACTTTTGAGTCCCAAATCCCTGAATCCACACAGGCCAGTGGGCCATAATAACAACTTCTTCAAGTCGCTGGTTTGTAACTTGGCAAACGTGGACATTTCTCTTCCCTCAAGCTGCCGAGCAGACTAGCAGCTGCTTCGCATCTCCCTGCATCTCTAAAATGAAAAGTCACATATTTTCTCAGCACGCTGGCATGGCTAGACCACATTACAGCACACACTGAGGCATCCACAGCTCCACACTCTCTACTGTAACTTCTCCCTATTGCTGGAAATGTAGTGAAAGAAGCTTGAATCTTTGCAGCTCCACCCTTGAACCCTGGACTAAATACTGTTCAACAGATCACAATGTATGTGTCTGATTTTAATTTTGAGTTGAAAAGTTGAAATTTAGAGTTAGACTTTGAAACATGTCTCTGTGAAGTATGACAAGGCGCAAGGATCAAGACTTTTATATTTTCACATGTTTATAGGCCAATAAATCCCATTTCTGACGAAGACTGGCTTTCTCACATGAAGGACAGAGTGTTCTAATGTGAGCACTGTAGTAGAAAATTGTTCTGGTGTGTGGACTTAACCACAGACTGTGAGTGGAGCTATTCATTTCAGAAGGGGAAAAAACAAGGCTCCTAATTGAATACTATGCTATATTGTGGAATGTCATCCTGGCTTTTGGACACAAACAAAAAAAAAATACACTCCAAACAGTATGCATGGAAAAAGAGCATAAAACTTCTTACAAGGCAGTTAATGGTTTCCATCTCTTAATGCTGCGGTTAGTTTCCATCGCTTATTAATGCACAACTCCGGATCACGATCCAATCCTCTCATGGCCACCCTGGGGGGATGACTGTGTAAAACCCACACCTGCTCTACATTGACCATCTTGGGAATTTGGAGCTAATTAGCCACAGAGAGTGGGCACTGCATCGGGGGGGGGGGGGTTTGCCCAGACCAACACAACCCAGACACACTTGAGGAACTGCAGAGAGAAAAGAATGTCCAGTCTAGACACCTTTTTTTTTGCTGAAAAAGTAGCTGAAAGTCAAAACTCATTTCAACCCAACCCCCTTTTCTTCATATGAGTTGTTGGTTCAGTCTCTGCATGGTCATGTCTGACTAAGTCTGGACTCCAACAGGGTGAGCCAGGGCCAAAAAAAAAAAAAAAAAATATCCTGGTCTCCTGAACGGTCGTCCAAAGTTTTAACAGGCTGTGATTCCACTGATGAAATCTACTGTGCAGTTTTCACACCTTCGAAACCTCTAACGTGTTGGATTCTTTTCCCTTTTTGCACAGGGAACATATGCTCACAGTGACATCTGCAGGATTAACCCAGATTATTAAAACTGCATTATTAAGTGAATAATTCAAGGTGTGCTTTGTTGATACTAGAATTCATTTTTAATCTCTCTGTCTTAAAACAGTATGTAGTGTTCCTCCTATCCATTCTGGTCCTGAGGAGATAAAAGGAGCAATTTCAGTGTTTGAGGTGGTCAGGGTTTATCCGTTTACGATCAGTTTCCTTGCAGAGCTGCAGCGGAGAGAAGAGGAGGTAACACAGAGAGTTTGTATGAAAAGATTATCAAACACAAAACATCAACATAAGGAACAACAACAACAACAAAAAAATTCAATGCACATATGGTGCCTGTGAGTGTTATTTAAGGTAGACTTAAATGTATCCTTTAACCTTTCTGTTTCATCCTGGATGGTAAAAGTATCTCTGGCTTTGGTTTGAACATCTGTTTCTATATTCCAAACATGTTTACAAGATCTTGATATTCACATATTTTTGTATTTTATATTAATCCAATGCAGTTTACTGCGTGGATTATTGTTATTTGTTGTTATAGGTGTTTTTGTCTGTGATCCCCCGTGTGTCAAATTTAACTTTATGACCTCTGCCATTTCTGATTGATTGCCATGTTATCACTGGCATGTGTTCCTGGAGTAGTGTAAACATATCTGAGTTATTTAGCTTGCATCTGGAAGAGTTTATCACCCTCTGTGTGAAAGAAAAATAGATTTAAGCCTAAATATGAGGTGTGGAAGGGGGGGTGGGACGCATTGTTGCACGACACATTGATATAACAGTCTCTTTTCTGAGCTGAAAGAGAAAAAAAACGTTTGGTTAAATTGTCTGGTGGGGCGCTCCCACTGTTGGCTGGCTGGTAGTGGCTCCAAGTTGAGCAGTTGAGAGTCCCGCAGCCGAACCATTGGTGCGTAATGGTGCACGACTGGACAGCAGATGTTTCACCACCGGGACACTCTGTCTCTGCACACTTTATCTGAACTCTTCCTCTCCTGTTTTTCTCAGCGTAGGCGTGCGTTGACTCGCTGTGCTGCCTTTTTCAAAAGTTATCTGAGGAAGGAAAGGACGAAGTAGGAAAAAAAAAATTGGGCTACCTCTTCAAACCGTCCCGGTTTTTACCGGGTAGTTGTCGTCATCAGCACCCCAGATATCCCCCCCTTAGCTCCCTAAATGGATGGGGCAGTCTTGGTCTATGCAGTTCAGCACAGGCCAAAAGACTGGAAACAACTTGTGAATATCCGTCAGTTTGGCGTCTAGAGGGAAACGCTCAGAAATGCCCGGCCGCGTCGCTGGAGCTCAGCTCTGAGGACTTTTCTCCTGCATTGGTGCGTTTTTTTCAGGAGGAAGGACTCTGATCAAAGTTTACAACAGAAAGGAAAACTCAGCGCTGAAGAGGCAGCTCCACACTATAGCCCCCGCTATGGATTCTATGTATTTATTGATGTGCTTTTCACTCAGTCAAGTATTTTTGGATCATATTTTCGCTGCAGAAACACATGGTGAGTTATCATACTTTCTTTCTTTTCTTTTTTTTTGCTGTGCTTTTGCACTGTATATAGAAATGCATCCTCACGTCTAAATGTGCTGGGGATAGCATAAAGACATATAAAAAATGCTATTCTGATTTAATAATTGGTATGATGAAGCCAGTACATTGTGTTGAAGTGCTGGATTTACCTTTATGTCCACACTGACTTTATTTTTGATAGGTGTAAAGAGAATGTCAGCTTCCTTTATATAATATGTTTGAATTAAAGTTTAGTTCTGTCCCCTATGACACAGTGTTTTTCAGCATACAGTACAGTGCCTTTTTCCATAGGAACTTGCCATAGCTCTGTGAATGTAATTCTCACTTGACACTATCTGTCCCATCAGAAAAACTCTCTGGAAAGTTAAGTGAATATGGTCTTATCGTGCCATTCAGCACAGACTCCCATGGCCGGTACCTTTCTCACGTGGTCTCTGCTGGAAGTGGAAGTAAAGGTGGTGATGGTGCTGCTGCTGCTGATGCCTCGTCAACCATTGGCAGCAGAAGAAGGGTGGCCCGCGGTGCCCCCGAGGTGCCCTCAGTCACCTCTGCCTCAGCTCAGCACTTGTTTTTCAATGTCACTGTGTTTGGGAAAGAACTGCACCTCCGCCTGAGGGCCAACAGGAGGCTGGTGGCCCCTGGGGCTTTTGTGGAATGGCAGGAGGACTTTGTGGAAAAAGCCAAGGAACATATCCACAGGGACTGTGTTTTCACTGGAGATGTGAGTGACATGCCAGAGGCCTCCGTGGCTATCAGCAATTGTGACGGACTGGTAAGCCAACAATGCATACTTGAACTGTTAGTCTGATGGAGGGAGTTGTAACCAGACAAATAGATGTTTCATAGTGTTATTGGTTGTATTTAGCTATTCATCGTCATATATATATAAACACATTTAAATATGCTTTTTTAACTTGCATATGCAACACATCCTTACACAAGGCACACATCAAAGCAATATTCCATCTTAAATGTACTGTATTTTCTAAAATTATGCATTCAGCCTTGTGTAGACTTGAGAGCTGAGATCAAAATTTGTAAAGTGATCCTTTGCTGAGACCCTGCAATGTGGCCAGTTTTAGTATAAAGTATAAAACCTTCCATAGTGACTTCTTAAACAACTCCTGCATTTTAATTTCTAGGCTTCCATCTGTATGCGCATATTTTTGCCTGAATATTCTGTACATAGCAGGCACATGCGGCAGTTTGAGTGTTAAGGGTTACTGCTCTTCCATTGGTCAAGAGTTCATCAGGCAGCCAATCACTTGGTTTGAATGAAGTGGGTGATCGACTTCAAAAAATTATGCATGAGAGTAGAGCAGAGGTTGCATTAGACCATCATTTTAAAGGACAGGGTTCATAAAAATCCCAACATAATCTAAAATCACACGTCATATTTATTTTCATTTTTTTCCCATGCTGATAATGAGATGTCACCTTCTTTTTAAAATACAAAAATGAGAATTTATCATTTATTTCATAATGTATCAGAAACAGGTAATTATTGATTATCATGTAGGCTAAAAATAATCCATATTGTGCCCCCCCCCCCCCCAGAGAAAACCTCTGTTTTGGCTTGAATTTTCACAAACCAGCAATGTCATCTGTTTCTCGACGTGTTTGTTAGGACAGTTATGCTTTTTTTACGTTGCATCAGAAATACACAGACACACAGAGCTCCAAAGCAGCCACAGAGTGAGAAGAAATTATTGAGGTCACATTCTACAACGTCAAACAATCAAAATGCTGTTGGGTGGGCACATGAAAATAGTGCAAAGGTGTGAATCTGTTGAACATGCTGTTTATCAGACCACAACTGAAACAATAATTAGATGGTAAAAACAATCTTTTCCGCCAAATGAGGAGACTTTAGGTCTTGAGGCTGCATTCCCATTATGTGGGATGGACGATAGCTTCATCATCCTGATGTCTCAAGGTGGTGCTTTGTGTCTAATCTGTGAATGATTTATGGATACTTACATATGTGTCATTGGAAATAAATACATATGCCTTAGATATTGATGTGAATGCTATTAACAAGTGAGTAGCTGGTAATGATGATGGTACTTTTGATATGTCGCGATGCTCATTATTCATACTTGGCATGGTCATTCATGGTTACTCTAGTATTTTCCCAAAAACAAAGTGCATGTTGGAAACAACATAACAGGACAGCTAATTCATTAAGAAGAATCACAAGTTGCCACAAATTCGTGTTTCCAAAGTTTCGTGTTAAACCCCTCTGGTACCTGCCGCTACCTTTATTTTGAAAGAAATCCACCAACCTTGACGTGTTTCCCTCTGCACAATGAGATAATGAAAGTAACCAATCACACTGGGTTGTTTCAGTGCCCCTTTTTGTAGGAAAAGAAAGGCAACAAAGACATTATTGATTGAAAGAGAAAGCAGATCAGCTGCAGTCTGAAAGCAGGCAACAAATTGCTTTTGTCACGGAGTTGCTTTTAGAATGTAAATCCCAGTAGAAGCCAAAAGCTGTGTCGTTTACTGTCAATTTAGTTTATTGGAAATATAGACAAGGACCTCAGTAAATTTGAACTGCAGATAAGATCTGATAAGTCTGAGAACCTTCTCTATATAAATGGGAACTGGGTACATGGGGATTTACTTCCCCTTGTGGCACCCAGCATGTTGTGTCTTCCTTTTTAGAAAATAGGTCTTCTCAGTCAAATCACAAGAAGCATATATATATATATATATATATATATATATATATATTTTAGAGTTTTCAGTACTATTTAGAAAACAGTTTCAAGGTAAAATTGTTAATGCTGGGTTGCAGAGTTTCTTGAGGATTGTGTCCTGAAAGAAATGATGTTTTTGCTCATTTTGAGCATTGCATGCAACTGTATTGGCAGCAGAAGTCTTAGACTAGGAAGTGGTAGTGGTAGTAGTAGTAGTAGTTTTGGGACTTGGGTGAACTCAGCTGTTAAAGTCTGCAGTCAGATTCTTAGGAATATTGTCCATGTGGTTTCTTGCATCAAAGCCAACATAAACATCGACTTGTCTGTGCATGCAAGGGTGTCTGGGGAGCATTTGAAGGTGCCCAGACAGCTAACAGGCAAATTATTTGGTCTAAAGTGTCTGCTTGATGTGAAAGGACGCAGACGAGATGATGTCTGATCAAAGGAGCCACTTTGCAAGGAGTGAGAACGTGAATCGCATGCTGAGGTCACTGCATGCGGGACAAATCTCAAAGATGCACTGCTCTGTGTGGCCTTGTGTACCGCCAGCACTCCACCTTCAAAAGTTTGCTTGATGGGTTCCCTTATAGAGAACAGACAGATGCTGTAATGGAGCACTGGAGCAGATGTATATCACATTTGCAGAGGTATTTTGTGTGTGTGTGTGTGTGTGTGTTTTTAATTCCTATAGCATGTGTGCTCCAGGAGACAAAGCGTGCAGCAGTCATCTCAACCCCCTAACCAGTTCAGTATGACTGAATTCCCATGATAAGCTTGGCTAGACGTGTCTCCCACAGAGATGACTCTTTAACAGGTGTGACATCACCAGTAACAGATTATGTTAAACTGGCCTCCTGCCATGAACACAGAGGTTCATGATTTATTCCAACAGAAAAGACATGCATACAGTAAAGTTGCAAATTAATCTGATATCTTTTTGGATATGTTTTGCTTTATAACACCACTAGACTGTCAGCTGAGGTGGCAGAAAGGACGAATGATGTGCACTTTCAGTTTCATTTTAGTATAATTTATGTTTGATTGACCCTCATGGCAGCGTCTCCCTCTCTGACTGTAACTCCTGCTGGACGGCAACAGCTGTGCGCTCCACACAAGCGTGTACTATTGTTGTGGAGAGATGAGTGATGGCTATGATTATACCGGCGAGGCTCATGTGTTGGGAATTAGCACAGATGATGGGCTGATTGAATTACATGTGTGATGGAAATGTGAGTGCTGGATAACCACAAGCGGAAGAGTGCTATTTCTGTGTCCATCAGTTAAAAAGAGTGAGAGCCACCTAGCAACAGTCAGCAGTCAGTCAGCTTTTTCAGGTTTGGGTGGGGTGGGGGTTCTATCCACTGGAAAATGCTTGCTTAAATTGTTCTATTCATAAATGTTTGCAGGAAATCTGTACAGGGGCTGGTCTGGTCCCAGTCCAGTATTCCAGTATCCTCTGGTGTTCCAGTACTCTGCTGGCACAGAGATGAAGTCTCTAAATTAAGAGCTCCATCAGTGGAAGCCTGACATCTCAGCCAGTAATGTGATTTGTTTCCTCTCTCGTTTTGCAGGAGCTACAGCATGGTAGCCTGACATGTGCTCGTTCTCTCTCTCTCTCTCTCTTTCACACACATACACACACACACACACACACACACACACACACACACACACACACACACACATGGATGCCAATGAGTGACACCATAATATCAATCACATCATGAATAAATGGATAAAATGTTCAATTTTATAAGCAATAATACCCCATACTATTGCTACTTGTAGTACATACTACTTCTTATGCTACCACCAGTGAACGACTACTACTACGACTTCTACTTCTACTACAATTACTGGTACCTCTTCCTCTATGAATGTCACGACTGTAATCATCTCTTCTTCTATGACTACAACCACCCACCCAAGTGCACATATTTCTTCTTCTTCTAGCACCAAGTCTACTACTACTTTGTTACTACTGCTGCTACACTGCTAATATTCCTACAGCTTCTTCTTTTAGTTAGTTAGTTTTCTGCTACTATTACAGTTAAAGTTACTAAAACTAGCTCTTCCACTACTAAATATCTTTGGCACTGCAACTACCACTGTGGAACTACACTGCTACTACTACTGCTGCAGCTAATACTTCCTCTGCTACACTTGCTACTCTGTAGCTTCTACAGCTGTAATTACCTTTTCTCTTACTACTAGTATCAGTACCACAGCCCCATCGTTTTTCATATTAAGCTGCTAGTACTACAACTGTTTGTTTTTTTTGTATTACAACAATGACTTCTTATTGTACTACTATTAAAACTACAACACTTGCCGTTTCTTCTACTACTATTGCTACTACTGCTAGTATTACTGCTTCTACCACCATTTCTACAACTGCTATTGCCCTTACTGTTACTTCTAATTCAACTCTTATTATCATCTAGTTGTTGCATGAAAGCCAATTAGCAGCCTCAATTTCTACTTTAATTAAAGTGCTCTTCTTAAGGGCTAAATTATCATAAGTTTTTTTCCTACTTGATGTCAGTCCTTTGCAGATGGGCGCCGTGATTATGAGCCCAATTTTCTCTTTATAATCCTCATCTTGATCACCAGCTATGCTTGGCCTTTTGTGGCCCTGCACAGTGAGACGTGAAAGCTGATAAAAAGGAATCAGGTAGTAATCCCCTGCTCCCACAAGCTGTCTCATACGATTATTTCAAACCCGCGACTCCAGCACCACTCAGCCATGATTTACTCCCCAGCTTATTGATCTTCCTGGTGTTACCACAAAGGCCTTTTATTCAGCATCCCCAGCATGTCCGTTGCTGTCGGTATCTTGTGAGTATTGTGTCCGAAGTGTCTTTTTTTTCACCCCTCAGATAGAAATCAGATTTGTAATGGATTTTGTGACTAAAATTCATACAGTAAACCGTGACCTTACAAAACTTATTGTGCATATCTTGATCTCAGTGCTTGACAGGGCTTCGCTCACTCGTTTGAGGATCAACAAGTAGAGTTGTTCAACCTGGACGAAATGAGATGTTTCTAATCAATCTACCACATATTACAGGTTAAGCCCCTGGAATGACATTCTGACTCTGATTTTCTTGCGTGCTGAAACTCAAACAGCCGTGGCCTTTAAGAGAAAGATCATTTCAATAGACAGTATAAAAAGACCACCATGTTTTAATGCGTGTTGCAACAATTTAATAACAGTGGTGTATTCTGACATTTTTTTCTGCCTCCCTATTAGTGTATGGTGACGGTTTGAAGAAGTACTTGGCCTGCAAGCTCTGCACGCAGTAGTCTGTGTGGGTGGGCTTGATTTAAGCTTGTGTTCTTGTTCTTACTTTATTGTGTCTTCTGAAATCAAACCTGTACGTCTTTGTCTGCAATCACACTCATGCGTATTTCTTTAAAATAGACAAACTTCTAGCAGTGAAGTGATTTGCTCACTCTTGCTCTCTTGCACTGAGCAGGTGAGCCACTCAAGCTGCTAGTTTGGAGAGCAGAAAAGTCTGTGAAATTACATACAGTAAATATCCACCTTCAAAGTTGCTCTTACCGAAGTGTGGAATTTAGTGCACTGGTGAGTTAAGGGTTTAGCTATATTTACCCTTTTCTTAAGGTGTCAGTGTCACCGCTGGATTTCTCATTGCTTTCAACCTCAGAGAGTTTTTTGTTTTTTAAATGCAGAGACAGGAAAAGCTGGCTGAACCTCTTGCTGATACAGACTGTGTTCTCCATTGCACACTGCAGTTCTCATAATGGTTTCAGGTCTGAACGCACAAATCGCATGGAGCTGCCTAAAAACCACTGCATCACTCAATCTCTCTTGACTTAGAAAAGCTAGTCTTTCTTGTTTCTGAGAAAGGATGTGAAATCTGAAAACATATGAATGTAAACAAATGCCAAAATGTGTTATTTATTTGCACATGCATACTAGTAACACTGAACTCAAAAAATCAATTTCTCACCATTGATATCGGCATAAAGAAAACATTTGGTGAGTGAGGTTTTGACTTTTGTTATGTATGCCTGTGTGAGAGGATATTCAAGCCATCTGGGAGGCTCAGACTCAAGGGTGTAATTTCCTCTGGGGACGAGGTAGCATGTCTAATCTCACGGTTCAAAATCTTCAGTTTTAACCCCCCAAATTTCACAGTTTTACAGTCATTTACAAGTGAATAATGTACCTAAGTCTCATTTACAGTGACCTGCTAGAATATCTGTAAATGGAGTCCACCTTCAGACAAGCTGTCCATATCCAAATGAGAAAATCTCGCCATTAATAACAAGAGGGTCTGTTAGGTGCTTTGAGCCAAATGTTCACATCACCATGCCAACATGGTCACGGTGACAGTGCTAAGATGCTAGTGTGAAGAAGGTATAATGTTTACCATGTTTACAATCCATATTCACACATTTACTAATTTGAACCACACAAAGTACAGCTGAGGCTGATGAGTATAGCTAAACATACAGATATGCTCATGTACATCTGCTACTTCAACTACCTTAAAGACTTTTTGCTGTCCTGGGTTTTGCCTTTCAGGCTACAAGCATCAAATATGTCCGTAGCCTGAACTAACCCCGACTGTTTGATTGGTGGAGCTTGTCCCGAAGCTTCGCTGAAACTACTCATGGCTGTAAGAACGAACTAAAAAATATTTAATGTATGTGTTGTATGTGCTTGTAATATTCTCCCTGATTATGTCGGAAAATTGTTTGTGGAAAAATGTAGCAAATCTTCACTTTTCACAAGCTGGAACTACACAATATTTGGAAAATTTCCTAACAACACATTTTTTGTTGATTGATTAATTTTTAGGTAGAATTAAGGTAGAACTTTTGGCAATCCAACTTGCTATCCTCTCCTCACCTCCAACAGCAAATCCCAAACTTGACCATGCAGTGTGCATATGTTTACATTTGGTTCCTCTGTAGGCCTTTCCAGATGCTGCTGCTCTCTCCCCTCACAGACCCAACTTCACTTTCCACCCACTGCTGAAATAAGAGACCACAGAGGAAGTATTCGAGCATGTCTTACTTGGCATTTCCTGGTCAGGGGCTGGACAGATTCTTTCACTCGTCTTTGCCCTTACTGTCACATGTCTGCCCTTCAGTTCACAGTGTTGTTAGTCCCAAGTCCTGGGTTTTTCTCTTTTTTTAGGCACAAAATTCTCTTAGCTGCACTGTATTTAGATCTTCTTTTGCAGCTGTAAATACACACATACTTGCCAAAATCTTGTTGGTGTGCCTTCTTCATGAGTATAATGATAGGCTGAATGAGTTTTTTTTTTCTTAGTAAGGAGCAGCAATATGAGAAATATCATTTGCACAGTGTAGTGTGTTCAAAAGGCACAGTTTGTGCTTATTAAGCTTCATAGAAACCAGATGGGAACTCAAATAAGAAATGTGTCAACTTCAGACTTGTTTGGTTATTAGGAGAGCAACATTGCTTTGGCTTCATTTAGGTAACATTGGGTTTTGAGTTCTTCTTTAATTAACATTTGCAAGTTGTTACTCACAAGCAAATCCATTACAGTCTCTGGATCCACCCTTGCTGACACAAAGAGATAGTGTTCCCTGCTTAGATTTGAGCACACCATGTGTCCATCAATATGCGTCATAACCACATTTTAACATAAAAAAATCTGCAATCGTAGAAACATGTTAACAAAACCAGCCTCACTTCATGTGTGAATCTCCATTTAGGTTAAGTCATGACTCTAAATTGTGTCCGCTGTAAGTGTCAGCCTGTGATAGTCGTGTGTCTGAGGCGAATGTGAATCTTTATCCAGCCATGCCCCAGCAATGGATAAATGGTTATACATAATGGATGAATGGTTAAAGCTGTGGTTGAGATGACAGAACTCCTCTTTGTTTACTAACAGCTTGGTGGCATATGTGATTTTTCCATTGGTACAGCTGACAAAGCAGAGAGATGTGTCATATACAGGAAACAATAGATTGTGTTTGGACATTCTCACTTACATAAGCAGTTGTGTAATGTGGAGCGTCTGGTTTTATGAGCAAGAATGTATACGTAAAACTTTTTGTTTGGGCCACTTGGGGGCAGCAGAAACAAGTTTTACGCACAATGAATATGATCACCTTAAAAGATGATATGATTAACTTAGTGAACAGGTGCTTATATACACTACCAGCAACTATGGAACAACACTAGCTTTCATTTGGGGTTCTGTTTGTGGACACTTAATGAATCAAAGTGCAATATCTCTTTTTGCTCAGTTTTTGGTCTCTACCAACTCCTGAGGGAAATATCAGGCTTAAATCAGAGCTTTTCCAGTGAAAACAGCTTCTTGCTGTGGTTGAAAGCAATGCTATAGGAGCAGTAAGAGCGATCCAGAACACTGATGTTATAAAGATATCAGTCATTGTTACTTCACCTTTTTTCTGATAAGTGAAAGTGTTCACTAACCAAACACCAGTACTGTTCCTAGAACAACATCATACAGTAGGTGTAAGTAAGCCAGCTGACCGTGTATCGAGGCATTAAATCACTATGTAACACAGACGTTTCATTATCAACAAACATGTTTGGAGATAGATATGGCAGTGAATAAAGTGTTTGTGATGTGTCTCTGAAACAAACTTTCCCTGATCTTATGGTATTGACTTATGGTATCAAGCGGACTCTAAAAATCACAAAAACAAGGGAGAAAAAAAGCTATATCAGTATTACCTCAGTCGACTGATGTTGTGAGGCAAATGTAAAAAGCAGTTTTCCTAAAAATTACATCAAGTTGAGATCAAGGAATAAACGTAACTTCAATCTTTGAAACATTTTACAGTGGAAGCCGTAACGTCCACACATGTTTATATCATGATTGTTGCAGCGTGGGAGTGCAGCAGAGCTGGACATTGATGAAGTCCATCTAAATATTTACCTTAAGTCACATTGAGTATACACCAAAGAGCCCCAAAATGGAGGATGTTTACCTTATGGAAATAAGTGCGTGCAAAACATTTGCGTTCTCTCACGCGCTGTTCCAAGATGTTAAATTATCACCAGCTCAGATGCAGTGCAGCAACATCTTTTTGGTAGTTTGTTGTCCACCTGGTAATGAAGCTCCTCTATTCCCCTGTCACTGTCACATATAATTCAAAGTGTCAAACTCCAGGTTAGAGTGCCATTAAAATGGATTGTTGCAGTGTTGCATTTCAGTGAAATGTGGTGAAAGTCATATTAATTATTAATTCTTTTGCCCTCAACTCTAAATGTGGTTTTAGGTTAAATATAAAATACAAGAATATAAATGAATAAGTTAACTCAATAGATAGATAAAAAAAAATAAATGAAGAAAATAGAAAATAAAATAAATGAAGTTTCAGAGGCACACTAATATACAGATACACACTGTCAGGCAACAGTTGAAGTGGAGCAAAACAGACAGGTTAAAAGAACGTGAATACTGACCAAAAGTACATGTAAAACATCAAGAAAGGCTTTGAATTCCATGATCCATGCAGTATTGGAGATTGTACAAGTATTCAACCGAAGGGTTTTCCTTCAATTAATTAAAAGACATGAAGTAGACGTGACTGTATAGACGAACTGAGACATTGCCACTCATCATCAGGCTCAGTGTGAAATCATAGTGGCAGTCTTACTGAAGGGCTTGAATGGCCAAATTTTGTCTACCTGCGTCATTCCCTGCATTCAGCCTTTCCTGAAATCATCCAATTGATCAGGCACACTGTAATTACTGGCTCCAGTGGAATTACCGTCCTTTGAAGGAGGAGGGACACACTAACCTCTTTTTCCAGGCAGGTCTGATCCGGACTGATAATGGAGAATTTTTCATCGAGCCTCTTGAGAAGGGCCAGCAGGACGTGGAAGTGAAGGGGCGTGTCCATGTGGTCTACCGCAGGTCAGCCATCAAACGGGAGACGGGCCAGTGGAGGGAGGACCTCCACAATGAAGGTAGGCGAGGAGAAGCAGCGTGATGTCAGTGGAAACATAAAGGACTCTCTGCGGTTTTGTGTGTGTGTTTTGATTGCGTGTGAGTATGAGTGTGTGCACATGTGATTAAGTGCATATGTGTAAGCGCCCTGGAGGTTCGTAACAGCAAGGACTGCACTATAGTACATCACATAGAAGAATGCAGTGTCACTGTCCAAAATAAATACATGAATATAATACAGGCTGTGTTTTTACTGCTTTTAAAGCACCACAGATTTAGTGGTTCATGTACACTTTATATCACAGCTAAACATAAAAGTTTAGCAATTTTTATGTATTTCTTTAGGAGGTCATTGGTGTCTGGTTGGTAAAAGGGGTCGCTGTATTTATTAGAAAACTCCTTCACAGAGAACATCAAGTCTCTAATAGTTTTTATCAGAGTTATGTTACATTCATGAGGTACTTATTTCCCCTGTACTTTGGTACTGAGTCCAAAACTCAAAACTGTTCTTTAATACCAAAATTTGGCGCAGATTGCTTTAGCGTGAATCAGTACTCGGTAGGACTGACGCAATTTGGTCTGTACCCTCAACTGTTCCGGCTCTTTTATCCAACTCTGTGGCGAACCCACAGCAAATTATCACTTTGTAGTTCCCTTGAAATCTATGAGGTGTTACAGCGTCTTTCAGCTCCTTGTTTTGGTTTTACAGCCCACAACTTTTTTGGATCAGTCTCGCCGTTGTCATCAGCCTTTAATTAAGCCCAATAACAATGATGTGGTACACAGACTTGCTGGTGAACACTATAGAACCAGATATTTCTTTTTGGAATTGGACAGAGCTAAAAGAAGAGTGGATATCGGACATTCACCCAGAAACAAGACTCCCAAATTCATGTTAATGTTGTTTTACGTGTGTTAATAGGCAAGTGTTTGCAGCTTCAGCCACAGATGAAAACCTTCACAAACGTTTTTTTTTTCCTCAACACAAGCAGCAGTATGAGAACTTTACCCCAATTTACTGAAGGTAGTATGAAATCAGACTTAATGAACCATCTGATCTAAGAATAAGTAAGCAAGATTACAATTCTGACTTCAAACTTTCAACACCAGCTTTCAGTACTTAACAGTAATTGTAACCAGGTGTGGCCCTAGTAGCTCTTATTTTAACACAACGAGAACCTGCTGATTGATTTACCTGATGATTCACCCTGAAGAGGATTATAGTCTCTTGTATTTGTGGCCTCATTCACCTTGTTTTGCTGTTTATATCTGTCCGAGTGAACTGGCATCCCAAACAGGTGATGAGACTTTTTTCCAAGCAGCAGCAAATAGATGACTTTGCAAACATTTTATTTTGTTTACTGCTACCCACTGAATCCACTCCTGCTGCTTCTGAAAGATTTCCAGCTTTTGCAGTCGTTGAACACATTTATTTTAATTTACTGGTGGCAAATAAGATGTCATGTTACACATTTATCTGTTTATCTGTTATTTATATTTGTTCCAAATAACTGCATGTGCCTGGAGCCATTTGTTCGAATGCTTCTGCAGAGCTCCTCATTTATTGCTCATTTCCATGAGTCTGCATGTCCAGTGAATTTTCTGATACCCATAAGATAATGTTGTCATGGAACCATTTGTATTTGGCAGGCTTGACTCACCGCCATCTTCTAAAAAGATTGCAGTAATTTATAGCTTTGAGCCAAACATGCTATGAGTTCATTCTGCAATTACGTGTAAGAGTGTTATTACTTCCTTCAAGGAGATCATGCATTGGTTTGTTTATTTGCTTGATTGTTTACATAGCAGAACATCAGAATGTTGTAACTGATTTCTATGAAATTTGGTGAGAGACAGAGGCGGGATATTTTTAATGAACTGCTGATAAAAATAATTGCTGCACAGGTCTGGAATAATGGGAAAGCACCACGCATGTTTCAATGCATAACAGTAAAAGCAGTTATGCAGTCTCTGATTCCTCTCTGTATAGCTCTCGTAATGTTTTTCCTCACATGGTAGCAAATTCAATTTTCAATTTATGTCCAGTATGTTCCAAGCGTGTGGATCACCACATCACACTTTTTTTTCCCCTGAAGAGACCTGCTTCATCTCACACTGTCTGCTGTGGCCCGGTTCTGTAAAATATCACACAGTTATGTCAGTGACTGTTTCAGCTCTGACAAAAAGCCGTAGAAACAGACAGGATGCTGGCATACTGGACATAAACTCATACAGAAAACAGCTGAAGTGGATTATTGTATTTTTTGGGAATTGGGGATTACTATATTATGTGCTCTGAATGCATATAATATTGTGAGCTGGAAAGTGGGCCAGAGAGGAAATACACTTCTGACTCTGCAGGCTGATGTCTAAAAGCAGTATTTTGACTATAGATTGAGAGGTTTAGAAAATATCCGCAGTCCACAGGCTTGTCAGTAATCCCACAGGATTCCTCCCAAGAATCCCGAGATATTTTTATGTCATGATACTGTGTATCACATCAGATGAGAGAAGGAATGGTTTCACTGACTTGTTTATGTGCTGACCATATTTTCTGCAGTGGCAGACTTTGGGATCGCAAACCTCCCCGCTGCTCTGGATCTTCTCGAACATAAACTGTCTGAGTCCGAGCGCAAGAGGAGGCATGCGAAGAAAGACGACTACAACATCGAGGTGCTGCTGGCTGTGGACGACTCTGTGGTGCGCTTCCATGGCAAGGAGCATGTGCAGAATTATGTTCTCACGCTCATGAACATAGTAAGTCTGTCCTGGTTTGTTGTTGGATAAAATGTTCAGCAAATTCTCACCATCTGCTGTTTGTTTAAACTCCCAACATGAACGAGTCAGACCTGCACCTGACCATTATTTTCTTAGTCATTGAATGTAGCTGTTTTTTTTTTTTTGTTTGTTTTTTCTGTAATTAAAATAGTCACCAATTTCAGTTAGTTATCGACTAGTCACTGCAGCTCTGGATATCTCCTTTGTTGATGTGAAAATACTGCTGAGTTTGGTGGGTTTTTTTGTGCTTTTATCTCCCAGTGGAGTATTTTTTCCACCTTGCCCTCTCTAATGTCAGACCTCGCCACAGTTCTGCCCAGGCCCCCACTTTCCCTAGCTGTTTATGGATTACCAATGAGGGAGGGGGGGTACAGAAACTCTCAGCTCATTCATTACGGGTTCCACCAGCTCCTACCACCATAATCTACTTACTGGGCCCAAATCCCTCAAGTCAGATTTTCACAGGGTGCTGGTTTCACTCTGTAACAGTTACCATTTGGACGCTGCATGGTGGTCTGATTAGCTGCACTAGGCCAATTAGAAAGTTGAGTGGGAGCTCTGCGGGGCAGTCATGGAAACCAGAGCCAGAAGTCCGCTCGCACTGCCAAGCTGTGCTTACGTGGAATGATGTGTTTATTTAATTAGGATATCATATTGACATTCTGTCCTCAAATGTTTTTGGCAGAGAGAAACGTCTGATTTTTAATGACCTTGGCTGATTAAAATGAAGTGAAGTGGCTGCGAGTGTGCGCTCTGTAATTGTCAGTGTCTAGTGCTCGCTAAGCACTTGAGTAGTTCAGATCATTGGCAGGAGAGGTGAATCTGAGGAAGTCCTCAGAGGTGAAATTGTTTGAGATATAAAGTGAAGTGGCGTACTTTTCTTTCTTCTTAATATTCATGTATTCCCAGTCAGTAAAGTTTGATGAAAGAAATGTCCAACTTCCACAAAGGTGGAGTTTAAACAAATGAGGGTCTAAAGTCTTTAGTTCCACTTGTAAGCCATAGGCTTGCTGTGTCTGAAAGAGCTCTGCCCACTCAAATCCCTCTGAATCCCTGCTCCGTGGCTGCAGAATGTGTAGTACCACCTGGAGAAACTCTCCCTGAGGGATTGATTACTGGACATCCTGTCTGCGCGAAGCCAAGGTGACTGCTGAGGTGCCTGCTGCACAATGGTTATGTTGTTTGAGCAAGGACCAGGTTTTGTCCACGTCGATGTGATGCTGTACACAAGCCAGGGACACCTAGCGCCTGTAGCCCACAGCTGCTACTCTCATTTTCAGGCAAAACAGTCTGATTCCAGCCCCTCCCCCTGGCTTTGTAATTATCCCAGTATATGTGGGGTTGACCCATCCATCAGCGGGACAGGAAGTGTTTGACCTGAGTCCTCTTTGGAAACATATGTAACTTTAGTGTTTGCAAAAGTTTGATTCCAGGAATGTTTATGTAGCTATTTTTTGATGTTGTCCTCATTTTGCTAGAGCTTCACTTCTCTTTTGGGTCCAACATAAACACACGTATATAGGTCAGTATAGACCAGTCCAGGAATTTCTGCTCGTAACAAATCTGGAAGAACTTGGGGTCACTTGAGTGTTCTTTACAGCATTTATTGACCTGAATAGGCTTCTGTGAATGGAATATTTGCTTAAATGCCTTGGGCGTAACCCTGTGACCCAGAGCAAATTTGGACTTGAGCCAAGATAGCCTTTCTTCAGTGACAGAGCTTTTGTTCTGCACAGTCATAAATTTCTACCCCAGAGAAAGCTAAGTGACATGCACTCGTTGGTGTGTTGGTCTGTTTGCCATATCTGAACCTTCTGCTCTGTTTTATGAGTCTGCACAAGGAGAGTCAGCGAAAGAGGATGCATGATGTGTCTGTTTTTGGCACTGGACAACAACGTTACCGTTCACATGCTGTATATATTCTACCATCGAATTTAGATCCTCAGTGCTTTAGCTTTCGCAAATATCTTCTTAAATCAAGGAAACAAAAAGCAGATATTTAATGAAATGTCAGTCAACAAATAAGTTGTTGCAGCTTTGAAGATGAAAACAGCCTGGGCAAGATCTGCGTGTCTGAGTACTTTTAAGTTATCTGTTTAGTGCTTCGTTTATGCATCATCTCAATTGGTTATAGACTCTAAAGAGCACTTCACAATGAAACAAAACCTGTTTCAATATGCACTGATTTTCATTGTGATTCCTCTGAGCTTATGAGTTCATGAGTTCACCATGAGTGTTTGTAAAAAGGATTTATTACAAGTCTTCTGTCCATCTGTCCGTCAAGCTGTGCATCTATGCTCATATGCTGTATCATGTGTCAAGCTTGTAATTTCCATGAAGCAAAGCAATACTTGCAGGATTTCTTTGCATATGTTGTCGCCACGAGCAGCTGGAGAGATTAAAACATATTGACAGACGTTATTTCTGCCCATCACAGCTGCTGAGCTCCTCTGCTGTTGCTTTAATTAGAACATCGGACTTCACCTCAGGGCTCTTGTGCATTACAGTCCAGCAGCTCCAATTATTCCATGACCTTTGTTTGTCAGATATTTCGTGCTATTGACATGCTGAGAGGTGATACAACAGAGAAGTGATGCAAACAGAATCATAGCCAATTTCACCAGTGCTGTAAAAGAATATATAAATAAATAAATATGTTTCTTAAAGCTGTTTGCGGCTTGTGATGTGAGTAAGTAACTCAGTACCGAATAAATGCCAATCAGTTGACAATTCACTGAGGGAGAAGTTGCACACTACAATGAAAGCCTGGTGGTCTTTGGTTTTAAGCCATTTTCCCTCCAGATCTGAATGTCCCCCACAGTTATTTCTAACAGTTCCTTCATAACTCTGTTTTTGATCCTTTTTTTAAGCTAAGGGTAATTTGGAAATAGAGCGGTAGTCAAAGGAAAGTGTTCTTAAGTAGAAGCTGGCCTGTCATGGATCAAACCAAGAGACAGGCTCATTAAACTGGCAGAAAGCAAGTATTAAGTAAGTAAGTATTTGGATTTTTTGGGATTTTAGAAAGTAAGAGGTGGACAGATGGATGAGACATGAGATTGAGGAGGGCGTCGAGGGAAATAAGGGGTCGTCAAACACATGACACATGATAGTATTAAAATTCAACCTCATTTTGTTCTTTTCGGTGCAATTTGATGCAGTGCAATTATGATTTAATGATTTATTTTTTAATAATTAATAAAACATGAGCGTTTCCTGCTATGTCAAACACTCTGAAAAAGGCCTGCTACCAAAGAGGAGTGACCCAAAGGACGAGATTCAGATGTGATAAGATGAAGTGTTTTTTGTTTGTTTGTTTGTTTGTTTTTTGGTAGTTAATTGGTATTTGTCCATGCGGTCCAGTCACATGGTCCTTTCTAAGATGAAAGGGTCAGTTCATCTGTTGACAGTCACTTTGGCACAGCTAACAGCTATAGCCTCAGTCACCATGCTGTAGAGGAGAGGCAGTCAGAGAACAGGAGCAAAATACAACATCACATTTGGTGAATTCAGCCCAGATCGAACCAGAATTCAAAAGTGAGAGCTGATATTAGTATTACTGCACAAATGATGTCGATGATAAGTTACGCACAGATGCTGCATGGCTTACTCTCTAAACTTGAGCGTGTGAGCGTGTCATATGTAGTGTCGAGTGCCTTAAGATGTTGTACAACATGTGTTTTCAGTAACAAGTTCAGAAGTCACGTGGAGAAATGTGAGGGTGCTTTGTGACGCTGAGCGATTCCATATTTACCAATCGAGAGCCGCCTAGTTTGTTTGGCATGCTGTTAATTACATCCCATAACCAACGTGTCCTGACTAAGTTGCTCACTGATTTATGGAAAAAGAAATAATCACCCCCCTCATTTTCCTCTGAATTTTATTTATCAACCGCAAAGCGAAGGAGTTGATTGACTTTATGGGGCCCCAGAGGAGCGGCGACATGTAGCAACCATTTGATGAAAATAAAATACACTCTAGTGGAAACTGGACTCGAATTTTGAATGTGGTCCTAGCATGGCCCTGGGTTAAGCATCTACATACCACAGCATTATTATAAAGCCAAATAGCAGTCGACACATTTGTGGGTCAGGCTTTTTTTGGCCGTTGCATAACAATGCTGGTTTCTCTGGATGGATGCCAACTTCTTAACATATTTCATCATGATTCCATGCTTTTTGTAAAAAAAAAAAAAAAAAAGCTGTTACTCGCCAGATTTCTGAGAATCAAGCTGCGCTGTTTTCCCCCATTGCTTTTGATGCTGCTTCAGGCCTCTAATTTGCATTGTTAGAGCAGCCATAATCAGCAGTCCTTTTCAGTACCTACTTAGAAATAAAACACTATGTATTACTCATGAAACTAGAGATGAACTCAAGGATGTCTGCTGCTCATTTGAAAATTTGACCTGCGCTCTGTGTTTTTTCCTCACCGCAGACTTTATGTGCAGTGTATTTGGATTAATGTTCTGCCTTATGGACAGCCGCGTGTTGTCCCTCTCTGACAGCACACTGCTCTACTTGTGCTTGGAGTCTGCCATGCCTATCTGAGCTACGAAAGTGATTTAAGTGCATTTTTTGTCTCAGTACTGCATGAAATAGCTTGAACTGCAGTATGCTCGTATTAATGTTGTGCCTTAAGGATAGCCGTGTGCTTGATTGTGTTGTTGGCCGTTCTGCAGGCTCAATATTGTGAGACGTTCTCAGTCACCTTGATCAAATGTGCTGAGTCTTTCACCCTGCTGATCAATGACAGATGCTGTTCCTCATTTACTTTCAGGTTGATGAAATCTACCACGATGAATCTTTGGGAACCAACATCAACATTGTCCTTGTTCGCATGATAATGGTCGGGTACAGACAGGTGAGCTATGTCATGGACTGTTATTTACTCTGTGTGGAGAGACATTCGGTACAGGACTATGGTAGAAACCAGACATATTCATATAAATTGATGTTTCTTGATCTATAACACAAGAGTAACTTAAACCCATTACATTGCTGTTACTGAGAAAGTGATGCAGTATATTGTGCATTTTGTTCGGAATGAAAACAAGGAAGACTGAGTTTGCCACCGTGACTGAATTAAAAAGCGGGAAACAGAAAAGCAACTTCATTTTCCCGGACACTCCATTAACTTTGCTAGTATTGATGTGACCTGAAGCGAAATTCAATAGCACTCCGCTCCAGTGCAATAAAAAGATTCAAATGTTGGCAATAACCATTTATGATGAAATCACTCAAAGATAAAGAAACATTAATACAATACACAATACAATGCTGACATAAATAACATGTGTTGAAGCCACACGAAAAGTTTATTAAAGCTTTAAAGGAAATAATACCTTTTGATGAGCTGATGAGATGATACACTTGTGAGAATGATACTGATCTGATCATGTGACTCTAAAAGAAGCAGGATTGCTCATTCGCCCAAAAGGTTGATCTGTTCCTCTGAGACTGAGGTAGTCAGGGTGTTACATCAACTTTATTTTACTGGCATGAAACTCGTAATAGATCAAATCTGGGGACCCCCTGGCTGGTTAGTGAGCAGCATGTGGTTAGATGATACCTTGGGAGTTCACTCACTGCTACACTTGCTGTTTGATTGACAGGTGCAATTTGGGAAATGCCACTGTTAGAAAAAAAAACGTCAGAAATTGCATCTAATGAGCTGTTACTTGAAGTTGAGATGAGCAAAATAGATTATGTCAGTGATTAGAGGTAACATCGCTCAGAACTGCATAACGTTTCATTAGCTCAGTCAGTGGGGACTGACTTTCTGATTATGTAACACAGAAATCATACTTACACGATGCAGAGCACAAACATACTGAAAGAGCCCTGGCTGACATGTTACTCTAATTAAATGGGTACTGAAGGGACATGATTTTGACTTACACTAGGTTCATGTGCAGTAAAGAGAGAGGTGTAAAAAATAATTATTGGAACTGATCAAAGTAGGAAACATCTACAGTGATTGCATTTTTGTTGCACAGAATATGTTTTTCTGCTCACATGTTGCAACTTCATGTCTCCTTTTATGTGTTGGGTTGTTAGCAGGATGCAAAATATCAAGTAATGTTGTTTAAGGTTCAGTAAGCAGTTTCTGCATCTATCCTTAAGTGCCTGTCAACATATCAGAATGATGCACCACAGAGATGATATTATTTTGCACTTTAACCCGTCTTGTTGCCAAAGCGGTGAGATTCTGTTTACATAGCACCAATTAGATGAGCTCAAACATGTCGAATGTGTCACCAGCCATGTTTGCAGCACAAAGCTGGAGAAGGAAGACAAGACGACATCCTCTATCGGTTTCTGTGGACACATTACTACTGGCCCCACACACTGCATATGAGCAGCATTGATGTTGATAGAAGTGCGACTTCATCCTTAAATGAGCTTTGTTGTTGTATTGGATGGATTTTTATAACACAGAAGATTAAACAGACAGGACATTCTTAAATAAGAATATCTACTGAATATTTGAAAATTGAATACTGAATATTCTATGCCAGTTCAGATTCCATGCCACGCCATGCAGGCTTGAGAAGAAACACATGCAAGTGGTTTTTATGTAAATGTGATCCTGCGGGACACATACTGAGCAGAGGGAAAACTATATCTGCTCTCTGCCTTCCAGGAAGTGAATTTATATACTCACATGTGTACATTTATTTAATTCATGGTTCTTCCTGGTAGCAGCATCACAACATCCTGTGGGCACCCAAGCTTTCAAAGAAATGAGTATAAAATAAATGAATTATTCTAAAATGACTGGAAATGGTCATGTGATATCCAAGTAAAATGGATGTGATGAGGACTAATCAAACTGTACAATGGCTGTTCATTACTGCCTATTATAGAAATAATTCTCTGCAACTTTAATTAAGCTACCACACAGTTCTTTTTTAAAACACGTTAAGGTGTGTATTCAAAACACACAAAAGCTTTCACACTCCCAACCTTACAAATCTCATAGGTTTTAACACTGCAACACGTTCAGACTGTGGGTGCCCATTGCCCCAGCTTTTGTTTTCACATTTATTGTCACAGTCATGAGTAACCTACATGAGCAGGTGAATTTGATGAATCAAGTTTCACAAAAGGATTTCAGCTTAAACGATCCCATGCGTCAGGCAGTCGCTAAACCTGAATGCAGTATCTATTTTTGTCTCCTCTTTGCCACTTTCACAGGCACATTAATCTTGTTTCATGAATTTTAAAGTGAAAGTACTGTAATTGTGAGAAGTCTTCTTGCAGGAGCAGTGCCCTTTAAAGGGAATTAATAAGTTGAGCCTCTTCGCAGTTTGAATGCTCACACCTTCTTGCTGGCCTTTTCATTTTTGCAGTCTATAAGTCTGATCGAGCGTGGCAACCCATCCCGCAGCCTGGAGCAGGTGTGCCGATGGGCCAACACGCAGCAGCGCCGCGACCCCGACCACGCCGAGTACCACGACCACGCCATCTTCCTCACAAGGCAAGATTTTGGTCCCGCAGGTATGCAAGGTACTGTATTTTTCTCGATCGAGGACTGTGCAGACTGAGTGCTGATATCTGCTTCCATTCACAAAGGGGTTGGCTTCAAGTCTTGCCCAGGTAAGGTTGACGGAAACTTAAAAGCAGAGGCTGCAGCTGAGGTCACGAACTCAATACTTCCCACGGCGGCCTCACAGGAAAATAATTACTTCCAAAGCCTTGCTGACTTGACATTGAGGCCACCCTGGAATTTGAAACATTGAATGATATTTGTTGAAGAAGGTTTTTGGCATGTAGAGAAAAAACAGAAATGTTTTGTTAGTTTGTCATTTTTGTAAACTAACTGTTGCTTTTTTAGTCTTTATTCTGTTTTGCAAAAATTGATGTGAACTTTTCACTCACAAGTGACGAGTAACTCTCAGTGCTAATCACACATGTATGCAGTTGTCAGGAGTTTTGTACCATACATGTCAGTCCAGCATTTGTCTCATGCTGTATTTCTTCTTTTCAGCCCTTCAAAACAAAATTTGAAGTGAGCAGCCTAACCTCCAGGGGAAATAAGAACGAAGAAACATCCTCTGTGCTTAAGTTCAATATCTTGAACTGTGCGTTGACCTGTGTATATTTTTAACTTCTAAAGCACAAGTGTCATGTTTAGTGGACGACCCAAAGCTACCTGGTTTGCTGGTCACACCTCTGGATGTTGCCATAGCTGCCTTTGAGTTGTGTTCATAACAAGCCTGGTTTCTATGGCATCTTGTGTTGTTCGGCTAGACCCTGTAATGTGTCTCAGATTGAAGAGCAGACATCACACTCCCTTGTCAATGTTTAGCTGCCAGATGATAGATTCTATATCCAAATACAGATGTTGGGGCTGTGGAATAAATAGAAAAAAAAATCTTTGCAGTTTTATGGAGTAGCTGCAGAGCAAAGGGAGATGAAACAGCTTTATGAAACCTGATTACGAGTTTGCTGCATTTGCAGATGCACTGTAATCAACTTCTGAGGACGATTTCAGGTGTTTTTGATCTGCTCTGCTGACTGATTTCCAATCCAGTATGTTTGACTTTATCAACCACACTCATCCTCACTCATGATGTCAGCAGTAGAGAAGCTGTTGTGTTGACCCAAGCTGTTGCTGCTGCTGCACCACCTTTTCGCTTCAGTGTGCAAAGCTCCTGATGGCCTCTTCATGGGAATGTAATCTGCTTTCTCCTGAAATCCCTTTTATCTGCCTTTCAGATAAAAGGGTCATGCTCCACAACTGCTTTCATGTTTCTCCGTTTCACTTGCAGCACTAAATGTGTGTGTCCATTTTGTTGTCATTCATCATCAGAACCATCAACCACCTTGATCAAAAGCACAGTCACAATCACACTGTAGCAAAAAATAAATAAATAAAACACTCTGCTATGCCTGAATTAACTTGCTGGCAGACATTTCTCTTTTTCAGCACCACCAAAATAACCTTTTGTACATGCTTTTTCAACAGTCTTTATCACCGGCTGTCTGTCTGCTGCATTTTCTGCTTTTTACCTGCATGCCAAAAAGGTCTTCTGATGGTCAGAAAGCATGAAAATTATCTGAAAGCCGCCGAAAGAAGGTTGGAACCAGCGTGCTTCTGAACCAAACCAAAAGCGCTACGCTGAGTCGCTGCACACCTCTTGATCGAGTTATGTTTCATGTTTGTGCTTTGCTTAAAAGTTTGGTGAACTGTGTGAAATGTTGCGATGCCGGGCAGATGTCTGCCAGGTAGTGATGACAGGCTCCTGAGCTTGCTGTTTACTGTTTATTTTCTTTATGTTTGGCAAGGAAACAGGAGTTTCAGGCTCCTTCGTATTCCCGCAAACCTCTGCAGTATCTGCTCTCCATTAGCATTAATCAAGGAGCTGGTGAGGTGTTTTGAATCTGACATCGCAGCTTCAGCGTTTGAATTGGGCATCACTGAATGGCATCTTGTTTTGAATGCAGATTTACAGCAATCCTCACATTAACCCTCAGGGATTTGTTCATTTTTTATTATTTTGAGTGTTGCTGCCTAAATGCAACCAGATCAAACGCAGTACATGCATACAGATGCACAGATGTATCATAGAAAGAGACACTGAACGCAGTCCTCACTGCAGAGTCTGACAGCCAGCAGTGCACCAATAAAAAACCTTCACGATGACTGCAATCATATCACCCATGGCTCTCAATAATGTCCATGTCAGTAATGTCACATCATCAAGAGATGATTTTCCATTCTGATCATCAGCGCTATGTGAAAATATCCTGACCTTCATCCTGGTATTTGATTATTAGGGCTTTGTGGTCTTCTCTGTTGCCCAGGTTACGCTCCCGTGACAGGGATGTGCCACCCACTGAGGAGCTGCACTCTGAACCATGAGGACGGCTTCTCCTCCGCCTTTGTGGTTGCTCATGAAACCGGCCATGTGTGAGTAATGGCACAACGATGAAAGCACCAGCAGAGCTTCACGAGATCTTGCTGCATCCAATTAAGCTGATAGTTTTGCATGGTAACTGTAGTCTGTAATTAAGGGCAGAGTGCTTTAACTGGACTCTGTTGTCTGGTTGCCTCAACATGTGCCCGCAGGAAGATGACCTTAGTCAGCTCCGTTGTTGTACATATGTACATTAACAGCATGTAATAGAATAGATTGCCGTGCCATGTAGATGCATTGAACACTTTTTTTTAGGTGTATCAGTACAGTCTAATGCAATTCATAAAGTCAATTTTTATCATACTTTCACAATTTGCTGAAACTGCTACAGGTTTTTATTATATTCAGAAGTGTTGCTAAGGACAAACATGAGGAACACCACTCAATTTGATGTAGTTAAGTACAACACTTCTTTTTGGACATCATGTGCTCATTACATAATTTAATCTATGCAGAGTTCATTTAAAATTATTTGAAATAAAAACATATATATTTGATTGCAAGAAAATACTACACTGTTTAAAATTTCCTCCAACAGAACCTTTAAAAAGTATATAACTTTTAAAAGTAACATTTATTCAAATACATACCAAAAGCAGTCCTCAGTGGGGTCAGGGAATCAAAAGCCAATATCCACAGGATTGTGCATTGACTGTAATGAACCTCCAAGTACTAGAAGTTGGCTTTGAATGTTTAGTCATATTCTTTGTCTTATTAACTTATTTCTTCAGTAGGCTTTTTTTTTTTTAAACCAGGAATCTACTAATTTTGGACAATATTTCATTCGGGCAAAGTTCATGAACTTCTCTGCCTGACTCACATCAAATAGATTTTCATTGCGAGTGGTGGTTGCTTAAGAACTTGCCTGCGTTTCAAAGGTCCACTAAGCTGATTTTGTTAGATTTGGACAGAGCCAAACTACAGCATTTATTGTGAAGAGACTGAAAGTGATTTTCTCAACTACTCTAATCATATTTCCCTGAAATGTCAAGCTTTTTCTTCAAGTAATGTACATAAATCAACAAATTTTGTTACTTTCCACCTCTGTCCAGCTCTCTAAGCCACATTGTTTAAGATTCGTGTAGCATCAGGCTGCATCCTCTCCGGTCCATGAACTTGTCATTAGTAGCTTCTGCCTATGGTCACAAACTACATACCAGAGTCATGATGTGCTACTGGTCCATTTCATGCAGCCTTTCTCTCCTCTAATAGGGCTCTAAAGATTTATGAAGAAATGTCTGTGAACTGTGCCCCTCCTTTCAGCATGAACATCAGAAAACTGTGCAGGCAGTCTTTATCGACTCTCACGTCATACAATAGAACAAAAGCACAGGTCGCAAACCTCTTCATCTGCTAAAAGTGAACATGGAGCAGGCTCCATGCTGTGCTCGTCACCGTTTAGAGACGTGACAAGCATGAAAAACTCACTGAGTCCATCCTCCTAGATGGACTTACATGGTGCTCGTGGTTCAGTGGTTTTCGAGTGCTTGTTTCCTTTTTTTATTATTACTGAAAGCAATCACTGCAGTCTCCAACACTGAATATTTTCTCGCAGCCTGATGGACCGCGACACACCACTGAAAGGCACATGTGGATCTCTGTCAAAACAAGCTTTTAAATTGCCTGAAATTTCGTTACCATAATGATGAAATTAATGACTTACAACAGTTTAGGTGGGTTTTCTCCAGCTTCCTCCCACAATCCCAAAAACATGCACATTAAGTTAATTGGCTATATTGCCACTAGGTGTGAGTGTGTGCGTTTGTGGTTGTCTGTCTTTGTGTGTTGGCCCTGCGATTGACCGGCGACCAGTCCAGGGTGTACCCCGCCTCTCGCCTGTAGTCGCTGGGATAGGCTCCAGTCCCCCCCAGCCCCCCCACCCCCACGACCCTGACGGATAAGCGGTATAGAAAATGGATGGATGGATGCACAACAGTTTGTAAATGAAAGAATTCTAAGACTAAAACTTATCATAATATTAAAAAAAGTGAAAAATTGAAGTAAATGCAAATGTCAGAGTGAGGCTACGATTCTAAAAATATATCAGCCTTTTTTTTTTTTTGCATCCTCTTTCTCTTTTTCCCTTGACTTTCTCTTGTACTCTCACAGTAGGAAACAAAAAAACCTAATAACTTGATTAAAAGTTGGTTTAAAGTTTAGTGTAGTGGAAACTGATGCCCATTATGCTCATCTTCCTTTGACTTTTCTCATTGTTCTTTTCACTTAATTTCAGCCCAAGTTGCAATAACAGACTGAAAATAATGAGCAAAACATAATAGATATTGTATAACTTTCAAAATAACAAAGGCAAAATGTCAAAGACACCACTAGAATCAAGATAATCCATTATAGAGATACATGATTAATATGATGAGGATGTTATCACGCTGAATAATGAAGCCTTATTCTTCAGTAAATGAATTATGTGCACAGCCAGAACATTTGCAAATTTTTCAAAAGAATCTCATTTGCTTATTCATACAGAAGATATTGAGCACACTGACTTAGAGCTCATTCCAGGAAATATTGTAGTAAAACTGTAAGAAGTTTAAACAGCAGTCATCCTGGGTTAAAACCAGAAATGGCCAGCTGGGTCCTGTCTGTCTACTGTTGTCTGCGTGGGTTTTCCTGGCACTGTGGTAGTCCAAACACATGCAAGTTAAGTGAAATGACAATTACAGAAATTCCCCGTAGGTGTGAATATGTTCGCCCACAGGTTGTAGCTCCTATAGACCAATTCTCTGCTTTGTGCTCAAGCTTCCAGTAAAAGTAATTTTACTATCCTTAAGTGAAGAAATCCCAAAAGTTAAAAAGTCTTGTCCGATCATGGTCAACATCTGCACAGGATACTCTTTTTATTCAAGTTACCTCATTTTCTTGCCCCCTCCAGACATTATTTCACTTCATTGTGGGAATGAAGAAAAGACAGACGCCAGCAGCACCACAGAGCTAGAGTTCTGTGCCCTTTCCTGTTCCTGTTAACTTCTTCGAACTCAGCGGGTCTTTTCAACAACGATGTCTTTAATTAATCTCTGAGGGCACAATAGCTCAGGAAAAAGATCCTGGGGTTTTCTGTCCATAATATCCGGCAATCCACAAGAACCCACTGCTGTCAAGGATATTAAGATTAGAACATCTCATCATTTCAGCAGCTACAGCCCCTGCAAGGCCTTGACAGCATGTCAACGGCTGATGAGATATGATGTAACACGTTCAGCGTGAATGTGTATGGACATTTAATTGTGTTTCGAGTGGTTCAGCCAACAAAGACGTCAGTGGGTGAAGCCTTAATCTTAACAGAGAGCTCACATCGCATCCAAACCCTCCTGCAGATGGCATTTCACTTTATTTCAGCACAAAGAAATGACAAAACGCTGACCCCATGTCTTCTTCCACTGTCCCCTGCAACTCGTGTAATGCGTCATTGACAGTAACAGTATATCTGTCTGTCTGAAGGATGCTTCAGGGGTTTACTATTTGTATGAGAGCCTTTGAACCATTCATGATTTCAACTTCAAAATTACAATTATCACAGGTGAAATTTTTCCTGCGTCGCGTCATTTTAAATGTCTCTCTTTTAATCCTTGACACCCACCTATGATTTCCACTAATGTCATGTCTTTTTTAGCTCACTATTGACCACTGTTCCGTTTTTGTAGTCTGCCACTTAACTGGGGTCAATCTGTCAATGTGGTGATTCTTAAAGGTATGAACTGAATTTATTAGGAAAACACTTATTTCCCTTCTTGCAGAAAGTTAGAAGAGAAGGTCAGTACCACTATGAAGCTGCCACTAGCATCCAGCTAACCCTCCAGCCGATCTGAATGAAACTTCAGAGGCACTTTAACTTGCTATATTTCACCTGTCACCTGTTTTGTCCTTTCAGTCTTTATGCTAAGCTAAGAAAGCCAATGCTTGTGGTAGCATCACTGTTAGCGTGAAGTCCAGAATCAGTTGTTTTGTAAGATTAGTTTCTGGTGACTTTGCTGATCAATGTGTGCTCACATTTCATGTGCCCTGTGTTCAGTAAACCATTCCCCCTCCCTCATCAGGCTAGGCATGGAACATGATGGCCAGGGGAATCGTTGTGCTGATGAGACCAGTATGGGCAGCATTATGGCGCCACTTGTCCAAGCAGCTTTCCACCGCTACCACTGGTCACGTTGCAGCAAGCAGGAGCTCAATCGATACATCCAGTATGTTGTGTTTATCTCATGATTTCTCATTTTCTCTTAACACCATATTGGTTTGATGCTGCACAGATCTTCCCCCCCCCCTCCTTTCTGTGATCTGTTATACAGCATCTCATAGTTATGAGTCTATTGTTCTCATCTTTTCTTCAGTTCTTATGACTGCCTGCTGGATGATCCCTTTGAGCACAAGTGGCCCAAGCTTCCTGAGCTCCCTGGAATAAATTATTCAATGGACGAGCAGTGCCGCTTTGATTTTGGTGTTGGTTATAAAATGTGCACCGCTGTAAGTCCGTCACATTGATTTACTGATTCATTATTTATCTTTTTTTAAGTGAGAAGGAATCCTGAGGTCCTGAGGACTTTTATTGTCTGTGAATACATAACAATTCAGTACTTCGATAATACAATGCATAACACAAGATTTTCACATGGGCCTGTCTGGAAATACATCAAAGCTCCTTTGACAGGCACTATGGCACATTCTCCTATAAAAAGCCAATTATGTAGCTCTCATGGGGTTTTAAAATATTCAAATACCTCATCTCAAACTTTAGCTGATTGAGCATGGCTGGATTTTTTTTCCCTACAGCATGAAAGGGCTGATCGAATGAGTTTGTTTACTCATCTACATTTCCATAATTGCTGTTTCCTCATTTAGTTCAGGACCTACGACCCTTGCAAACAACTGTGGTGCAGCCACCCTGACAACCAGTACTTTTGTAAAACCAAAAAAGGTCCTCCGGTGGATGGTACAGAGTGCGCCCCTGGAAAGGTGGGAAAATGTGACTCACCTTTGAATTGTTTTTAAGCAATTAAAGTTGAGCTTTGTGAAGAGAGAAAAATCAAATGTCACTGTGATTAGTCTGGACTTCTTGACCTTTCTTTCTGTCTCTCTTGTTCTGTCTTTGTCATAATATTAGTGGTGCTTCAAGGGACATTGCATCTGGAGATCCAGCCAGCAGCCTCAAGGCCACGATGGGAGCTGGGGCTCCTGGTCAAAGTTTGGCTCTTGCTCCAGAACGTGTGGAGGTGGAGTTCGCTCTCGCAACAGACAGTGCAACAACCCTCCGTGAGTGCTGTGGTAGCAAGGAAACTTTCAGTGGCCAAATAGTTTATATGATCTGTGTGTTCGTCCAACAGATGATGACATACTGTGAAAGCGTGAACGCGGAGCTGCATAGCATTTGATCCAGTGCTGGCTTTTACTAAGTTTGCCAAGACAAAAACTTGACTTGAGTTCAAAAACATGAGCTACTATGTGTATCTTTGCCATTTTGTCACCGTTTAATTATCCTTTTTAATTTTACACATTGTCATTTTTCTCAATTTACCATATTTTTCAGTTTTATAGCTAAATGGGACAGGATATAATGATGCATATATCTTCATTTTAGACCCTTCACTATTCTGATCTGTGGTGGACCATGAGAACACAGGCAGAAAATTGAAATACCACAGAGGAAGAGGCACAGAGGCTTTTTACTGTTAATGAAGACGAATGACAAATGACAAAAACAAAGCTTGTTAGGATTAATAACGTAAACAGATAATACGGTTTCTCGTTCTGCTGTAATCTGCAAGCACCAGGCCTGTTTAATAGACTCTGTGACATGTCATAAGGTATGGTCACATTAAGGATATGTTTTCTGTTTCTGTCTAAACACTGACCCTGTGGATAAGCACAGTGAGTAGAAACACTGATGCAGTGTGTTTGGAAATGGACTCATTATTCTGGGGTTTATCCTTAACGATATCACTCTGAAAGCCGCAGTATTGCTCTCAAACACTGTTTACAGTCTGCGATGGCTTTGTTTAATATTTACCCAAATTGGGTTCCTGACATCACATCCGCTTTTACGGGTTCAATGTGGGGAAGTTTTGTTAATACAAGGATTATCATTATTAGGATATTTACACCAGCAACAATGATTGCTGCATTACAATTATGTTTTTCAGTTCCAGAACCCTGGGGTAAGATTTTGTAGAGTTAGAAAATAAAGTAAATTCAAGAAAGTCAATAAGTAGACTAAAACCTGACAATAGTTGAACTTAACTATTTACATTACATACAGAATACATACATATTAGGGTGTTTCGTTTAGCAGTTTGGGAGAATAATGTGCATCGACAACACATTTTAGTCTGTACTATACTGTCCAGTTGAAATATGCTTCATTTCATCACTTTTTCCAATGTGAACACACTTTATACTGAAATCCTGCTTTGAATGAGCATGTAGTAGCTGATGAAGGAGCTTCTCAGAGGAACCACTCACACCTATAAAAGTGACAACAAATTGTGTTGGTGCTTTCCCTTTGTCAAGTTTAATTTTTAACTTTTTAATTTTTACTTCAATTTCTGTGAGTACAAAGTGCAAACAGTAGTAGATTTCTTGCATACCATCTGCAGAAACAGTATACTCTTAATTCATGTGCAAGTATATATCTATATATATCTTTATCTATATATATATCTATATATCTATCGGGCACTTTGACACAGTGCAGTGTGAAAACAAGCATCATGGGAAATGTTTTTACGGGCAACGTTTTGTTTTTGTCATTGCTCAGGCCTGCCTACGGTGGTCGAGATTGCCCTGGCTCTGCTTTTGACTACCAGATGTGCAACACAGAGGAGTGCGCCGGCCCTTATGAGGACTTCCGTGCTCAGCAGTGCATCCAGAGGAGCAACAAATACCACAAAAACATCAAGCACACCTGGCTACCATATGAGCACCCAGATGGTAAGCCTGTAAAGAGTGAAGCAAAGCTGGCTCTTTTAAAGGTTAAAACTTTCCTCCAAAGCATCGAGTATACAGATGATATTTGCAGGAGGCTGATGTCTTTATCAGATTCTGAAGATACCTTAGTGAGCTGAGGTGTGTGTGTTTGCATTCGCAGAGGCCCGTAAGTGCGAGCTGAGCTGTAAGTCAAAGGAGACAGGAGAGGTGGTGTTCATGAACCAGGTGATGCATGATGGGACCCGCTGCAGCTACTCAGACCCCTTCAGTGTATGCGCTCGAGGAGAGTGTCTGGTATGTCTGAACTAAAACTACATCACTCGAAAACACAAAAATAGAAATAGATAGATAGAGTACTAACACAAGAGTATTAAATAGAAGAAGAAGATACGTCCTTTAAGGATACAATTTCTTTAGACTCTGCAATGTATGTACATTATAAAAGATGAATATGAAATCTTGTCTTTTGCAGTAGTTTCTGTATGAGTTTTATGCCAGAGATCAGGATCCTTACACTAGTAATAAATGTCACCTGACAAGGAGCCGAGTTTGGAAATGCCATTTTCCACAGAGCCGTAGCCTACATTAGAGCGTACTTTGATGATGACAGTAGTACTCTCAGAAGGAAATATCTGATGCCTAACCTGTCGTTTCAATAACTCAGATGGTAACACTGCACAGCTCTGCATTCTGCTCTAACAGAAACACGCACAGACGTTATTTTCTCTCAGTGCTCACCTTGGATGTAAAGTAGAGACTTTCATTGTTGTAGGCCAACTGCCAACAGTGTTTTGGCTACACTCCTGTTATGTCTGGGTCTGTTTCCAATATGCATCATCATCATCAGGCTCAGCACCAGAGCCGTTCAGCATTTTCTCATGAAGAGTAATCTCAGTCCGCGTAAAGTACAGGCGCAGTGTTGCCTCGATTTGATGTCTTTGTGTTTGGCCTTCACCCTCCGACAGCATGTAGGCTGCGACAAAGAGGTCGGCTCTTACAAACAAGAGGACAAATGTGGAGTGTGTGAGGGGGACAACTCCCACTGTCGCACCGTGAAGCTGACGCTCACCAAGACGCCCAAAAAGAATGGTAACTATCAGCCACACGGACAGACCAGCGTTGAACTCAGCGACTTTCCTTCACATTATGTAAGACTCATTGTCATCGCTTATCAGCAAACACATTAATCCGGAGGCCTGAAACACATGCTCCCAGTCTTCAGTGTTTAACCACAGCCCCGATTCCACACTATCAGCAAAGAACCGACATTCCTGTCTTGATATCTTAATTCAGAAATAATTGGCTGCTACCATTACAGATCGGAATAAATGTCCGCTGCTCAAGGCTCCCAGCAAACCGTGTCGTGTATCTTTGTCTTGTTAGGAATGCTGAAAATGTTCGACATCCCAATAGGAGCCCGTCACATTGTTATCGAAGAGAATGAGACCTCCCCTCACATAATTGGTGAGTGTGTGTCACATCTTTTTCCAGCTATGGAAACACATGATGCTATTTGTGCTGATCCAAGACCAGTTTTCTCCAAAAGTCACACGTTTCTTCTTGTGTGTTGGTGTGTGTGGTGTGTGTGTGTGAGACTGCAGTTGCTGAGTTATTTACCTTGTAAGTCTAGTCTTGACTGGAACAGACCAGATTGCACAGTGGCAGTAAGTTAATTAAGATACTTGGGTCAATTGGGTCATTAAAGGGTCAGTTCATCCAAAACACTCACAAAAATATGAACAGCTTCGACATTATTTGGTCAGGTTTTGCGATGCCTGTGAAATTTCTGTCGCCCCTCCAGTTCGATGTCATTTGTGGCGCTCACAGGATTCAAACATGATGTTTGCAAAAAACTTCAGTCTTTCCACTTTGGTCATAATTTCTTCATCTGCTTTTTTTGTGAATGAAATGTGGGATTAGTTATGCTCCTGACTAAATCTCATGAGTTCATGAACAGGTGGCATTCATCAGGTTTAAACAAACAAAGCAATTTAGACAATATACAAGATTGAGCATTTAAGAGAGTTTGGTTGAATGCACATGAAAAGAATAAGAGAAGTCTGTGATGCAAAAATGTGCTTGCATGAGGCCAAATATCCTGCTGTCTGACTTTAGATATTCACAGACTGTCCTGACTTTCATTGTAGCTACACTCTAGTGAAGCATTGAACCTGTAGAAGCTGGATGAAATCTTTTCAGGTTGAGCAGGAGTAAATAAAATCTTTTCACATTAACTACAAATTACATACATACGAATATAGATATAATGAAGCAACACAAACACAAAGCTGTCAAAATCACCCATCTATCATAGATAAAGGTTGCATTTCTGTTCAGAGAAATCCTGCAAAAGTCGGTCGCTGGCCTGTATCGAAACTTTCATGCTGTAAATCAAATAAAGCACGACTGTTTCCAAAGCTTAACACAATGATGTTTTTTTACAACAGTTTTCTTCTGTAAAGGAGAAGTCAATTAGCATGGCGTGTAGTGTTTTATTCTCCTTATGCTTCGTGTGAAAAGCTTTTTGTCAACAAGGACCACCAGTGACAAAGATAATCACTGTTTTCTCCCCAAGTGGAATATCACAACCACACATGTTGGTGCAATAACGCAGCTGATGAGCAACATGACAGGTGCTGTTGCTGTTGTTCTAGTGTGACGGGAATTGTTTTTCTTCATTTGTGCTACACTGTGTTTCTGTGACTGCTGTGGGTAAGTCAGGCTTTCAGGCAAAACTCTGCCTCTCCTCTTTCCTCTTTTCCTCTCTGGCTTTTATTAGCTCATGGGAAGAAGAGATGACACACAACTTGGAGAAATTACCGTTGGCTAACCACAGCGCCAAACATCTCAAAATACACACTGACACGTTCCCCGCTTAAAGGAAAATCTCGGAGCTGTTCTCATCCTGGGATTTCTGTTCAAAGTTTGAGATTTTTAATGAATGAAGCTAAAAGCTACACGATGTACACACATTCTTTCCCACCACAGATGCATAAGGTTTTTTTTCCCCCCTCATTACTGACAGCTGTGAAGAATCAAGTTACTGGAAACTTCATACTGAATGCAAAGAGTGAAGATGCCGAATCAAAGACCTTCATCGAAAATGGTCTACAGTGGGAGTATTCCACCGATGAGAAGGAGACCCTTAAAACAAGTGGTCCTCTGCATGAAGGCATTGTAGTGCTGGTGAGTTGGAAGAGATCATCACTTTTCACTTTTTGCTGTTTCTTGTTTCTTTGTCTATTTAACAAACTTCTTTCATCTTGCTGCAGGTCATTCCCCAGGAAGAAGATGCAAAGATCAGCTTGACATATAAGTATATTATACATGAAGACCTGTTACCACTTATTACAAACAACAATGTTCTTTTGGCTGAGCTTGACACCTATGAGTGGGCACTGAAGAGCTGGTCTCAGTGCTCCAAACCTTGTGGGGGAGGTCAGTGAGTGTATTTTTTTTTTAAATAAATAAGTAGTTAAAGCTGCAAGTCATAGCTTTAGTTTATCTATAAATCGATTCATGGGAAAGTATTTGGCAATTTTTATAATCAGTTAAAAAATTTTGCCAGTTTTCCCAGTGTGAAGATCATTTTCTATCATTTTCTATAATATCTATAATCAGTGCATGGTCGTGACCTGGGAAATGCACTTAGCAATTTGTTTCGCAATATAATTGTGTAATGTTGTGTACAGTAATGTGCTCTTTTAAGCAAACTCTGGCACAAGAATTTCCTTCAGGATGAATAAAGTTCTGTCTTATCTTGTCTTTTCTTATCGTGTTTCTATGGACATTTGACTGTCGTACACACAAAATGAACTATTTAAAAGCCTTAATCAAACCAAATGATGAATCAGTCATGAAAATGTATTAGTCATTATTTGTAGCACGAGATGATATTAGATGATAGTGGCAGTTATATTCAAAAACATTTTCATTTCATATTTGTGTGTTTATATTTATTGTAATGTAAATACAATGAAAAGCTATATGTCTACATGAGCTTGCTTTTTTACCATCCCTTAGGTATACAGTACACAAAATATGGATGCAGGAGGAAAAGTGACAGCCGTTTGGTACATCGTAACTTTTGTGAGACCAGCAAAAAGCCCAAACCCATCCGGAAACGCTGCAATGTCCAAGAGTGCAGCCAGCCCACGTAAGTAACCTCCTGCTATAGATGGTGCAGCCATTCTTTTATATTTCAATGGCTATGAGGTGAGGTAACCATGGCTTTGGCTCCATATGTCCACCCTCACACAATTAAATCCATTTCAGAGGGATTGTAAGCACTATTCTTGAGTTGCAGCGAATAACAATGTAATTGTCATGTGACGTGGAAACCTCTTCAAAGGCTCTGCTATGTTGACAGGTGGACGGTGGAGGAGTGGGGACCCTGCAGTAAAACCTGCGGAAAGCTCGGCTACCAGACCAGGGTGGTGCAGTGCATGCAGGCGCTCCACAACGGCACCAACAGGCCCGTCCACAGCAAACACTGCACTGAGGATCGTCCAGAGACCAGGAGGGCCTGTAACCACACTGTATGCCCTGCCCAGTGGAGGACAGGGGCCTGGTCTCAGGTGAGCAAGCAGGACAGCAGCCTGCACCACCAGTTCTTAACAGGGTCAAGTGAGTACTTGACTGAAATGAGCATCTGGTATAGATAATGTGCTTTTCAAAAATAACATTCAAGTAAAATATGTCAATATCTGCACTTGTGATGAAGAAAAGTCATTACTCATAATCTTACCCTCATGCCAATGAAAAGTCCGCTAAACATTTCTGGAATTTCACAACGAAACACATCCATCGCAGCATTCTCATGAACATCTGAAGAAGCTGGGGAAGCATTTCATATTTTAACTTACCTGGGGACATAATCAGCAGCTCGTCTGAGTTTTAGTTGAGTATGAGCTGTGCTCACAGCAGGAGGACTTCTTTTTGCAAACCACGGTGGACGTTGTCTTTGCAGAGAGATGTTTGGGTAAAGTCAGAGTAAATATCCATTAAAACTGATCTGTTTTATATATCTAAATAAATCTGGGTCATAAAAATATAAAATGATGGTCACACTTTATTTGAACATGTGTGCATATTCTTGCATAACATGAAAACTGGCATAAACATGAATTAAACGAATCATAAAGTCACTTTGTGGGAAAAGCAGACTCAGAGGCTTACATTGTTGCTCTCAGCACTCACATATCCTGTCATAAACATGTGATGGTAATCTAAATGCTCAAACACGAATGAACTGTTCGGATGTACGTGTCAAGATTAAATTGTTGTATTTGTCAGACCCTGACTGAGGTGTCACTTAAAAAATATGTAACTAAAGATGTTTCCTCTAGCTTTAACCTGTGTGTTTTGTGTGTGTGTGTGTGTGTGTGTGTGTTGGTGGTGTGGCAGTGTTCAGTAACCTGTGACGAAGGGATTCAGCAAAGGCAGGTGGTCTGCAAAGCCAGCGATAACACCATTGCAGAATGTGAGGGAAAGAAGCCAGAAACAGTCCTCATTTGCAAACTAAGTCCATGTCCAGGTGAGACCCACATACGTGTACTGAGAGACCAATATTTTCTTCCTGTTTTACATACACTGCCTCTTTTTCCTAAAGCAGAAAGACAAACTGTAAAGAAAGATTTGTTTGTTTCGTTTGAGGAACTTGTGGGTGGTTAAAGTCTGCTGCATCCTCCACACATAGACATAATCCTCTGGCAGTAGATTTAACAAACGTGGCCAAATAAGGACACTTGTAGTATATGATGTGTTTCTGACTCAGATGTTGTCTCACTGCCAGCATAAATTGAGCACATGGGTCGATCTTCTTTCATGATAATTTCCTCGTGAAACTGAGCAGAATTTAGCCAGTGTCAACAGTTTGAATTGCAAATTCAACATGTCTGCAAATCCACAGTGAAGCAGTCAGATTGCTTTACTCTGTTATGTAATTTTTACAACAGGCCCACACTGGGGACATTTTTCATCATCCTGGGATACAATTTAGATAGATATTTTGTTTCCTGTTTGTATGATGAATTACAGGTCGTGTAACTTGTTCTTAAAGCTCTCTAAGGACAAAGAACTTTATGAATAAATTAGATACTGACACTGATGCTATTTCAGCATCTGTGTCTAAACATTTTTCCTCTGCCATGATGCCATCCTGCCACTTTTCTCATATTTCTTCCTCTTCAACCACCTTTTTTCTGTCTCCCTTCACAGACAGTGAGCAGAACACTGAGTGGTTTTTGTCAAACAGGAAGAACTAGTCCAGGTTGTGTCCTGCGTTCTGTAAATAGCATCAAGCTTTATTATAGGTTTCAAACAGCTCGGCTCTGTTTTCTTACAGTATCCAAAGGTTGTCAGGAGCTTTTTTTGGGTCTTCTGACTGATGCTTAATGTCTCATTTAAGTGTATTCTTAGCCTATTTTTGTCCTCTCCTCCAGGGCAGCCAATGTCTCCTCTCACCATTGAAACAATGGAAAACTCCACCATAAAAGATAAAGCTGCACACCAAAGGCCCTCTGAAAACCCTGTCCACAAAATATCTTCAAGTAAATCCATATGTATTTTTTTTTCTTTTTTTTTTTTTAGAAATGAGACAGGTAAACATGTTTTCTCTTATCTTGGTTTTAATGCTGTTCTGTCTGTTCTTGTTACTAGATGAGCCATGTCTGGGGGATAAATCGATATTTTGTCAAATGGAGGTTCTTGCCCGTTATTGTTCCATCCCTGGGTATAATAAGCTTTGCTGTGAGTCTTGCAACAAGAAAGAAAGCCTTACCACATATGCTCCTGACCTCCAAAACACCCCAGTGGGCTCAGTTGAACCTGAAGTCTCTGCACCTTCTCACCCCACATCAACCAAGGCTCCTCCACCCACTACAACCCAGAGCCCACCACAAACCACTAAAGCCATCGCCAGACGGCTTCACTCCACTGCCCCGGTGCCAACCACCGCTACTGCTGCTGCTGCTGCTGCTGAAGCCTCGCCATCCACGGGTGCTGCTCCATCCCAGGGTCCCACCAGCGACTCCTTCCTCACAGCTGGGCAGGGAGACTCAAACCCGGGGGCTCTCCTACCTCCAGGGCCACCACGGCCCACAGCAGACTCCAATGGAGGTGTCTCTAAAGGGCACAGTCCAAACAGCACTTTAGGCCCAGTAGCTGCCAGGTCAAGAAGGGACAATTTAGGATCCGAGAGGGACTCGAGTCACAGAACCCTGTCAGCTCAGAAATGAACAGTGAGCGATGTTGTGAATGTGCTGCTCGTACATCAACTCACCCTGTGCAGCATCTGATAGACTTGCAGTCTTTCTACAGATTTTTTTGTTTTGTTTTGTTTTTTAACAAAGATGTCTTTCCATGCCAGTGAACTTAGACCAGATCAGAGATGGTTACCTCATCAAAACTCCAGAGTGATCTGCTTGTAGTGTCGCTCTGCCCTCTGTGCTTCAAATATGAAACGGAAGAGAAAAAAAAGTTGTCAGGTGCTGTAAACTAAAACAACTAGAAGACATGTTCAAAATGTGATGACTGCATTGCTACATTCATGTGTTTATCTGTGTACAGTTGTGTAATCCTGTTTTCAAGTGCATTAGAACTACTATTGAACTTGTATTGTGAACATGTGAAGAGATGTCAAAGGACGTGGTTTTACAGGTGCACATGTCAACTGTGGAGACTAGAGTGTCCTGCCAGAATAATTATAGATCCTGCCAGTGTTCACTTATAATCAGTCAATATGTTGCATTCAAAGCACTTACAATTGAATGATAACAAGTACGTGTTCAGATTAATATTTATTTCTTATTCTGTTCCATAAAATGAGAGAAAGAAGAATTTATAAAATGCTTACGATTATCTCTCACAATTCATTGTCTGCTACAGTTTCCATTTCTTGATTCTTTGGACTCCAGTTATCACTTGTGCTACACTAGTAGGCTAAAGTTTAAAAGGAACAGTTTGAGAAATATGCTTATTTGCTCCCTTGCTGGAAACTAATTGAGAAGATCGTTGCTGCTCTCATGCGTATATGTTCAGTATGGAGCTAGGAGGCTGCTAGCTTAGCATGAAGACTAGAAGAAGGGCGAAACAATTAGTGTGGCGCTGCCTATCAGCACCTCTGAAGCTCACTGACTGTAACATGTTATATTTTGTTTGTTTTTGGTTTTAAGGAGTTACATACTGTTACTGTTTCTTGATAAACAGCGAGGCGCAGTGACTTCCTGGATACCTCTTGACACTGTGATGTTGCCAAGCTAACAAGTAATGTGTTCATCAAGAAACAGCCACTGCTCCTTAAATCAGAAGTTGGAGTTTTTGTCCTATGTCGTTTTTAGAGGCGCTTAACGATGTATTTCTTCACGTTGGACTCATGCATCCAGTCTTTAGGCTAAGCTAAGGCAAGATATCTCATCATCTAATTTTGAGCAAGAAAGCTAATAAGCTTCCCAAAGTTGCAAAATTGTCTTTTTATTGTAAATTTACTTAGACTTTTTTATTCATCATATAAATGCTTATGTAATTGGAATGAAATTGATAAGAATGAAACACCCATTAAGTCAATAGTTATTTCACTGGCACACTCCAGACTCCATAGTCATCACTCCTCACAGGGAGCTTCATGACTTCCTTGTCCCTGGTGCTCTTTTTTTCTTTTTCTTTTCCTTTTTTTTGTGTATTTTCTTTTTTTGTTGTTGACATTTGTTCCCAAATCCAACGAACGTTCTGGTGGTTATCCTCGCTGGTAAAAGATCATGAGTGTTTGCAAGCCAAACCCACTGTAGCATGCCCTCTGTCTGTCTGTCTTGTGGAAGTCAGTCACTCACACTTTGAAGACGAAAAGATTTAAGAAAAAAACTCAGTATGTTATTTTTTTGTAACTGATATATTTTTCAGATAATAATGTATATAGTGTAAATTTCAAGGTATGAAAAGAAATTAACAACCAGGAGGAGAACGGAAAGTATGTTGCAATTGAAAAGTACAGGTGATGCTGTAAGTCTACTGACTGTGGTTGGTCATACTGTTACACCATTCCTGTATTGCAGTTCATAACATCAGTATGTTTATTGTATAGTACTTGTATATACGTATGTGAATGAAAGCTTTAAATGTTAATATTTATTGAATTTTTAAGTGGTATGGAGAACAAAGTAAAACACATTTGAAAGAACTGAGATTTCTGTTATTTCACTTCCCTCAGTTTTTGTACTTGGCTTCCACTTTGAGGTAAATATTTGTTATAGCTGCTGTAACAAAGTGTCCTGATGCTCTTAATGTTGCATTCAAAAATATTTCGAATAATGAATGAATCAGACACATTCAAGCTCTTTATTAATTTCATATGCAGTCAAGTGTCAACAAGACAAGCGATGACTCCTAATCAGGAAATCTTAATGAGGTTCTAGTGGCACATGGTGACAATAATTCCTATTATAAACCAGCTTCCTCCTGCCAGGCTGGCACAGGGCTGTTGACACTGGTCTCTGCCAGCAGCTGGAGCTGAGTGCCTCCTCTGGGCAGCATTTCTGCTCTCACTGAAATGGCAGCGTTGTGTCAGGCGGCCAAGCTGTCACCCCATCTCCGTCTCCCGGGCTTCCCCTGTGAGTGATGACAGGGTGTCGCTGCAATATGAGTGTCACACAGACTCAGTCAGCCCAGGGTGGCGCTCGCTGTGAGACGTCTGCGGAGGTGTCTGGTGAAATCCAGCTGTGCTCGGGGCAAAGCCTGATTGACAATGGACTTTGGCAGCCACCCCTGAGAACAACATTATCTTTGTTAGACCTGTGAACTGTATCATGGTGATTGTCAGTCTTGTTAAACAAAGCAGAGTGTCAGCTTGCTAGCCTGTTGCTGTGCAATTAATATGTCCGTTCATCAGCAGAAAATATGCATTTAAATCTTCAGTCCATTTGAGTCTGCTGTATTGTTTTCATCAGTTACATAATTTCTGGTTTCGTGACACTCCTTTTCAAAATGAAATGATGATGAAATTATGATAAACCCTTACAGTCTCACATGATAGCATGTGAAGCTGCTGAAGCTTTTCCGCAAGCTTTCACTCACATCGAATGGTCTTCCTCAGTCAGTGGTGTTGGCTCAAATGTCACTCACTGAAAAGGGAGCTGAGGAAGACCGTGAGCTGCAGTTGACAGCACCAGGAAAAACAAAGTGAGTGGACTTACAGCATAACAGTGGACCTTTGACAAATTTGATGATGATGAGCCATTTCCCCTATAAACTTCTCAGACAGCGTAATCTTAATCTAGCTCCACCCTCGCCAATCGAATCCTCTCTCCACTGATCACCAGATACAGGCTCGGCAAACCAGCCAGCTTATCTACTGTCACCCATCGGCGCTTCATTCCTCATCTGCCAGACTGTTATTGATTGATTGTGTTGTTTATTCCCTCATCAGGCTCGTATATGCTTTTCTGTAGCCACCCCTTTATTTTTAAAGCAATTTGTATCTGTTGGGTTTTGCGCTGTAATAATGGAGCGAATATGAACTCTATGTTTACAGAGAGGATCTTAAAGAGTATATTGACCAGAAATAAAAACGTTTAGTTGTGTTTCTACAGTGATAATTCCCCAATAATTGCATCAGGCTGAAACCACCATTTCATTGCAGCATATTGCTTTACTGAAGCAGATGGACTGTGAAAGTACGAGGGCTCAGAAACAGTGTGCAGAAATAGGAAAAGCACCTGCACACTCCCATCTGTGCAGTGCTCATCGATTACACAAACATATTTATTGTGAGAACTGAACATTGGAGTCTGCAGATGCTTTTCCAATCATGGAAATGGAAAATGGAAAATACAGCACTTACGACTTTACCTTTACGTCCATATTGAGAAGCCATGTGAAGCGGCTTTTTCTTGTATCCAGAGCCTGAATGATGATGCAGGTTGGTCCATCCTCAGCTCTGAAAACGTGGAAACAAACATGAAGTCATTTGTATCTAGTCAAGGTTTATTATGGATTATGTGCTTGCCCATATACTGTATAGTTTTACTGACAAATACACACATGTACGTAAAACTAGTGACATTCCTGTCATCTCCAGCTGCACATTTGTTGTGCTAGTTAGTAAATGTTACAACAGCTTCCTTGCTGAACATTAGCATGCTAACACTGTCACTGTGAGCTATGGTAAGCATTTTGCTCAAAGCACCACTGTGTCCATTGTAAGGACAGCCTCACTGAGCTGCAAGTATGGTTGGTTGTTGAAATTAATATTTATTCCTGCAAGTATCACTTTAAATTTAATGGCTTTTTTTCTCACTGCACATTCTTGAAGTTCCCCAGACATCTGTCTGATAAAACATTTTTATCTCAAAAGATATGACTATAAATGTTTAAGGCCACTGATAGCTCCTGGTGCTGAGCACGTTAAAACACACTGTAGAAATAAATTAAATTGTCAAATAAGAACACTTCAGCTAATTTATTACTGGAGCGTCAAAGAAGTTTTTCCACTTCCTGACAAACTGGGTGCTCTAGGCTATGAGAGAAAATGTAATAAAGCTGCTGAATATATTTTAAGACATGATTATTAATGCTTGTAGTTGTATGTGAGCCTACCTGACAAAGCCTGCCTGAGGTGGAAAGGACTCCAATTGAATTGCTGCTCCTCCAAGATAAATGCTGGATTCTTGTTTGCAACTGTGTCTGACACTCAGGAAATCCCTTTGGCCAATCAGATTTCCTGCTGTCTCGGCTGAAATCTCATGAGTGACAATTGTTTCAGGTCCAACATGCTTCAGAACCTGCAATAAAAGAGAAACAAAAATCTAATTCAGTTTGCCAGTGGACTGCAGGGCAGAATTGCAATTTAATGTGTGTAATGAGGGGACCAACAATGTGACGAAACATCCACATAAATTGCATGACATAATGGATTTATGGCTATAAACAGAAATGTGTGGACAACCTTTAAAAGTAAAAATAACTGAATCTAGTTTGTTTAAGTAGAATATGTATTTATCTATTTTATGGTATTTTATAGCTTATAGTCCCCAAGTTGGGGAAATAACCAGTTACCAGCAGCCCCATGTGAGTTGCCGAAAGGTCAGTCGCTCACTTTGATATGCTTTATGCTCGGGTTCCACTGGTGCATCTCTTCCACTCTGACAAAAAGGAGGTCATAGAGCTCATCCACGCTGGCCTCCAGGACCGCCTCCAGCCTGAAGACCTTCCTGGCCCCCGGCATGACTTTGCTACAGATCACATCCCCTCCGCTCTGACAAGGGGGTCACAAATAATCACACACATATAACATAGTGTTACTGAAGTTCAGCAGAGAATGGAAAATTGAGGGGGAAGTTAAGGATAGAAGGCATTTTGATCAGTCAGGGTGGCAGTTAAATCAATCAGGTGGTACCTCTGTGATCTCAACCTTCCATCCTTCCTTGTCCTCCAACATAACGAGAGCCTTCCTCATTGCTTCTTGGCCTTGTACATAAAACACCTGGTCTTCTTTCAGCGGCACAGGGTTCATATCTTCAGGTTTGGGCTCTGCAAAAGATTCCTTTTAGTAATCCTTCAACAACAGCACTTTAAAAATGTATGAAACTATAAATAGAGAGAGAGATATGCATTACCATTATTTTTTAATCCAGCATGTGCTCTCATGCGATGTTGGTTCTGTCCCCACCACTGCAGGCGTGTGATTTCCTGGCCTATCACTGCCACAGCTGTGCGTTGAAGTCCTGCATAATGGAACATGAAAACAATCTCAGTAGTCTCAGCTAGAATGTTGTACTTGCTTGAAAATGTGTAAAGAGGAAAGTTTCCCTCAGTTTATTGAGAGTATTTACCTGCCATACTCCTCAGATGCGGGTAGGAGATTCCACAGCAGAGCTTTACAACAGCAGGCAGCATATTGTCTGTCTTCGACAGTGACAGCAAAATAACAGAGAGAATCTCCAGTCTTTATATGGCCTGTGAAGGACGCTGCACTGAGATAAGAACCAGAGAAGAAGATAGGACCTGTTCTGAATTCTGTCCCGAAGGCCACACGTGAAAAGAACTTTAGTGACCAAAACACAATATTGGATGCAAGGCACAGAGGAAAATATAACAGTAAGAGCTGTGAGTATTTGACATATTTGTGTGTTAAACCACTATAAAACTATGCGAGAAACTAAAATCTCCAACTTTAAGAGCCTCTGATATTGTGGCAGCTAAGGCCAAAGCAGTCCTACTTTGGATATGAATATAGTGACAGAGACAGCACATTATATCAGTAATTTGTCTGTGTAATGAATAATAATTATCTGAACAACTCTGAATAAAGGACTCCCATGAAAAATATGAAAATTAGCTACTTGAGAACAGACTGTCATATCAATTAATATAGCAATAATTAGTCACTGTCACTCTGGATGTGCACAATTCTTGCCAATTAACAAACCTAACCTGCTGTGTGCTGTTGACCTCTTGCTAACTAAGTCTATCCGTAAATGTCCACTTTTACAGTCTCCAATGTTGCAGGGTTTTTTTGTTTTGTTTTTGTTTTTTTCAGATTTCATCTGATTCCAATGGAAGGAATCACGGATTAAATAAACTTGCAATTTATACAGGTTTGGTACCGCAGTTTTATAATACTGGCTGATTTATTTATCTTAAGTGAGAGCACAACACATAAATCAGCCAGCAGGTTCATCTACACGGCTTAGTGGTTTCCAGTGAGGATAACTCCCATGTCTGATTTAAAATAGTATTAGTCTATGTAAAAATCTAGTTTTCAAAACTTTCAGGCTTCAAAACAGCTCAGTGCAGTTTTATTGAAAGGATGGTGAAATGAGGATTTGGAGGACAGATCCATTGTAACCAGTGAAGCAGGGCAAACAGAGGGGGCTGAGAACTTGGAACTTGGCTTGATGAGTACATGGATTGCAGGTGTGCAGGCTGATTGGTAACTATGGAGCCTGAACAGTGCTCTCCAATTAATCATTGTTGCACACAAGTCAGTCAGTAGTTCTTTGTTGTTTTAAGAAGACTGTATTCTTTGCGTTCTGCATCATCAACACTTTCATGGCAAGGCAGTCATGCATTATCCTGTAAAAAATGCTAAAGGGATCTTAAAAATTACACAGCCTAAAACGGAAGTATATCCACATGTGATACCATAGGCAATACTAAAGGGCAGTTTGTTATACTGGTACTTCACTGTGTGCAGTTATCTAACTAAATAATAAGATAAACCGATGGCAGTGTGAAGGGTATGCAAAAGACTAAAGGCAGAAGGGGATCCGTTATGCTAAATCAAGTGCACAAATTATCAATTAGAGAGCATGAATTACTAAATCGTGTGCACACATTTTTTGACATGCCTCATGCTCTGTAAAAGCAGACAGTCAGGCAGAAAATGAACTCCTTAGCAGAGGAAATAATTTTGGTCAAACGTGAAAAATATGCATGATTTATTCAGTTTTTACACAATTTGAAATGCCTCTTTACTACGAGATTTTTGCACATAATTGGCAGGACCCAGGACTACAGGATGCTCAAGAGGTTTGAGGTCTTGAGGGACCTGGAGATACTGAAGATAGGAGATCTCAGTTAATTTTGGTCAGGACCCTGAAACGTGACCCTGAAAGACAGCAAAGATTAGAGCCACTTCAAAGGGACTGTCACACTGATAAAGCAGCTGTGAATCATAGGAAATGATGCAAATGTACTAATGTTTCCACTGCTTTTTAAGGGTCTAATCAAACACTGGAATGACAGGTTATGGGGTAAGGAATTGTTCACATTAACATGGTTTTACAAGTTATCTGTAATAATCACAACACATATTAGCAGAGAAAACATACTGAGGCTGACCAGCTCTGCTCAGTCCATGAGCAAAAGGAAATCTCTGCACACAGAGAAGACCAAATGATAATCAGCTGTCAAATAGATGATAGACTGAGATTATAAATGTCATGCAGGCTTCACCACTTGCATAGTTGTGCCTGCATGTATTTGACCCAGATGGAATTGTACGAAGGTGGTCAGGAGAACATGGTGGGAGGTTAATTATCCAATACTGCATGTTCTGATGTCCTTTCCTTCTGTGGATTGAATATCCCAGGATTCTGTGTTCTTATCCCTTATCCCCAGGGAGCAATGATTTGCATGGGATGCTCAGAGAGATGAGAAAAGCCTGCTCACAGGAATGAATAATTATGACCCTGGACATAAAGCTTTGTCATTTCATTTTATTTAATCAATTTGTATTGGGCATTGGTTTGTTTGTTCGTTCATTCATTGACCTCTGAACAGATTGTTTTTCAGAATGAAGGTTAGTGATAAAGTCTATGTGAGGATTTTTCACATCTAAATTATGGGGGCCGAGAGAGATCAATGCACTGCAACTTAAGGAAACGTCTGCATCGTCGTCAATTTCAAAACACATGCTTTTAAGAAATGTGCTGCAAATATACACAACTCAACCAAATACAGAAACCTGCTGCAAATTCAGACAACACATTACTGTGTCTATTTATAGACCTCTCACTGAGAAGAACTGCAATTTAACCAACTGCGCTGCATTGGGAGAACATTTGTAGCCCCCAACTGATCACTCTTACCTGTAAACCATCACCAAGTTTGACCACTGGAGAAAATAGGTTATCGTTCAATTTCATTGAACTGTTTGTTGTTCACTCATTTGTGCTTTCATGGGATTCATTCGTTCATTCACTAATCTATAGGTTCATTTTCAGCCCTGAGGGTAGTAAACTGGTTAAATTGTTGTGTTAAATCTCTTAAATGGTATACCTTTCATTCATTCACCCACCTTTTTATGGAATATGGAACATTATGTTTTCATTTTAGTAATTCAATCATTTGCTCTGCATGGCCTCATTTATAACATACAAGAATCTTTCCATCCAACTGACATGTATTTTTGTGTGTGTGGTAGGTTAATGTCTGTGAAATATTTAGTAGAGGGCCCACTGCAGCCCTCACTATGCAATGCCGCCTTGCAGAAGCGTTGCTGATATGACACCAGGAAACAGCTGCCTCTTATCACTTGGAGTCAACAGGTGTCCTTGTGAGAAGGATTCATGACGTGAATGCTGAACTTCACCTGCTGACCAGGCCAGCTGATCTCAAACTGCGGTCATGCCACGAGGGAAGTGGCATAGCAAGGACTTGTTTGCGAACAGCAAGGGGGGGCCTCTGTAGCCTCTGCAACGCTTAGCACAAACACGCTAATGGCTCCCAAAATTAGCAAGTGATGAAGTGCATTTTCAGCATGAAAATTCTGGTTTGTGTCAGGACATCAGGTTACACCAAAGTATGTTTCATCCATGGTAAGCGTAATCTATTATGCAATATGCAACATTTAAGCATTAAAATGTATTGAAAACGGGACTTTTGTTAAATAAGGGTTAGGGTTAGGGTTAGGGTTAGGGTTAGTGCATCAGCGTCAGTGCCTGATCTCACAAATGCTCTACTGCATGAATCGGCAAAAATTCCTACAGAAACACTCCAAAATCTTGTAGAAAGTCTTCTCAGAAGAGTGAAGCTGTTATAGCTCCACAGTAGTCTATGTATTTGGAATGGAATCATTGGTCATTAAAATCCCTGTTGGTGTAAGGTTCGGGTATCCCAATACTTTTGTTTATATAACCCTGTACCTTTGCTTTTGATAGTTTAGGTACAATTTGCTAACAATACGTTTGCACTTTTACTTCAATAACATTTTAAACATTCAAGAACTTTTACCTTTAAGACTGTGGTCTTTCTATTTTTACAGAGGTCACTGGTCAACCACCAGTGCAGATCTGAGTAACTTAACTACACTCACCTTCTCCACATTCAGACTTAATTCTAGTTGCAATCACCAGACCTGTGTTGACTTGAGAGGTCAAGTAGGCTTAGACAGCAGTAAAGTGAGTCATTATCAAATGTTATTTCACCTGTAGAGAGAAAAGGCATCCTTATTTGAATTTAAAGACAGTGTTGCCGGATTTGTGTCCCTCTCCACTACTGAGAAAAGAGAAATGTGTCCCCATTGATGGACATTTTGTGTCTCCTTGTGCTTGTTTTTTGTCTTTTATGCAGCTGTTAATGAATTTCTTTGTGGCTGTCACCTCAGAAAACAGAGGATTAAGGCAACCGAGCACAAGCACGAGAAGCTACAAGTGTAAAAAGGGCAGAAGGAAAAATAAGTACAGGATAGCATCAAGTAATAATGTGACAATTTGTATCTGAGGAAAGATTTTCAGATTTGTGACAACATTTAATGTGAAATATTGGGAAAAACTGGTGCAAAGTGTGGAAAGAAGTGTGTGTCCCCTCTGGACAGCATGTCTCTGTGTTGATTCTTTTCTTCTGTTTTCACTCAGTCTGGATCTGGTCAAGGTTTTCCTCAGTCTACACTCTGTTATTCTGGAAAGCTTATAATTGTGTGCTGTCTGCGAAAAGCAAAATATGGTCCAAAGTTATTTGAAGGCTAAAACGCATCACTACATGAAGTGTGATAAGTTTCATTATGTTGTGTTTTGGACTGAATTAAATTAACAGATTGCTGCTCTTTGCTGGAAATGTGTGTTTCATGCATTGTTAAAGTAAGTGCTGTATATTCTAAAGCTATAGCATTAGAATAAGATAAGATAATCCTTTATTAGTCCGGGAAATTACAGAATCCAGGGCATCCAGAAAGTATTCACACTGCTTCGCTTTATCCACATTTTATGTTACAGTCTCTTTCGAAAATGGATTAAGTTAAATTTCTCCCTCAAAATTCTACACAAAATACCTCATAATGACAAAGTAAAACAAGTTTGCTTGAATTTTTTTGCAAATTTATTTGAACATGAAAAACAAAAAATATGAACAAGTGTTCACACCCTTTGCCATGACACTCAAAATTGAGCTCAGGTGCCTCCTGTTTCCACTGATCATCCTTCAGAGGTTTCTGCAACCTGAGTTGAGTCCACCTGTGGTAAATGCAGTTGATTGGGCATGATTTGGAAAGGCACACCCCAGTCTATATAAGCCCTCACAGTTGACGTCGCGTCACTCTGACATGCACATCAGAGCACAAACCAAGCCATGAAGTCAAAGGAATTGTCTGTAGACCTCTGAGACAGGATTGTGGCAGGGCACAGATCTGGGGAAGGGTACAGAAACATTTCTGCTGCATTAAAGGTCCCAAAGAGCACAGTGGCCATGAGAAACAAAATTCTCTGGTCTGATGAAACAAAGATTGAACTCCTTAGCATGAATGACAAGCGTCATGTCTGGAGGAAACCAGGCACTGCTCATCACCTGGCCAATAAATTTCCCAGTTATGGGACTAATAAAAGATTATCTTATCTTATACCATTCCTACTGTGAAGCATGGTGGTAGTAACATCATGCTGTGGGAACACTAGTAAGGGTCAAGGGGAAAAATGACTGGGGCTTCAACAAAATATTGATCACAGGCTGTGAATACTTATGTACATGTTATATTTTTGTTTTTATTTTATTTTATTTTTTTATTTTAAATTTGCCCAAAATTGAAGTGCTTCACGTTGTCATGATGAGGTATTTTGTGTAGAAGTTTGAGGGGAAAAAATTTAATACATTTTGGAATGAGACTGTAACATAACAAAATGTGGAATAAGCAAAGTGGCGTGAATACTTTCTGGATGCACTATTTGTTTTTATTGTTGACATCAATCATCTTTTCCACGACAAAAGCTTAATTTGGTCTTGAAATTTTTATTCACCTTTTGTATGGTTATGTTAACCCCTCCCAGCACTTTCAGAAAAATATCAAAACCACAATCTCTTCCTAACCTTAACTACTTCAGGATGTGAAGCCCTGTGCTGCAGTCCTGCACCTTGTACACCCACCATCTGCCCTACCAAAGACTTACAGACCTTCCTTCACTCAAATTAACATTGCCTGTGAACGTAGTCCTGGCAGCAACTTTTCATTACAGTCTAATGCAAAAAAAAAAAACTGAATATTGTATAAAATAATGATGCAAGGTTCGCACATGTATGGGGCACCCTGGGCCATCTGCAGAATAGGGCCAGTCGGGTTCTAAAAATTAACTTTATGATTAATAGAAGGTGCATTGCCAATGGGGAAATATAACATCATTAATGAGGAAAATACTAATTACATCACCTGCTGCAATCCTGCAGAAGCAGAAACAGTGAGTGTGTCTCCCCTTTAAGAGAGACTGTGCAAACTGACACGCGAGGAACAGCAGGAGCAGCAAGAAATAGAACACTCAATGATTACTTTATTGTCAAAGTTTTCATCGGCAGAATTAACTTTTGGCTCACAAACTGCTTCCACTGTGCCCAGTTGGTCCCAAAAAAAGCAGTTATTGCACTTTAAAGTAAGAAAATAAAACAATTTAAGACGATCATGTAACATCAATCAGTTCTGAATTTTCATCATATTTTTTTATTGAGTCAGTTCTTGAGTTAGTCAGAGTTGCCCAGATGGATGGAGGTTCATAAAGCTGCACCGAGTTTGCATTCTTCAAATGTACAGACTTTCAGTTCGTCTCTCAGCTCGGGGCTGTGTCCTTGATGAGCTCACTTGAGACTTTCATTTCCTCTTCTTTTAATGTGTGTGTGGTCATAGAAATGGTTGTGATGGACTCTCTGTCTCTCTCCATGTTTGAGGTGAATTGATCTCCATGGCAACAAATTGCCATCATCAACAGACAAACAGTTCCTCCTGAAAGCCCTCCCACCTCCCCTTATTCCTTTTCTCTGTGCATTAATGCACTTAAACCAGCTATAACTGATAGCTACAGCCAGAGAGCCGGTCTTCATTCTTTAGATAACTAAATGATGGTCTTTTCAGCAAGGACAAAGGGCAAGGGCAAAGGCACATTTTCTGATTAACAGTGTGGGGGCATGCAGCTTTTGACAGGCCACAGCCTGACTGCTCATTTGGACAGTGATTGTGGGTTTGATTTAAATTTTAAATAAAAGTTTTATTCATCCGAAAACAACAGCTTAAGTAAATGTGTCACTCTGATTTTCTCAGTTTCAAAACATGTAAACAAGTGATTTACAGTTGTGTAACATCATCATGTTAGCATCATGTAACAGTCTCACAACTTCAGTTGTATTGTATTGTTGAAGTGCAAATGAAATCTGAAGAAGTCTGCCCATCAAATTGGCTTATTATGTTTCTAAGAAGCATCTACAAAGCATATATGCTGAAGAAAACCTGTGATGTCATGTACCTTAGGGCTGATAAATCAATCTATTGTCATAATAACAACAAAAACATAATACAGTTATAGTCACAACAATCTGGAAGCTCTATACACTCTCTGAGTGCTCAGGCGGTTCCTGAGCTTCTGCATGGACTTCAAGGACCTCTGCATCTCCAATCCTCTCTGAAATAAATTCTCAAGTTACACTCATGTAAGGCCAGTAATTTTATAGTACATTTGCCAGAGGCAAATCTTTTCTGTTCATAATAAACTTGATGCATCACAAGCTCAAACAAGTGTTCACTCTGAATGTACTGGCTTTGCTTTGCCGCTGGGAACAACTCCTTTGTAGTCAGCTGTTTGATAAAGAAAGCTTTCATACTGTATGACTATTTCTTCAACAGAGGCTACATTTTGTCTAAATAAAGTACACTACATTGACAGAATGTACTGCAGTGCAGGGGGGGAAAGTAAATTTTTTAAAAAAGAAAAAACACTTAAAAGGAGAAGATGAGAGAGGGATTTTAATGGATTCAAGGACCTCCTTCGGTGCTGTCAAAAAAAGACTACCAGATGAGAAAAGTCTTGGTTGATATAAACAAGGGAAAGACCTGTCCTAGGATGGACATAAACTCTGATGGTGTTTTAAATTAAAGATACTCCAACTACTAGCTCAAACGGCACTGGGAATAAGAAAAGTCACACCACATAGTTACCTGGCTTGTCTTCGCTGAAAACTTGGTTCACTCTGGATGAGCTATAGAGGTAAATAAACATAAAATAAAACACACTGAGCTCGAAACATTTTCAAACAGAACAGATGAAAATTCCTGACCTTGTTCTCTGTGGTTTTCTCCATGACTGGTCGAATGATTGACGACACATTGGTGGAGAAGCACCAGGATGAAGAGGCTGGAGCTGCTGGATGCTCTGCTGATGGTGGCCTGACAGGTCCACACCAACCAGACCTTGTTTGATCAACCCCATCACCAGGTCTTTCTCTGAGGGTGGCCCACATCAATACCAGGAAAACTGTATGATTCTTTTCATGGGTAGTGTTGCGTGCCACCAAACCAATAATATGCTCTCTCACTGGTTGATTTACGTGACAGTATCAACTGATACAATTAAAAAGCCATTTGTAAAGTAATTAGACCTATCAATAATGAAAATTAATAGTCAGGTCCTGCTCAAGGTTTCTTCCTGTTAAAAGGGAGTTTTTCCTTGCCACTGTCTGCTTGCTCGGGGGTTCAGGCTCTGGGTCTCTGTAAAGCATCTAGAGACAATTTTGATTGTATAAGGTGCTATATAAATAAATCAATTGAAATTATAAATGCCAAAGCCACAGATGAATGACTTGTGAAAGACCCTTGAAATACTCATGGGAGCAGGCCCATATAGAAACTGTAAAATTACAGTTTAATACAAGGACTCGCAAGCAACAAACTGCTGTATTATACTCATTTTCTGTTTGATGCAGCAAAGTCCTGAAAGTTTCCTTTGGCAAATAAGTGAAACAACTCATGGGCCTTCGAAGAAGCTAAAAGTTTTTAATCTGTGCAATTTTTCTGAAGTTTCTTTGTGTTTTGTTCTTTTGCCGCATTTATTTACACTCTTTACTCTTCTCTACTTTTGCTCGAGTTTACCTGTCAAAAGTCAGTGGATTGCAGATTACACTATTTTGTAGGAACAGATAATGTTTATCAGCATCTATTAAAGTATTATAGTATACACTTGTAACCTCATCAGCTAAATCAAATGAGGAAGCATTTTACCTCTTTGGCCTGCAAGCAGAAGCCACTGCTGGACTGTGGACAAGGAATCTGTCTGCAGGATCTGACACAGTAGCTCCAGCACCTGACGAGAGAGCAGGAGGACCATCACAACATAAGCTTGCAAGCCACATATATTCATATTTAAATTACATCTGAATTTCTGAACATGGCTACTGGCAGAGCTGTGCTGGGAGGTATTTTACATTGATAAAGCAAATACATTGGGTAAAAGCTGTGTGCTATGGAGGATTTCTGCTGTCAGAAAGCTCTCTCTGATCTGCCGCTAATCCGTCGTCTGTGGGATAAAATATTCGATGGCTGTGCCTCATTCTATCCCCAAGCTACAATAAATGACACTTTTTTGAACTGTGGAAGAGTTAAATATCAGTGGAACATTATTTCACCATGAGCTCTTGATCATGAAGTGGCTGAGGGTTCACCAGGCGCTGGGAATAGGATCTGCGTTGGTAAGACTTGGAGGACGGAGGGACGATTCTCCCGGTTTCAGCTGAATATTGAGTCTTTCGGCGGGCAAATTCCTCAGTAGGCTGCTCCTGGAATACAAAATCATGATCTTCAGTACAGAAACTCTACTTATATCCCAGCCTAACCTTTTTATAGTTAATACGTTTGGAACGTAGCAACCAGACTCAATGACAATGCTAACACGTTAGTTTTTTAGAAGGTATAATGTTCACCATTTCCACCATCAAAATGGCACACTGCTCTTCGCCAGGGCAAAGAATGCATGGACAACAGGTGGATCAACAAGCACAAAATCATCTCTCACAAAACTATTTTCATAAACTCTGCTTAGCAACACTTGCAATTGTATTGTAATAAAGTTAAAAGTACAACTTTGAGGCATAAAGCTGGGTCTTTAAGTTCATCCCTGAGCAACTGCCTGGAAGAGGTGTCTGAAACTCCATGGGTAATTTAGGTTTTGCTGCTGAGACAGACCATGACACTGAATACGCCCCTGATTATGTCCAACCCGAATCTAGAAGAAATGAAGTGGCTGAGCTTGTTATGGGTTTGCACACAACGTGATAAGAAGGGCTTCCTCCTCCTTGCAACGGCAAATAAATGTAAAACCCAAATAGTGCATGGAGTGTGTGACTTAATGATAATGTTTATTAGTGCTTATGGCCAACTTTTGTCTACCACTTGGCCAACATCTTTACTCTTTCACTTTGTCGCTGTCAGGGACAAAATGCCTGTAATCCCACAGGTTACAGCTCCCAATGCTACTGTAAAATCTATTCTATAGTTTGTGCCATCAAGTAATCCTGGACAGACTTCAGATTACAGCAATCACAGCAAAAATCGTACCTCGTTTTTGTCCTTTTGTGCTTGAGAAGACAACCTGACTTTTGCGGCGAGTTCTTTGAGTTCATCCCTCCAGGCTTCTGAAAACAGTGCTGTGATATAATGAGGAAAAATTACTCTGACGCTCAATGGGATTCTCTGAAGAGGCAGTGCTTTAAAGTAGTAATGGAAAACATTTAGCAGGTCCGTGTGAGTAAACATACCTGATTTGCTTTTGTTACCACTGACTCCATAAAGATTCTGAGTAAGTGGCAAAGCAAAAGATGGATCAGTTGCTTTCCTGAGGACATGGCTCTTCAGAAGTGGATGAGGAAATAATGATGAGGTGACATACCAATCATCTCTCACCATGCAAACAGGCCTGCCGTTGAGCCCTGTGGGAAAGAGACAGGCATTGCACTCAGTTCACACACACACACACACACACACCAAAGGACTTTGGAAGTGTGGGACAATCAAAGGAATGCCCTGAAGAAATAAAGCCACTAAAATTCCTACTGAGACCAACGGTGACAACATCATGAGAACCTCAGAGCTCTTCTCTGTCAGTGTAATGTAGTTGTCTCTTTCATGTACCATATGGCTTTCCCAGGTGCCCACAGAGTTACTCAGTAATTATTCCATACAGTGTACGTAACTTGTGAATTATAACTCATCTCAGGAAGCGATGCTTCCATAGAGACATCAGACAAATAAAATTGTTTATAACTTTAAAGCAAAGTTTCTAATTCATTTTAAGCTAAATCAGTGCATTAGACGCAATTAGTTCTGACAAGCAACCCAAGTGGGCAGTTTAAGGTTCACAAATGTAGTTTTGAGAGTGTGTTGCTGTATGTGACAATGACAAATGCAAAATTCGACACGGGGGAGGCAGAACAAGCTGCAAGCTGGTCTCTAACTTTGTTGGTCTGCCATTTGGTGCTGGGTTTGCAGTTTTTCAGCACTGCTAATCAGGTGGCTAAAGGATGGCAATCCTTGTCTGTTTGTTAGTGCACTACTTTGTTCCTGAACATCGCCATGAAATTTTGTACAGACATTCATGGTCACTTGTGTGTAACGCTAATAAGTAAATATTAGCATATTATCATGGTTAAATTAAGATTGTGACCAATGCATGCTAAACATCCACATTTAGCATTTCATTGTTAAATACAGCTACAATAAGATGTCATCTATTTTGCACCTAATTATTTAGACATTATTTATTTACTTTAATACTTTATTTCTCCAGGCTACTTTTTGTTCACTGGATCTAAAAACCCTGAGGAATCATAACAACAAAACTAAACATCTACTGATGAATTAGAAAATAAATTAATTTACTAATTTAGGGAAACATGTGGCAAGACTTGATTTAAGTTTCAGATCAACTTGCTCACCTTGAATATGCCTCACTCTGTTTGGATGAGGGTTGTGTCGTGAGAAGAATGAGTGATGACTCAAGGCACCAAAGCGTGGACTGCTTGTCGTCAGCTTCTTGGTAAATTCAGAGGTGAATGGCACTTGATAAGTTTGACTTTGGCTCCTCTCTCCCCTCATCCCCTGTGATTCTGGACTCTGTGAGATTGACATGGCTTGGAGTGCCAGCTGGAGGCTTTGTTTAAGTCTGAAGCGACAGGAAAAGAGATGTGATGGAAATGCTAAGGCATTTGTCATTACAAAGAAGTGACCATGCAAGCACTTAAAAAACACTGACAGAGCCTATTCAAACTTGATTTACTTTAGGAGTCCAGAGATAACTTATTAAATAAAATCTGACCAATACATTTATGTTTTGCCTTGAAAATTAAAAAAAATATAACTTTGATGAACAACTTACCTCTGAAAACCGGCTCCGACTCAAAGCCTTTGGTACTTCGCTCTGTGTTGCCTTTGTTGCTAAGAAACCTGAACTAAACAAGAAACAATGGCATCTGTACACAGTGAGGGAATGGCATTCTCAGCTAGCTCATTTAGAGAGGATTTTCATGTGCAAAGCATAATAGAATTAAACTATTTTATGATGTTTCATTTAAGAATTTAGTCAAGTGAACAGTCCAGCAGTCATCTCGTTTCAAACATTCAAAATTAAGTTGATGGAGGTAGGAAGAAAGTCAGTATGAACATGGACTGGATACCTGACCACAATCTGTTTAATGTGTGTGAATATGAATGTAAATATGCTCTGAAACTGATGATTAACCCTTTAAAGATCTTGTGGCCTCTGGCTCTTGCCAATCGTAATTCTCAATATATACTTGACGGTTAAGATGGAGGATTCTTTACCTTTTTGAGGGAATAACAAGATAGTCTTCAATATGTATGCAATACCTGAAATTATGTACAAGTATAGTATTGCATATAATATTATTAAGTATAATTATGATTAAAAAGTGGTTGTTTTGGCAGTAAATCCCTGAATGCGCACCAACTTTCTGAAATGGACTCATTTTTTTGATTTGATTTTATGGTTCATCTCACAGTGCAAACTTAATTTTGAGCACAAATAATGAGCAGCAAATGTATTCAGGTGCAGACTATTAGCCATTTTTTCATTTTTTGAGTTGAGCCAGATTTTTACTCTTTTCCTGTTACATGAGGGATTTACAGCATTTCAGAAACATCAATAGAAAATGTATCTCAATTTATTTACAGTGCTCTCTGTTTTCTATCTATCCTCAGTAACGAGGTTGATCCAGCAATAGTTTTGAAATCAGATGGTTTTAATGTTTAAATCAGATGCTTAATTTGGAGGATAACAGGAATTAGAAGGAGCGATTCACAACAGTGGATCACTACATAAATGTCAGACAGCAATAGTGTTTGAACCGTAAAAGACACATGTAACCCAGACTCAGGGCAAGAACTCCTCCACATCCACTGGGAAATCCTCCACACATTTTTTGACAGGAGGCCTCTGAGCTTGAACAACATGAGGCTGGTGAGAGCAGACCTGTCTGCCAGGATTTTTCTCTCACCCCTGTGGTCAGTCATATACAAGGAAAAACAACTACACTACTGGTGAAATACTATTGTTTATTCCCAGATGCTTTTGGTGGAGATAATATGAATGGAATGGAAACTAATCGGCAAAAACTACGCATGATAAAACTGTGATATGTTATATCTTTTTTGCCAATTTGTGATCTAACAGGGAGTTGCTGTAACCTTTTCTTGGCTAGGAACAGCTGGGAAAAGTTTCAGGAAAAATCTGCCACACCTGTGATTCACAGCTTCCCTTAATACCTTAAAGAGGATACGCCTCAGCTGCAGCCATATCTTCACTGTCCAATGCTCTTACCTTGACTGAAAACTACCTCTGTGCTCGCCATCAGCATGTTAGCGTTGCCATTGTGAGCATGTTATTATCATGAATGTAATTATTTAGACCTGGATATGATGGTGCTGCTCAGCCCTGATACCAGTTTTTTCCCAGTGGTCAGCAATGTTGTGGTGAAAATCTGTAATACTGGTGACAGGACACAATAAACTGCATACTTTGCCAATTATGGCTTTTTCTACTATCAATTTTTGATCCATGGAAGATTTATATTTGTAAAGCCTCAAGACAAGAAAAGCTGATGTCATCACAGTATGAAGGCAACAGGCTGAGTGAGAACTCGCAGGAGGTGCCAGGAAGTAAACCCAGAAGCTATCGTATAGCTTTTCTATGCACCAGATGAGCAATTCTCAGAGTCCAGTATCGAGTTCTGTTGTTTAGTTGGTATGTGGATGTCAACTTTTAGCCAAGCACTGATGTGCAAAAGTACAGCCTCACAGAGCCCCCTGGTGTTTTAAATCTACGTTTTGGTGTAAATATGTGGTGTACTTGTCATTCATGTTGCAACTTTCGTCGTTCTTTGCTGTCATGTGGCCGAACGCCCGTAGCTCCTTAAAAAATTTACTTGATTGATTTACTTGGTCATTAGCCGTAAATAAAGGTTGAATGGACTCATCAGTTTGTTACAGTTTTGATGTTCCTGCAGATCTGTCATGAACATTTGGCAGACCATCTGGCTGTGAGTCAGGAGATAAAAACAAATTCAGAAAGTGGGTGATGCTTTCCCCAATCACGATCAAAATTATACACTATGTGGATGAGTTCTCACTGCCCCTCCATGCTCTCCATGTTCTCTTAATGTGATTTTGCTTGGTCGCCAGACTTTCTTCTCATATACTACATGTTCTTCACATTTTGTTGTCATACATGTCCTTGATTTCCTGTGAGCTGCAGAACTGGTGACCTTAAACTTTGCACACTCACGTGACACCCAGGACACACAGCTTGTGTTAGCAGTGTGACGGCTGTGTCTGCTAGCTGCTACTGCCAGCGCTACTTTTCTACATGTCTTCCTTTGATAATGGTCAATAATGATGATGATGATGACGATGGTGTGATTAGGTGAGGTGTGATTAAGTGACACCTTGTGTGTAGATGACGCCGGAGCAGCCGAAAAATCTGGTGAAATTGTTTATATTGTCCCACTTATTTCAGCTCTCAATGGCTGCATGGTGCAGAGTTTACAAAATCCAAATCTATCATTCCCCTTTCCTCATGGCAGATGGCAAATTAATGCTGAAGCTGCTGCTGCTACTTTTCACAGATTCCAGGAAAAGAGAGAAATTTACTCTCATTTGTACTTCTCTGGACATCCTGTGAGTTTGATTTTGCTAACGTTTTAACACACTTAACATTTGAAGTGCTGCAGTCAGACTCTCTTCAGCCTTGATTCCTATTTGGCAACCCCAGCCTAGACATCTCAGGATGAGAAGATCAATAAATAAATTCTTAAAACTCTTCTTTTACCAAGTTACCTTTAAGCTTCTGTGTCCATTTTTACTCTAGCTCCTTTAAGTCATGTTTTTGTCCCTGTCTTGTTATTCCACCATTTAAGCATATTTATATTGGAGAATTCTAGAAGATGTCTGTATTTCACTGGATTTTTAACCACAACAAATTCCCAGCAAAACAAAACAATAAACAGGGAATATTTGTGAGCACTGCACATTTCAGTAAGACATCATTACAATACAGCCTGGGCTGTAGACAACATTTACTGCAGGATGACGTTCAGCAACATGTGTTTTTCTGTTCTGAATAGCAGTGATAACTGTTAACGTTAAATTAATTTAGCAACTTTAAACAACACACATTTTTAACAGCCCTTAGTATGGCTTGGCATTTAGCCCAAACAGCTTATCAGCATGTATAAATTTATGCATCCACCTGATGCTGTCTGCTGTGTTGATTCAACAAGACATAAAGCTGGTGCCTTTTTTCTACCTTTGAGTTCATGTATTGAGGACAGGTGTGAAGTCCCTCTGTTCAGCTAATTGCTGCACTGTATGTAAAATTGGTGCTCTGCTGTACTTTCTGTTCAGTTTATTAAAGTTCATTTGGCTCCCACATGCATGAAGCCCCAGGCCCTCTCTGTCAACATTTGCTGCTGCTGTGGTGTTGCCATAGCACCTTTTGCATATTCTGAAAATACTCCCACCGTCTAGGGACTTAGACTTAGCTGATACTCAGCAGTCACTTGTTTTTACCCATTCTAGCAGCATAGATTTATGGATGGCCTAAATTCAGACTGAAGTATCTTAACCACTATCGGATGGACTGCCATGGTACATTTGTGTGCATCTCCTCTTGTGCCACCAGTAGGTTGAAATTTGGGGTTTTTTTTTAACTGAAAAATAAAGGAACTATCAGATGGATTTATGTGAAATTTCAAACAGATACTGATGTATCCACAGGTCAAAATCTACCACCACCATCAGGACAAAGTTTTAACTTATCTCATCTACTACTAGCAATGGTACAAAATTTAATAACAGACATTCAAAGTCCCCAGAGGATGCAGCCTGTTGACTTCGGTGATGACCCGATATTTGTTCTATCAGGATGAAATCTGGAGTTTTCACTAGCAATTGTATGGATTGGCATGAAACTTGATACAGACATTCATGTCCTCCTCAGGATGAACTTTTCATCCAGTGCCATAATCTGGTTTGATATTAAATTGTTTAATACTTTTTTTACAATCAAAAAACTAATTATTTTCCCATTGGCTTCAATTGCACTTTGAATTTACTACTATTTATTATGTCACTGTTTGCTTGATGATCTCAGCAGTTAGTTTAAAATACCGCTGGGCCAAAGTACAGCCTTGTAGATTTAACTTGCACATTAATCATGTGGAAAGATTACCGGTAACTTAAAAGGCAAAGTACATGAGATTTATTTGATACTGTAAGGAATTAAAGCAATTCCAGATTAAGTATCCTACAGCGTTAATACTACATTTGTTTACTGCTGCCCTGAGATTTAGGAGGAAGTTGGTTGAGATCCTAAACCAACAGAAATTTAAATCTCTTCATTAGTATTTCAGGCCCTCTGTAGTTTATTTAATGAGTTTGTAACCAGAAAATGATTTTGCATTTTAGAGTCTTTCCACTAAATCTAAAACATTTTGTGGTGTTGTGTTGGTGTAGCTCAGAAGTAAAGGTCATTCTTACACGAATGCTCTTGTGGAGCTCACTGACAAGCATTAACATGCTGTTCATACACTGACTGGAAAAAAACTTGACAGAAAGATGTATTTTTAGCACCCACATCACATTCCCACAGAGTCTTACAGAGCATGGGGGACGCACCTGGGAAAACTAAACCTTCAACCCGATAACTCTGCAGAATATCATCCTTCTGTCTGTCAGTATGGACCATGTCCTCCTGTGAGACAATGTCCAGAAGGCAGAACAGGTTTGTTAAAATGGCAATATGGAGGTTTTTCAGAAAAACAAACGCAATCGGACCTGGAGGGTCATGGCAAAATCTGAAAGTCTTTGGCAACACATAAAAAATGGCAAAACATTTTCTGTTATCCAGGTGTCCAGGTAGGAAGGTGACGCATTCAGCTTGTAGGAAAGGAGCAAGAAAACTCAGCAGTGAATGAATGAATGGCGGGGGAGGTTTTTATGCAGCTTGATTTACACTAAATACATGCATGTTCATACAGCTTGGACTGAAATCAGGCCCATCCTTAACACATTTCTTGCATAAAATAATCTGTAGGACTATCACTGAGTACAAAATCTTACCAGATTATATGGGTGGGCTGGCCCTTGAAAAGGAAATGACATGCAGATAAATGAAGCAAAAGAGAGGCAAATGATATCTGTGCAAACGTTGCAAAGCATAACAGATGACTTGTGCAATCAGTATTCATCAAAAATGAGCCCATGGCTGTTGTGCAAAAGACTTCACATGGACAATTTTGAATAGTGTGTCTGTCATACACATACTTTGCAATCTGCTAATGCAGTCAGTCTGGACTTTGCCTTTTCTTTGATTGTGCGACAAAATGACTGGGTTGAGTCACACCATAGTCCTCAGAAGTGCATTCAACACAAGACAAATAATCACGTTAAATTCAAAATCCGACAGTTTCGTGTAGTTGAATTTTTTTTTAAAGTCTCACATTTGATATCCTGCAGGGGACAATTATAATTCTGCCCTTAGATATTTTGGGATCAAAACAAATTGCAGTTCACAAATCAGCTTTTTTAACATGAGACAAATTGCAACTCTGCTGCTGGCATTTTTTCCCATGCTGCACTTCTCTCATTGTAGCATTGTTGAAAAGATAACTACATTTCTCTAAGATATAGATAAAGGATATAAAAGATGTACTCTTTCAGCACATAGTGGGATTTGGTGATGCTCTCTTTAAATTATGCTGCTTTTCCCTTGACAAGCTACTTTGTAAGCTCTTCACATGTTTTGCTGACCTGCTGTGCACTGAGTGAAAAGTCTGTAAGAACATTAACTCGCTAAAGTCGACATGTTTTTTCCCCCAGGAATCAACATTGAATGCTTATGGCCACCGATGGGGAGGTTACTTTGGGAACACGATAACATACAGATTACGCTGTTGCTTAGTCGAGTAGTAATAGTTAATGTAATGTAATGTAACTCAACGCATTTGATTTAAATTTAATTGCCATGAATGGAGATTAAACATAAATATGAACAGGTACTGAACAAAATATGGAGCTAAATGAACACGGTGGTGCAGGAGATAGCCTGTTCAGTTTTATGGATTGCGGTCACAGTACATTAAAGATGTTTTTCCCAGGATTGACATTAAGCATTTCAATGTCGACAACATTTTAACACAGTTAACACAGCTCAGTGACACAGCAGTGTCTACAATTAGCTGATGAGCTTCTACCAAAGCACAGTTAAATATAGGCCTACTTTATCTAAATGTTGTTTAAGAGTTGTAAGAGAAATACGCCCAATGTGTTATTTCCTCTATTAGAATTACTTAAAACTGCAAAAGTAAACACTCCTATCATGTTGAATGGCACATTCCAGAATAATACATAACTGGATTATAATTATTGGAACATTTCTGTGCAAGTATTGCTTTAATGTTGCAATTAAAGGTGGAGCTAATTTTGAGGAATTTACACACTTCCAAGTAGCTTAATCTATAATAATGCACCAATATTATTTTATGTTTTATTTTGTTGTTGTCAAATAAACACAAGTAACATCAAAATAGAAATACAAAGTAAAATACAAATACCCCCAAAACTGTGTATATACAGTAGGCTACTTGCGTAAAGGTACTTACTTTCTAGCACTGAGTAAAATAATTTAGTTTTTTTAGTATTTCCCTGTATGTTGCATTGCGTTTTAAATGAACACTGACCATAATCATCCAGCAGACTGATGTTTCACACATGTCGTACATGTTTGTCAGCAGACCTATCGCACCCAGTCAGCACACACACACACACACACACACACACACACACACAGCAACAGCTGCTGCGGCGACAGCACTGTGTTCTGCTGGGTGAAGGAAGCAGCAGCGCAGCATCCAGTCTCACCTGCGGGTTGAAGACGACAGGTGTCAGCTCTGAACCTTCACTGATTATTTTTGCTTTCTCCTGCCTCCAAGCAAGTTTGTCCCAGGGCTGAAGACCAGCATCGGGATGGCGGCAGCTTCGACGGTTTCGGGCCAGGGAGCCACCAGGATAACTCCTGAAGTACTGCAGGAGATGCTCCAGTACTACAACATGAGCCGCGAGGAGTTTATCAACACCTACAACATCCAGCCGCTCGTCTACATCCCCGAGTTGCCGTACAGCGCCAAGACCACGTTCGTGATTATGTACACGGTTATCTTTGTCATGGCTCTGGCTGGAAATAGTTTGGTCATCTACATAATTGTGAAGAAGCGCGCGATCCAAACGGCGACAGATATTTTTATCTGCTCTCTGGCGGTCAGCGACCTGCTCATCACTTTCTTCTGCATACCTTTTACTTTGCTGCAGAACATCTCCTCCGAATGGTTTGGGGGTGAGTTTTAAGCATCTAAACTTTATATGGTCAGACTTTTGAAGACACTGTGTTATCTGTTTGGGAAGGTTACTGCGTCACACAAACCTTCATCCTATTTCAGGCATGTGGAACAACTTAAAATAAGAAGCTTAAGAAGTATAAACATGTGCTTAAATCCTAACAGTTGCATTGGAGTTTTAAACTTCTAAACTTTACATTTCGTATTTTTTGTGACCGTGTTACGAATAAGAGTCACTTGGCTGCATAATGAACTGAATAGGCTTGAAAATGCTGCTCTGGTTCACATTAAAACTTTTATTCTATGTGCATTGGGAATGACTTCAAAATAGCACATAAAATATGCCTAAATTGTTGCAACACACTGCCTCACAGCATTAACTGCAAAATGCATCAGTTTAACTGAGGACTTACGCTCCAAATAGACTAATAAAGATACAAGCTCTAGTCCGTAATTTACTCAACAGAGCGCACTAACTATCATGTAAATAGCCCAGATGACTAATGAATGTGACAGAAAAGCAGCAGAGCCAAACAAACATAAGAACAAAGCAAACTGCGTTAATTATATTAGCCAACAAGCAAATAAAATATTGAACAATTAACGCAGTTAACTTTTAAGGAGAACCCACACAGTTGCAGCAGGAGCTAAGACTTAAATAACTGAGGCCATGTGTCTCCTTAAGCGTTGAGCGCATGTGCGTGGGAGCCAGTGAAGATATGGGTGGGACAATCAAATGGGAGTGTGGGAACATGTTTGACAGAATAGATGTCATTGCATTTGTCAGGTGGTTTGATGTATCTGTCCGGCTGTAGTAGCGGAAGCAAAGAAAAATGAATGGCTACTCAGAATGGGTAATCCAGAGGTGGTTGGCCTCAGATGGTGCTGAAGATATTAAAAGGCTTTAAGTAGAGAAATTACTCAGAGCCTTCTTCAATAATAACCTCTCATTGTTTAGTTAAAGTTGAGGATCTCTTCATGCTTGTATGCTGCTGCAATTTTTGTGAGATGAATTTCTTTAATGTTACATTCTTCAATTAACTGCACTAATTTTCCAATCATTTCTACTATGAAGAATCACCGGCAAGCCTCCTGAAGGAGCGAATGGTGAAAAATCCAATTTGGCATAGTGGCCGAACCGTATAATTACAACATCACCTGATGCCCACTGAGAAAGAGTTTTTCCTCACAAGCTCATATAGTGAGCAAAGAGGCCATCCAACAGTGAATCTGTTTTTCATTTTTTTACCATCACAACACCCAGAAAACAATTCCTTCCATGACAAGAATTGGTCTACAGCTATGCTTCTGGCTCAGGAGGTGGAGTAGATCATCCGATAACCAGAAGGTCAGGTTTGATCCCTGACTCCAGCCGCATATGTGAAGTGTCTTTGGTCAAGATCCTGAACGTCTTGTGTGTGACGGTGACTAATTCTGGAGCATATCAAGTTGACACTTCAGTCTGATCTCAGGCAATGTGTGAACGGCTCAGTATAGAAATATAATGAGGTGCTTTGGCTGTAAAGGGCACTATCACTCCTGATCAGCGCATCAGTGTATGAATGTGTAAATGGACTAAATGCAGCCCATTTACCACTCTATTTCAACAGAAACTGAGCCTTATTAGGTTTGGTTTTTCAAACCATGTGTGGCACCAACATAGACACCTCATAGAAATCTGACAGAAATTAATTATAGCAATAGAAGTGCATGCTTAAAGCATGCACTCCAATTAGGATCAGGTCACATTTAGCTGAGGTCAATGAAAGAGTGTAGATTTAACATGTGGGTCGCAGTGCACATTTTTAACTGTCTCAGCTCTGCACTTCATGAGCTGAAAAATGTGTGGGATGACGACGTTTAAGCGTAGGTTTCAGTGTAATATCCACAGGCAGATGAACAAGATGAAGACACGTGTTTGTTCAACACAGTGTCCCCAAAAATAAGCACATGCGCAGATCGTTGCAGTTCCTGGTCGTGCGACTCATTGGTCAAGATGGAAGCATCTTTTTTTGTTGTTTAGGTTTACAACACACGCCAACAGTATTAAACACACAATATGTACACATAATGTGATGACATAATGACATAGCGTGGGACCATGGGAATTGTGTTTATTGTTTAACAGCCACAACTGCAGATGAAAATCTATCTGATGTAACCAGGCACAAATGAACACTTGACCTTCATCACTCTGATTCTCACCTGAAGTTATAAGGACAGGAGACCAAATGAAATGCACCTTTACTTGTAAAATTACAGATTTCTCTGGTTTTCAACATTGTTGAAAAATTTAAGATAATTTGAACTTTGTTTTTAGAAAATTTAACGCAGAAATGTTACGGATCTATATCTTGTTTTCCTATTCACTATGTTTGTTTCTGTGGCCTATCTGTTCTTTACACTGTGAAGATTTTCTCACACTGTATTGTTCAGTAAAGCATCACTAGCATCGCTTTTGTTTTCTTAATACCCATAAACAGATCAATGCATCCTCGGCACAGACGAGCTGTAGGGCAGCACTCATAGCCGTGTTCTCTGGTAAACACTCACTGACTTCTCGCTTCTTCACAGAATGTTTTGTTTGTTTACCCCGCGGCATTTTCGAAAAGTTAGTTCAGCTCACGAAGTGTTGAGCATAAACACTGCTGTGCACACTCGCAGCTTGTGCACAGAGGAGCTTGCTTCCATTTTCAGTCCCTGATCAAACAGAAGGAGTGATGTTAACTGTAATGGAAATGCATATTTCTCTCTGCTGTTACTCAGGACCTCATTGTTTGTCCCTCTATTTTCCCTGCAGGGGTCCTGGTTTGCAAGACGGTTCCCTTTGTACAGACTACAGCCATAGTGACGGGCATCCTCACAATGACCTGCATTGCTATTGAAAGATACCAGGGCATTGTCTTTCCATTGAAAATGAGGAGGCAGTACTCGTCTAAAAGAGCATACAAGATGTTAGGTATGCTTATTATGCTTTTAGGAGTGGATGTGATTGTGGGTGTGTGGATTTCCCTTCTGTGAAAGTAAAGGCTGCAACAAAGTTTCTCATGGTTGCTAACATATACGGGTATCATTCTGAGACGCCCATGTGGCTGTCGGTATTTATTCTTTACATATTGTTTCATTTCAGTATTGAAAATACCCAAGGAGAATTGGACTAACCAAACAACTTGATGACGAGCACAGCACCTTGTTATGATTTGATTGGGGTGCACTCCAACCCAATCTGCCCAAAGTTGGTTGGTTGATCCAATGTTTTGTCAGGAGGTTAGAAACAGAGACATTAAGACTATACCTAAAAGGTATGCACAGCAATGCAAACAACTCCCAAACACCACATGTGCCTTCCTGCAGAAGGAGAAGCACATTCAAGGCTCAATCTGTTGTTCATTTGTGGTAGCATATTGGCATCTAAAGGCCAGCAGCAGACATACAACAGATGACAACAACAGCAAGTCTTGAAGTTGCTGCAGATTCTTCTCTTGTGATTTCCTCCTCATCAGCATCTTGTCATATTTATTTATATTTATGCGGTGCAAAATTAGAAAGTTTCAACGAACATATTCCTTTGTTTACGAAGGGATGGTTTGGCCCAGATATGGTGCCTTGTGGGTTATACTTTGTAAATCACCTGTATGTGAACAATGCTGCCTGTGTCACATGCAAGGTAGACTGTATATCAGCAAATCAGTATCTAGGTTTATGTTGGCAGATATGTGAAGAGTTGGTATTATCTGAATATTATATGGGATGCATATATGGGATTTTTGGAGTGCAGTATTTACTGTTACATGCATACTAAACTTTACTATTAAGTATAAGAAAAGTGCATATATTTGTCATAACTCTTTAATGACGCTCCAGTTAAGAGAGAGAGAGAGAGAACAAAGCTAAATTACCCTCTGGAATCTCCACGACAGTCTGAAAATTAAAGTTTGCTCTTAACACAATGTTTCCTCGTCTGAGATGAGAAATACATTTGAAAACAGAGAAACGGAGGAATTTGCAGAGACTCAACATGATTGACAGCTTGTTAATTATGTGAAGGATGAATTCGGTCGCACAGTTTCTGTGATTACTGTTTGGTGTTTGTCACACACAGGTTTTCTCTCCTTAAATTTCCATGGTGGGCACTGAATGTATCAAGCTGCATTTTTATGTTTGTGTTTGTGAATGGTTTACCTGTCTGGATCCTGCAGGACTCGTATGGATGGCCTCAGTGATAGTGGGTTCACCAATGTTGTTTGTCCAACAACTAGAGGTAAGTGGTGCCCTTCAACGTAACACTTTGACCTTTCATCAGCTTCTTTCAGCTGTGACAATCGGCAAAATTGTAAACACGATGACACTGATGATCTTAAGTAACTAAAACTTAGTGTATCTTAATGTAAGAAGTATGACGATTGACCAAAGTAGAACAACCAGAGGATCAACAGTAGTCCTAACTGTAGCGGGAATGTCTCCTGCTGTCCACAGAAGATAAATGATATTTTATAGGGTGTAATCCTAGAGTTTCGGGGTCAGTATTTACTCCACGGTCGCTCTAATTACATCAGATATGTCACAAAGCTGCACATAAATGAAGCCATGTCAGTCAGAGCTTCCTCAGCTGTCTTGATTGTTCATCCAGGACTAAAAGCCTTTCTCCCTCACTCTCCAAGGTGAAATATGACTTCTTGTATGATCACTACCACGTGTGCTGCCAGGAGAGGTGGCGCTCTCTGACTCACCGGCAGGCGTACACCACCTTCATTATGGTGGCTCTTTTCCTGCTCCCTTTGGCAGCCATGCTGTTCCTCTACACCCGCATTGGCATTGAACTATGGATCCGCAAGAGGGTGGGCGACTCCTCAGTCCTAAACACCATGAATCACAGGGAGATCAGTAAGATCTCAAGGTAGGTTAGGCAGCACAGGTGTTTCCTAAAGTATTAATTTTAGTGCATTTTGACTACAAAAATTATTTATTCTAAGCATTTTGTCTTCTGTACGGATAAAACTCTGAAGGTATTTTGAGTTCCAGTGAACACAATTGGCAGTGGTTATGGGTGGGAAGCCAGTGAAGGATCACATCCTTGGACAAACAACACCTCCTTGTGAAGGGGAAAGAGAAGCTGCAATCATTCATTCACTACCAAAGTTGATTTAATGCTGGTCCCTTCAACTCGTCAAGTTAAGGCCTCTAAAAAGTGGAAAAAGACTGTTGTGATAATAAATGAATTCTGGTTGTGTTTAGGGTAGAGGAAAACATAGATTTGTACACCCATCCATCCAACTCAACTTTGTGTCTCCTTTCTTACTTTGTTACTGAATATAAACATCTGCCGTCGAACTAATTCCAGTGCTGGAGCTTTTCTGGAGAGGACAGGTGACAGGCAGGGATTGAAAAGGTTAGCAGATGTTACCATGCTGTTGCTGGTACCTACAGGGCAACACACATCGGCAGCATTTTGTGAAGTGCCTCTCTACAATTTGCCAGCATTGAGGCACATCAAATCTTCACAGAAGCCGAAATTTTATCATATTTGCCACCTGGCAGCAGACGACTTCTTTTTGTACGACAGGTTTGGTGTTAATTGGGTCCTCCTACGCTCTAAAATTTGGTAGACAAATTTTCACCTCACATAGATGTTTGACTTTTGTAAGTGGCGAGCTGTTTTCAATCTGCTGAACCAAGAAGGTTTCTCTTTGCTCACTTTAAAACCCGAGTTTAAGAGTTGGGTGTGATTTTGTAACATTATAAGTATTTTCAAAGCTGAGAGCACAGAGGTACTGAAATTTCCAAATTGGGCAGAACAAGAACAGCTACAGTCAGTCAAGTGTGTGACTGGACTGACTATGGTTGGGACACATGTTAATGGAAGGATGTCTCATCATGCCCACTGTGATCCGTCATGGTTTCTTGTTTTTACCTTCCACAGGAAGAAGAAAAGAGCTGTTAAAATGATGGTCACCATTGTTCTGCTATTTACTATTTGCTGGGCACCTTTCCACACAGTCCACATGCTGTTTGAGTACTGTGAGTATTGTTCAAGTGTATGAATTTTAATGTGAAATAGGTACAATTTCTTGATGTAGCTCAAAGATGGGGTTGGCAAAGCTAGAGAATGCTTGGATAGGCTTATTACAGACCTGCGACAGCCAAGTTATTATTTGTGAGAACATTTGATCTTTTGATTGCTATTAGGAAGTTGAGAGATTTTCTACAAATATACCAAAAAAAATTGAAAAAAGACCTCTGTCTCTTGTCTAGATGACCTGGAGAAGAAATACGACGGAGTCACGCTTAACATGATCATCGCCATTGTTCAAGCCATCGGGTTCTTCAACAGTTTCAACAACCCCATCGTGTACGCCTTCATGAATGAGAACTTCAAGAAAAGCTGCGTATCCACCCTCTCCCACTGCATCCGAAAACCTAACCAGCAGGGGCCTGCTGTGGTGGCGCCCAAACTGAGCGTGCAGTTCATCAAACCCCAGAGTAGAGAAGCCTTTCTCGAATCAGATGAAGGCAACAGCTCTCAGCAGCATTCAGCAGAGAAAGGCCCTGCAAGTTCCTCCCATGGAGAGAGCTCGCTGGAAATAATAGGCGAGAAAATCTTCACCATCCAGACAGAACTCCCAGCAAACAGCTCCTCTCAAGTCAAATGAGAAAGTGGACACCATGAATGTTTTGGTGTGTAACTGTTGAACTCCACCCTCCTGGTGTCTGCCATCCAAGACAAACAGAAACATACAGAATTTCTACAGTACCAGAACCAAGAGTGTTTGTTTCATTCTGGTCAGGAGAGCAGCAGGAAGGAAATGAAGGAGCTTCCCTGGGACCAGTCTGGTTGGGCAGTGATAGTCCGGTTTATATGAATCAAAGAGATTATTTCTGTTGAGATGTTTCTAAATTCTGCAGGACATTCAGCCTCTTTTAACGAGCAGTGTGATGTGTCACAGGCAACCGCGTTACCCCATCACCCCAAATGAGCACAAACTGTAAGCGCTGCACAATTATAATACACTGGAAACTGTTTGGGAAAGACAGTGCAGAGGGCCATGCTTTTAGATACAAAGAAAGACCAAGAAGATGACCTTGATTACACTGCTAAACATACATTAGGTCAATTTATTGATCATATTTATCACTCAACTCAGCTCAGGTTAATTCAGCTACAAACCCTTCACAAAGCAACACAAACTATTTTGCTGTAAAGCCTCTTAGACAGTTTTATTGCTTGACATTGCGCCTTTAATAAAACACAAATCTGATGGTGAAACACCTCATTCTGTCAAAGTCTGCTTGGCACTTTTCTTCTTTCAGTATTTCATGTAATTTATTTGAACTGCTTAACTGCAGACATATTACAGGGTGTACAGTTTGGAATGAGGTTAAGAATGAAACAGAGGACCAAATGCCTTAATGCTTTTTAGAGAGTGAAATGTACCTCACACGGTTCTCTTCATAAATCGCCATAGGACTCAGCGCTTTTCGAGACCTGATTACAAAAACAAGATGTCATTCATTGGTTTCAGTATTAATGTGTTTGTTTAATGGTGCTGTAGAATGTGTTTTTGTAATTTTGATGTGTTAACACAAGTCTGTGAATGTTATCATTATGGTGTGAATTCAAAGTGAGTTACATGTTGTGTTATGACACGTTTAATGACAGCTTAGCTTTTTTGTCATTGCTCTGAGCAAATTGTCAATTTTGAAGATGTTCATTCGAAAATCATATAAAATGCTTTTCTTCCTTTCATCAGTAGCCAGGCTCTCTTCTATATATATACAGTATATATATATATTTTTTTTACATTGAATAAAATGAACAACCTGTTTCTGTGTTTTCAGCACACATTTGATTAAATTGAAATGAAGCTGTTGAACTAAGGGACTCAAACTGATATGTGTGACCAGTGTTGGAAGTGAAAATTTTGCCAGATTTTTGACAAATATACTGTCACTCTTTTGAATGAAGAGCTTATTATTGTACCAATAATATTGTAATGGAAAAAAGAAACTAATTCCAACTTCTAAATAAGTTAACTTCCAAAGAAAGTACAATACAATTGTAAAAAATAAGACTTACTCCTGCTTTCCCCCCAAAAAGGCAGACTATCCTCCACTCAGTGGAAAAAATGAAGCCTACACAGCAGCAGAAATGCAGCATTGGACAAATGCTGTGTTACAATCTGTGAGATGAATTAATGGGAAAAAACAGATGCTATCAGAAGATCACATGCCTACGACTACCAAAACGCTCAACAATAACAAATATGCACGTGCTATAATGTTGTAAACATGAGACTTTAAAGAAATATTCCACCTCAAGTCTAGTCTTGTGAATTAAGACACTCAAACCTGTGGGACTGAAAGGTGAAAGAATTGTTCCTTTGTAGAAGACAGCAAATATGATGGATTCCAGTGGTGAAATTAAGATAAAAATGAAATCAAAGGAGTCCTCTCAAACCACTAGTATAATTTCCTATCGGGGCAGATACAATAAAGGGTTCAGCCTGAAACCATCTGGGACAATCTGAAGTAGATAGACGTCTGACCTAAATAGCCTGAAAAATGTCCAAAGATTAGTTCATGTTGAAATTTATGTCAAGTTCAGCTTGAAAAGTGAAAAACAAGATTTAGTGACTTGTCCCAGTTCCACACTACATACTGACTCTGTTGACAAGATGTGAAATACCAGAGAATACTCTAGTCGGGCAATATGCACACCGATCAAGTCAATTTTGATAGTTGATGTCAATGGACAGACAATCAGACAGACAATGGACAATGCTTTCCCATAATCCACTGGAAAAGGAACTAGAGGAGCTTCTGAGGGCCTGAAATAATTAAAATAAATTCTGGGTGATGGGAAAATAGCCCAAGTGTTAGCATGTTGACATTTGCTAAAAAGCACTTATGCATATAACTGCTAAGACTGATGTGAATTTCTGTAGTTTTGCATTTTGTATTTGATAAATTAAAGTATGAGGCAAACTGACATTTTTTACGATTAGGAGAAAAGTCAGGGGATTGTCAACAGGATCCTCTTTGCCTGAGGACCATGAACACAACTGAATTCATGATAACTGATAACAGATATAGATGTTGAAGTCTGACAAAATCAACCGCCAGACGCTGCATGACTTGCAGCCAGCATGGCTAAAAAATGTTATTTTTGAAATGACATGAAACCTGAGGTTAATCCCTTCACAAACTGACTGGCCAAGAGTTAACACTTCAGCTGGATTCTTGAATTGCTGCATGTATGCAAAATGTTCCCATTATTCTCTGTGTCATTTATTTTATTACATTATATACATAATTACATTATCATATGAAAAGACTCCATACAGGATGGAAAATACCAAATGAAACGCTGTTGATCTCAATCTTTATGAAAACCAATCTTTTTCAGTGAACATTCCTGAAGTGGGTTTTGCAGTGTGAATAAAAAGTCTCTTTTTATTGGCAAATCGAAGCTGCAACGTTATGAAAGAAAAAGGTCCTAAGCGCCAAACTAAAAAGACATCAAATCTGCTTTGCAAACAAGAGGTAATCTTTCTGAAGTCTTCTGCAAACGGGTTTATGAGGAGCACGTTACACATTATGCACTGTCAAAAAACACAAATAAAAATTCACACAGTGCTCAGTGCCATTACATAATCATTACGTAAGATAACGTATCTTCATGTGTGAGGACACACTGTTTGATAAACAAGTAAAAAAAGCCAGAAGAGCAGCAAAAAAAAAGGACTGAGATCTGATTTTTTTTTGTCTTCTTCTCACAGATGACCATCCTTTTAAACTTAAATAATAAGCTATTCCACTAAGTCTTGCTTATATATGCTAACAGATTTGTTTTGTGGTGTAAAATGCAGTGTCCTCACAGCCTGTGGCCTCAGCAAAAACATTACAGCAATAAATGAAGACACAATCCTATTTAGGAGATAGGAAATTATCTGATACCCTGGCAGGCACTTCTGTATTTGATAGTCTGTAGGTGTCTGCAGCCTCTGGAACAAAAAAAAGCCACTTCAAATATCCCTACGGTTTCTTTCCTCAATGCTATGTGATCAGAGGTATATGGAAGTCTGCATTGTCAAAGAGGAGAGGTCTTCTGACTGGAGAGGGATCCTTGTCAGCCTTGTGCAACAGTTTAAATAGTCCTGTTCCAATATTCATGGGAATCCCCATAATGATGCACTCAGACACACCTGAAACAGGAACACAGGAAATGTTGAGACCCAATTCAGTGAAAGAATAAAATGCAATATCATTACAGAGATGAAGCTTACCGCATACAGAGTCCTTTTGTCCGAAGTAGGCGGCGTCGAAGAGATGATCAGCTGTTTTCTCGAAGGAGGCCAGCATGAGGACACTCTCCTTCATTTTGGCTAAACCAAACCTGGTTATTCCCAGTATCTCACCCTTTATGGACAGAGGACAGTACGCACACAGATGAAATTACCTGTAACTACTCAAACACTATGAAGACTTCTACTGGACAAACCTTGTAGGACATGAGGTCTGCTAAAAGCATGACGTGACGGCGGTCAATGCTCATCCCGTGGTTCACCATGGTGTACTGAATCTCATTGATGATGGTGGATCTAGCAGCTTCAATACCCAGGGTCTTCTCAACCTGGAAGAAAAAGTAATCAATCAGTCAATCAGCTTCATGACCACTTGCATCAGTTGAGGCAAAGTGAATCTAGTATATCTATAATCTACAGTCAAGACAGTAAAACTTTCAAAATGAAGAGAGTCACTGGCTTCCAACCACCATTTTTAACACTCATGTAAGTTCCCAAGGGACAATTTTGCTTTCAGACAGCAGCCAGTTCAGTTCAGTTTCAGAATTCATGTGACAGAGACACCTGCAGGGCTCTAATCCCAGCTATAGTTAACCCGGTGCGCCAGAAGGTTTGTTACACAGAACCATCTGGGAAGTTGTGCCTGGAAACCTGCCTGGAGAAGAGCAGGCACTTTCAAAAAAAGAATACTTGGCAGGTGTTTGGACCAACCATTTCTCTATCCCCATCTGTCGCAGAGTAACATCAGCTATCACATGAACGAACAGTACGAAAAATTAGGGGACTGCAACCAGCGAAGCCAAACAGTAAATTAATCTCTTGCCGAAGCCAGTTGGAAGAAGAGCCAAAACACCTTTCCTGGCTTTAGATCTTTGTTTGCCAATACCTCATACGTATTGTTTGAAGTAGTTCTGCTTCCATTCACTCCGTGCGTAGCCATGACAGCTCTCAAGTTGTCCCCCTCCACCAGGAGCTTATACTTGTTCTTTCCGCTCTGTTCGTCAATGTGAATAACAGCTCGGGCCACCTCGGGTATTCCTTGAACCACCACCTTCCAAGCGAGAAAACAGAACAATGTCAGAAGTTAAAAAAAGGGAATAATACCCATTACAGGTTCCCAGAAGCCAGGAGACCCTACAGAGCATTATTACCAGACTCTGCAGTTTGCCTTGGCTCTGTGAAGCAAATCAGCTCTTTTGGTTTTAAAGCCCAGAACTTAACTGTCTCAGCACTCTCAGACAAAGCTGATCAAAGGCAGGTAAACCTAGTGGAGCACTTAGGAACTCAAGAACCACGTCAACTTTCTCAGGAGTTAGTGGAGACTGAAACAGAGCTACGAGGAAAAGTGAATGTTGGAGTGACATTAGTCAGATGTCTAGAAACACCACTTCAACTTACTGTTCAAGCATGTGATGAATGTCACTGACTGAATGAATGAATGTCAAGTCATTGATTGTCTCTCTGCTGGATACGTAAAAAGGCTGTTAATTGGCACATTCACCACTGCTGGCAAAAGCTCTAAAAGGTGTTAGGGTCAATTATGAGTTTACAGCTTCCCCCCAAGTGGCCAAAAATAAATCAATGTGTGACTGAAAAAATATGAGAAGCTGAAAGCATTTAATGTTTTGGAATTTCTACTAGAGTTGAGGAGAAACTTCTGTTGCTTATCTGTACTCGTATATGTTTCTTATTTCCTTCATTTGTTGCCTCATATTTTCTTTCCCACATCAGTATAGAGTCCTCATACTACACCATGATGGACGTAGCTCATGTAAAACTGTATTTAACTACATCAACAAACGGTCACACACCAGATTCTCACCTTAGGAAGTTCCTCCTTTAATGACTGCAGAACATAGTACATGGAGCTTTTGCTGTTCTCCCGAGGAGACACACACACCACGGCCTCGCCATGCACAGCGATGTCTCCTGGTTTCACCCGTAGTTTGGACATGCAGATGGAGTAGCGCACTGTTTCTGCGTTTACCTGAGACACAAAAGAGAAAGTAAAGCAAGCAGCTGTTACCACGCGAAACACAAAAGTGCCGAGCTGTGCTGTGGCGTTTCGAAACCTGTAGACAAAAAAAAAAAAAAAACCACTTTGTGTCAACTTTGTGTAACCTTCTCGTGTTGCATTTCATTAAATGCAAGGTCATTTTGACTCCAAAGTCAAGTGTGAGGGTCACGAATACCTTTTATATATCCAGACCAAATGCTATGAGGCTTAATTTGTAACCATGGCAACTGAATAAATCACTACACAACTACAATAAAGCAAGATAATGTAATTTTTACTGAATACGTGTCAAATGCAGGATAACTGTCACTCTGAATTTACTCTGAGCCAGTGGAAATAGACAACTTTTATGCTTTAGCATATTATCATCATGTAACTATAGATTGAAATAGCATTACGTAAGTCTTTCTATTGGTTCCTTATCAGCCTTGCCTCCCACCCACAATATAATAAACTGAGGTAAAACAAGAGGGAATGGATGGAGATCGCTCCGGTGTTCTGTTCCCAAGTCAAAATGTGTTAGTGTATAGTTACATTTGGTGAAAATAACATGACACTCACAAGTTAATAACAGAAAAAACAGTCAGCTGGGGCAGTCGGCTGTAGTTATCCCAGATGTCAAAAATAATCGAACATAACGAGCCATATACATTTTTTTTACACAGTGTCAGTAAAAATAAAAAAAGCAGTGGTACCTCCAGTCGCAGCAGCCTTATTCTCTCCAGTGACAATTTCACCAGGATGAAACAGTCATCAGGTAGAAAAACCTCCTCTATATACTCAGAAATCTGTAAAGGACAGCAAAAGACCTTGGCTTTATTAGAGCTCAGTGCTTCAATGATCTTATATCTCGACAGTTTCGTTTGATATATACACGGCTTACCATATAATGACAACGATAATCATTTGTTTAATAACAGGCATAAAGAGGAACGTGCAAAATATGCTGCAGGTATGAAATACCTCTCCCAAAAGAGTTTTCTCAATCCTTCCCTTTACCAGCCTGGCGAAGTCAGCGTCGTCTTCGACATCCAAATGGGCCGTGATTATAGGTGTGCTGAGTGGCGAGCAGACAATTTTCAATACATCGTTCAAAATAAATTAGGGATGTATTCACCACTGCCACACAACGAGAAAATCATTTTTCGAAATGCACTAATTCAGTTTCTAAGGACTCAGGAAAGTGATCATTATGCTTCACTGAAGACTTAGACTCCAATGCTCGAGACAGCAAATGTCAAACATGAGAAGTCCTTCCAATCAGTGGTCATCATGAATGACTTCTTATTCCAACTGGCATCGATAATTTTCAATGAGATCCCACAGACACCCAAACAAAACCCCGAAGGATGAAAAATCTTCCTCTTTCTCCTTTTGCTCGTATGACAAAGGTGAAATATCTGTCTGTAATTACACATTATACCTGATGTTCTTGGAGGCGTTGATGATCTCTTTGATGCGAGGAACCCCCAGAGTGATGTTCATTGATGCTACGCCGGCAAAGTGGAAGGTTTTCAGGGTCATCTGAGTTCCAGGCTCTCCGATGCTCTGGGCACAAAGGGCCCCTACTGCCGAGCCTGGCTCCATCTGAGCTCTGGATGAGTAAACACGATAAGAGACAGCTGAAGCGGATTTCATTCAATTGATAATTTATGGAAACTTGGCAGTTATTAGACAAAAATTCTCCCATCAGCCTCAAATTGTAAAGAAAATATATACAAGTGAAAATCTGGCTTCAAAAAGACCAATTCTAGTGCCAACACGAATTTTATAAGTTTTCAGCCCTGCTCGTGGCCCCTGGGATAGCAATGGCGGTCTGTCAGTCAACAGTTTTAGGATGTACAGTTTTTGGTACAGATACTGACTGTTCCCAGAGGAACCATTAGCAAGCCTTGTGATCCCTTTAGCTCTGGTGCCGACACGAGTGTCTGGTTTAAAGTGACCTAAATTCCTAAATGCAGAAACTCATGGAAACTCAACTAGTAGAATGATTGTTATGAAATTTGGTACAGGCATTCATGTCCCCGTCCAGATGAATTGTAGCAACTGTAACAGCTATTCCCTATTTGTGACTCCTGAGGTGCTTTCAGAAAGCAAACACTTGCCACTCCTGACTGCCTGCAATCCTTCCAGCGTGTACGCTGGAGACTATCTACTACACCAAACAAACCACAGCACATTAAAGAGAGCTCTTTAATGAACAGAGCAAATGAGGAAAACCGCTGTTGTGTTCAACAACTTCTGTAACATCTGAAACCAAAAAGCTGACATTCATGACCACTTCATGCAGCGACTGGCTGGGTGTGTGGAGGTGAGAAAGTGAGCAGGTTTAAAACTCTCGAGTTTTCTCTTTGCACAACACTTTCTGTCACATTTTTGTGGATGTGAGTCTTGTACCTCATGTATTTGTCTCTGCAGGTTTCAAGGAACTTCTCCAGCTGTGTGGGAGTTATGCGGTCCAGCTGATAAAGAACCTTCGGCTGTAAAGAGATGAGCAATTAGTTTGATTGAGTTAGAGCTGAGCTTAAAGACACTGCTGCACATAAATCAATGGTATGTGGTGTCTACCTCACTGGTGCCGTTGTCATTGATGCCATACTTGTCCCTCGTCTTCTTGATCCTTTCGGAGGAGCTCTTAATAAATTTTTTTATCTCCTAGAGTTGAGAAAATCAATATTTTCAGAGGCTGAAAGGCTCATTTGAATGGGCTTGTTTGCACACGGTTATATTAACAAATCCATATTGTGTTTTGACACACGATGCACATCTCATGCTGTAGTTATCAGAACAGCAAAGCAATTAAGACGTGGAGAATGAAACCTCCCAGTGTAAAATCATACAGATTAATCTTTTCAAGTAGCGCTTTAAAGTGAGCACACGTCAAAGCGTGAACTGAAGCACAATGACGAAGGCAGTTTGATTTTCTAAGAAAGACAGTCAGAATAAATTATTAATCTGATACAACTCTTGCTGACACACCATTCTCGATTCGGTTCAACCACAATCCAGCATGCTCTGCCACCATACCTGCAGGTACTTCTCTGAGCCTGTGTCAGTTAACTCCTTCACAAAAGGGGGGGAGGGGTCACATGTATTACTGCCAGCGCACAATTGACTGTTTATAAGTGGCTGTGAGTTCTTCTAATGACTGTGTGCTTTTCTGTGCTCTAATGACCACATCCTATTCATTGCCATGTTATTCCTCATTATAGCATACCACAAAGGCCAATAAAGACACACAGAGTCAAAGGACACACTTTCAGTCATGTTTTCTTGTGTTCAGGTGTTGACCGCAGGAGGTGTGATGGTTTTCTCTCTGCACCATTAACCAGACTGTTACTGCAACATCAACCATAAAATGTGTTTTTCAAATAACCTAACCCCCACAAATAAAACCTCAAAAAACACAGAAAAGTTTCACAAAAACAAGAAGGAAGGTTTACTCTGAAATACAGGTGGGCATGTGGGTGTTTTGGCAAGGCAAATCCAGTGAGTGACCTGTACAGGACTCTCAATTGTTCTTAACTGATATTTTACAACTTTATGAGAGTGCATGTTGCATACCTTCAGCAATTAAACTTTGTTTAAAGATGTCTACACAGACTGATGGATGCACACAGAGAATCAGTCAGTAGTTGTGCACTGCAAAAGCTTTAAACTGGCAAGCCTGTAGTTCACTTATACTATGTAGCCTACTGTACATAATTTAGAGAAATTTCATTTTTATATTGTCTTGTAGACCCCACACACACTGGTAGTTATATTCATTTCAGTGAAGTTAAAAAGACAGCCAGACAGATTGAATATATCAGATTTTTCAAGGCATGCTGTCACCTGGAATCTGAATCTAATTAGGTGAAGTCAAGTTGAAGTTGAATCACTGACACAGTCTACCTGCCGTGCAGTGGTTCACCTCCTCTACATGTCGGATTGTCTGAAATAATCGTTTTTTCTGCAGCACAATAAGGAGCTTATGGATGGCATGGACAACAAACTGCTGTTCAATGATTCATTGTTATCTCTGGCTGAGAGGATAATAATCTCCTTCATTAGTTGGACCTCCAGTGAAACTTTCACTGAGATGTGATGTAAAATTATCAGTGGGTTAAAGACAGACTTATTTGTTTTTTGGTACACATTTCATCTGAATTTGTTGACTTTGCAAATTACATTTATTTTATTTTCTTCTGAAATACTAGTTTTGCTTCAGGTGATTACTGGAATTTAGAATTCGAAGAACTTTGCTTGTTTGACTTTTCAGCTTTGATAGAGGTTTTGAGCTCTTGAACTTCTTACACATCTAAGCATGAACCACTTGAAAAGCTGCACTTGGAAAGAACTGTCACTACAATTACAACAGAAATAAAGGAGTACAAAAATCTGAATTTCAGACTGTGCTGTGGTTACCTCTAAGAAGCTGTCTCTGCAGCACAAGAAGTCAGCTCTCTTCATGATGACATCGGCAGTGAGGACCAGCTCGTTTTGACTGAGGGCAGGCTCATCTGGGCATGTGTAGACAGCCTTGGAGGAAGAGGGGGATCAGAGAAGAATCAAAAGGAAAATATTGGAAACACAAAACTGCAAAAGCACTCAATTACAAGTCATTGATTCCTGATAGCTCCCTCGGTGAAGGATTAACAGCTCAGCCGACAGCTGATTCTCATCACAACCTCAAGAAAATGACCTACTGACTGTGACAGACACATTTTTCTTATTATATTCATTCTGATTTACTGGCCTGTGCAATTTTAACAAATGTATCGTGACAGTCACCATTAAATCACGGGACAGTCAGGACTTACTATGCCTGACCCCAACCCTGATTTGTAAAAACAACTTGAATCGCCACTGTGTATGAGAAGTGCAAGATAAATTAAGAAAAAACAAAAAAACAAATGCCAATAAATTAACATGCAGAGCTTTTTCCTGCAGAGCTCACAGTCTGAGGGATCGATCAGCTCTGGCAAACGTGCTCCTGCTATTAATCACGATGCTCACCAAGGCAAACATAGGTGGTATTTTACACTCAGGCCAGATGGCTCATCACACTATAATAACAGCAAAATACAGAAACACCTCGAGAAGTACAGTCAATCTATGCTTAATTACGGTTATAAAAAGGCCTAATTCTGTCTAAATTTGTATGTAAACTAACTCTGAACGGCAGCAGAATTAGCATTATTAACAGCATTATTAACTTGAGCATTAGTTGATGTCTACAAGGTGACTTTAATGCAATGAAGTAAATGTCAGCAACGCTCAATAGATTAAAATAACCTGGAAATCTGAGCTCCCTCATTAACACAGTTCATCAGAAAATCAATTCTACAACAACTGATAAAATTACTCAGGCAACTAGACCACTTTTCTGCAGAGAAATCAATTTAAACTTCCTGCAATTTTATCTAATTGACTTACAATTCTAACTAATTAAGTCAAAGCTGTAGGATTTATCAGTAAAAAAAAAATTCTATTCAGTTTCCGTGTTTTCATGTGAGGAGCTTCTCTGCTAATGAGCTTCCGGAAGGAGTCATCTCGCAGTGGGATAATATTCACACCGATGTTTGTTCTCCCAGAGAACCAGCACGTAATGGTGTATCCCGGATTTAAAAGGCTTTCCTTAGGCTACAATGAGCCATTGCTAAGAGACAGAGAGGCTTAGCTTTTTCCAGTAAAAACGAGATGCTGCATATGTCCTTTGTATGAGCAGGTTGATTTTTTTTTTTAACCTAGCAACCTGGCTAGGTTGGCCGAACGTGCCTGAATGAAGGCAAGCGGGCTTCTTCCTTTTACACAAAATCACTCTGGAAACAGATGACCTTCCTGTCACGAGAAGTCACCTCTACAGATTTGTTTTTTTGTTTTTTTTGTTTTGTTTTGTTTTTAATGAAAGACAACAGACTAAACATTAGCATATCACACACTGAGAAGCGTGCAGTGAACATTCATTGTTCGTGAAAGCTGAGATATGAATGTAAGAGACCAAGCAAAACGAAAATGTAAGACGTGACGCCGCTATCAAGAAGGGTCATGCAAGGGCTATGTGTCCAAGAGCAAAAATGAAAACTGACAAAATGAGTAAAGAAAGTCCATAATGTGCTCACTCGTGCTTTAACTCACCCGGATGCTGTCTAGGACTCTCTTAAACTCCAATGGCTCATCCTTGCCTTCCATGGCAGCAGGGTCCAGACCATCTCCACCATAAATAAACTGGATGATATCGCCAGTGGAGCTGCGTACTGTCAGGTCGTACTGTGAACACAAATCCTCCAGGGACTTGACCAGACGGCGCTGTCCAGACACAGAAGGGAAATCTTAATGCTTCTGCAAGACATTTTGGACAATGCTATGCCTCCAACTTTGTGGCAGCAGTTTGGGGAGCAACCTTTTCTATTCCAGCATGACTGAGCCCCAGTGCACAAAGCAAAGCTTCATAAAGACATGGTTGGATGAGTTTGGTGTGGAAGAACTTGACTGACCCACACAGAACCCTGACCTCAACCCCATCCGACACCTTTAGGATGAATTGGAATGGAGACTGTGAGCCATGTGTTTTCTTCAAACATCAGTGCCTGAACTCACAAATGGCTCTACTGCATGAATGGGCAAAAATTCCCATAAAAACACTCCAAAATCTTATCATTATCTCAAGGAAATTCAATCGAATGCAACTGGACTTAGTTATTTGTCTTTGAAAGGATAGTCCCTTCAGATGCTGCATCTCAGGGGGAAATCTTGTGGAAAGCCTGTCCATGTATTTAGAATGCAATGTCATTAAAGTCCCCGTTGGTGTGATGGTCAGTTGTTCCAATACTTATGAACTTATGAATATTAGTTGTTTTGGTGTTTTTGAGCCATTTTTTATTTCAAAACAAAGTCTGGACTTGATTTTTTTTAAGGAATTTCTGGGATTATGGATCAAGGCACAGTTTGCACTACAGTATAGATTAACCTAATTTTTTGCCTGCATAAATGCACATCACAGTCCACTTGACAAACAAAAAAGACCTTAAAGACACACACTTTCATTCAGCTATGTGACATCAAGCATGATAACAGGAGCCACGGGGGAGGAAAAAGCCTTCAGGCATTACCTGCATGTATCCAGTTTCTGCGGTTTTCACAGCCGTGTCCACCAAACCTTCCCGACCAGCCATGGTGTGGAAGAAGAACTCTGTGGGTGTCAGGCCAGAATAGAAGCTGTCGGCCACAAAGCCTTTAGCAGCAGGCAGCTGTTCAGAAATTGTAAAGCAATTAAGTCTTTTGAGTATTCTAGTAAGCTGAGCACAGTTGTTGTTGTTATCACATCAATTATTTTATATAGTTGATTAAATAAAAACAGGAGACACTGGTAGTGGGTCACTGCCATCTGTAAAAGACCAAATAACCACTGCTAATTTAAAAAAAACAACCGCTGTATTTACCAACAAATATAAATACACTGTGTATGACCCCTTTGGGGATATGTAGCAATAATTAAAATAAATAAAATGGGTCTTACTTTTGAGTGCTTTTCAAAGTGAGGCAGGGATCGATTCTCGAAACCATCAGGCACTCGAGAGCCACTTATGGCTTGCTGGCCCACACAGGCAATCATCTGAGAAATATTAATGAAGGACCCTATGTGTATACAGAGGAGACAGGTGAAAAGGTGAGACAGTACACAAACAAACATGAACGATAAAGTATGCACAAGAAACAGAACCCACGCAGAGATTTGAAATTTAGCATCCATTAAACCAGAAGGTCACAGCTGATTTTATTTAATGGAGAGTAGGTTCATAATTTACTGTTTTAAAGTGGGATCAGATGGGTTAGCAAAATGATTTACAGGGTATTCCTTGTTTACTTGTTCCAAAACTGTGCCTTACTATTATAAAGTGAAGAGAATAATGGGGAGGGACTTAATTGACCTGCTGGGTCCCTTTCAGTAAAAGTAAACCACAGTAAACCTCAGAGTGGTTCTGCTGCAAATGATCAGTTACTTTAAACTGCTAGTAAACTAATGGGTTATTTTATCTTAAAGCTGCTACTTAAGTATTCTGATTGTTTTGTTACCTTTGATCTAAAATGGACTAAATTGTTATCTGAGCACTAAATATGAAAGGTTATATTTTTTCATCTCCCTCTTATCTGCTGCCTTGTTAGGAAGACGATGACACATATTTGAACTGCCAAACATTTGTGTCAGTGCATCACTATGGAGAACACAATGTTATCTTTAAAGTTGTTGTCTTTAGCATTCTTACGCTGAAAAATACATGGAGCCAAATTAAAACTTCATTATCTGTCAAGTTTCTTTCCCAGTCAGCTTACCTTTGGAGCCGCAGAGAGCCATGATCAGAGGGCTGTTGCTCTTGTCGAGCTCCCTGAGGCAGGCACTGCCAGCTCGATCTCTGATGACGGACAGCTCTTTCAAGATAAGAGCCTATTGACCAATACACACAAAATGAAACAACTATTTGAACCACTGCCATTACAAAGGCCAATATAAAGTATTTTCCCAATACAAGTGATCTCTGGAGAGTCTAGGAGTTGTACTCTCAAACAATGCCACCATTACTGCCGTGCCATAATCGAACCAAATGCACTTTGTTCAACAGTGAAAGCATTCGTGTTTGTATCAAAATGACAGTTGGTTGGTCATGCCATGAAAGAACTGCCTGCAGTGCTTTTCAGTCAGACCAGAAAGAAGAACAAAAAATGTGACTTTGAATGGAGTCTGGTATCAGAAAAAGGACTTCAAGGAAATGCAATGAAATTCTTCCAAGCTTGAGGTTAATTATTAGAGCAGCTATTAACAAAACAGTAAGTACGATCCATTTGCAAAGACGTAGAAATCTGTTAACACTGGGTTTTTAGCTTTTATGGTCAGGATTGCCCTAGATAGTATTTCTGCATATAATTTGCTTGGAGCGTAATCAAGTTGACTCCTGGACCTGACTCACACTGGACTTTTGAAGTTATTTCCAATACAGATATTTGACCTCCAATAATGACACATCAGTCAATATTCATATATTTATACAAATGTCAACTAAAGACCTCCTGACTTGGTGTCATTTCTAATATCAATCAGCCTGTTTTCTTTTAGCACCACAGCTCTGCTCAGCTGCTGAAAGGAAACTAGGAAGCTTATCAACTAAGTCAAATCTAAGTCATTTTCAAGCTCATTTAGCAGTTCTTCCTGTAATAAGCCTCTTGTGAATTTTCAGAGGACGTCAGAGTCTGTCACATCACTGATGAGTCACCCCGGGTGCGAACATACCATTGGGTGGGAAGGTGGCAGTTTCAAATAAAGGCATGAAATGAAAGAGCGTAAATGTGACACGGTGTGCACGTGGTTGATTAAACTGAGCTGTAGCAGTGAGGACCCTGATCCTGGACCCATATAGAAGTGCTTCTACTTTATTGCTTTAGTCTAATTCTATTCTACTGAAACTTGTTATTACTCCTTCTGTAAGTCGCTTTGGATAAAAGCATCTGCTAAATGAAGTGCAATGTAAAGTAATGTAATATATGTTTTCATGAGTACCTCCAGAGTCTCCTCCGCTGTGCAGCCAGGCTGCTGCTGCAACTTGCCAGTCTGCAGAGCCTCGATATATTCATCACATTTCGTGTAACCATCGTCAAGCAGGTCATGCTTGGCCTTGAGCAGACCCTGGCCGGGTGTAACGTCACCAATGCCAATAGAAAAGCCACGGTTGGCTAAAGAGTGAGGGTTAAAAAAAAAAAAAAAAAATCAAGTTACAATCAATATCTACATGTTATCCAGTCTGTACAATTGATTTCTGTTGACTAATGACTCAAAATGACCCACTATTTACCAAACTCCTCATTCTGTAACCATTTTTTTGGGGGTTTATTTCTGCTGAGCTTGACAGATATCTCACTGGAATGTACAAGTTGTTAAAACCTCGAAGACCACCTACAGAGGTACACTGGGGCAAGTCTTGCCAGGCGGGACATGGCATTAGCAGCCTCCAACTGTCCCCAGTCTCTCAACAGGATGTAGAAGATGTTGTTCTTGGACCCGGATCCCAAGGTGCCCTTGTCCATGCTACCACACATCAGTTCACTGTTGTGGATCACCACGACTAGAAAGGTGACAAGAAAAAATGATGTAACACGTTTGAGAATAACACCAAGGCCAAGGGGATAAAAATACAGCATGTTCCTCGCCTGGAGAACCTTGATGTACCTGATGCCATTGGTGAAAGCTGAAAGATATTCTGCTTCTGGATAATAATCATGAGGGAATTTTTTAAAAATTAAATTCAACTGAATTCAATTAAAATTAAATTAAGCTAATGAAAAATTAGGTTGGTCCTCTTAAGCAAGAATAGAATGTCCTGTTTATTTACAGTCTCCCAGGGACGGTCATTAATTAAATTCAGTATTATTTATAGATTTCCACTAGAACCATCATAATGATGAAAGAACACATTGCATTTGCCTTGTTCACACTGATGAATCCAAAAAATCTGATAAAAAACAAAAAAAAGTTCAATTTACATTTTTGTTTACACGTGAAGAATTTTGTCTCCTCTAATTCATGGCCCTGCAGCACAATTTAGTGCATTAAAGACAGATTTGTTTGTCACTTTTTGCAGACATTGATCATTCACCTAACTCTAGTGTCTCCTCTTCAAACCTAATCAGAGAGGTTTGGGATGATCCTGATGTTGTCCTGTTAATGTACGTCAATTGTAATGTTGACATATTTTTGCCGTTTTACTGTCTCTTTCTATCTTGCGAAAGATGTCTCAGTAAATCAGTCAAAGAGGTTGTAATAAGATTAAACTTTATGATGTAGCTAAATAAAACCTCTTCGTCTGGTGTGGACATTTGTACTGAAGAAACTCACACGAGTCGTTGTGACAGAGATCCTCTCCCTTGCCACAGTACTGTTTGCCCTTGGTCCTCAGATTCGCCTTGACTGGACATTCTTTACTTGGCTTCAGAATGATGCTGAAGATCTGTTTGCCTGTCCACAGAGCCATGGGCTGATGGACACACAGTATGGTGATGTGTCAGAAGCAGCTCACAAACACAGAGTTATGTAACAAGATCACAGGGGTGAAGTACCTTCATTATAGCCGGGCGGGGGAGAGAGACCCTGATTTTTTCATCTTTGCCCACAAGGATTGATGCCACTATCTGACAGGCTTTTGATTTGTCAAAGAAGGTGTCCTTCAGCGTCAAGAGGTAGGCCCCTAGGAGGTAGAAATACACTCTAAAACTTAAAGGATATGAAATACAGAGGATTTTCAAATATGAATGAAGTGCTCCCCCATCAGGTAGAAAATGCTTATTCTTCCCCACATTAAATGTAACAGACATTTCAAGATTCACACACGTGTGGGAGATGTACAGTCCTCTCTTTTATCAGTTGTAAGCTCAAAGCACCAGGAGCCTCTCATCAAACTATAAAGCAAGGAATCTCTGTCTGTATGACATCTGGAGACATCTGATCAGCTTCCCTCTTGGTGAGTGTATCGCCGGGGACCCAAGCACGTGCAATGTCAAATCTGGTGCAACTGACACACGGGTCTCAGAGGCGTTCATTATTAGTAAACTCTGATTAACTAATCAAACAGCACTTTGCACAGCAGTGGGGGAAGGTCTAATTAGTGCTCAACTCAACTCTGTGAGTGAGATGCATGCTTGAAGAGAGGAGAGAAAAACAGTCAGGGAAATAAGAGAGTCAGAGAAATAATTTCACATGTTGTGCTTTAAAAAGAGAAAAGCACCTAAAGAGAAAACAAAAGCTTTCAACAGGCAGCATTCGGCTTGTTTGTCAGCCACCTGAAAAGTAGAAATAATTATTCCCATTATTAAAAGGTATAATAAGCAGAATATTTCATTTGCCATTTATGAACACAAGTCAAAGCCGACCACTCGCTCAACAGTCAAGAGAGAGAAAAAAAGAGAGAGCAGCAGTTGAGGCAGATAGAGCCATGAGTCAGAGAAATCAAACATTGTAAAGCACAAAAAAAAAAAATCAGAATATTGAAATAAACACCCACACCTCCACACAACACTGATTACAGCTGAAGTGCAAGTTTCAGGCACTGAGGCGTCAGCTAATTTGAGTTTAAACGCTGATGTTTTAATAGCACAGTCGGTATCGAGTGAAGTAGTTCGGATGAGTGCTTTCTTGAGAAAGCCTGTACAGAACGCGCACACGAGTGGCGCCGCACTAGCCGCAGAAACACAGAGCACTATGATTAGCTGCCACACAACACGGCACTGACCTGTCAAAAAGTCCTGAATAGCAGCAATCAGAGGTTCGCCGTTTCTTGGAGTGACGAGGTTAGCTTTTGTCTGGAAGAAAACATGATAATTTCTGTCAAACTGCAGTCAATTTTTCTATGAACAACGTGATGTCGGAGACAGCTTTTCATTTCTGAACGTCCCCACTGACAGGTGTGTTTATACCGCACAGGCCACACGTGTTGTGGTGACACGTACCCCCATCAGCACGAGGGCCTCGGCTTTGGCTTCTTCAGTCTGAGGCAGGTGCAGATTCATTTCGTCACCGTCAAAGTCGGCGTTGTACGGGGTGCACACGCACTCATTGAACCGAAACGTCCTGTGAGGTTTGACTCTGGCCTGCGAGTTTGAGAATACATGAGGAAGCAAACAAAACAAAGACTTACTACAAGATCAGAATAAAAACTGATTTTGAATGACGCTGAGAAGTTTATTTGAATTCTGGAGCATTAATTTGTTTAGTCAGGTTTGCTGGGAGGGATGAAAGCAATTTAAGGCACAGATAATAACCTTAATTTTCTATTTTGCTCTGATCTGTCACGGATCTCCGTCAGGCACCTGTGCCTGTTCTGTGTAGAACAGTCAATTACTTTTCTGTTCAGTAGGTAATTTGAGCTTTTTTAGGTAATTTGAGCAGGCATAGAGATTCTACACTACTGTTCAATAGATAGAAGCAGTGACTTTTGGTCTCCGCAATGAGCCTGAAAATTGCTTTAGCTAGCAAACTGTGAAGGTCTTGGCAAGAGCAATAATGAGATGTAAACCAACAAAAGGAAACATGAAAGACCAAACCTCGTGCAGTTACTTTCTCCTGTACTGGTATACATGCAGAGAAAATAACGCAGGTGATGCCTCGGTTAAAATTTAAAAGCAAAATTTAAATCTCAACGTGATCTCAAATAACTGAACGTACAATGTGGGCCATGATGCTGAGTTTGTGCAGAGAGGGCTGTCGATTGAAGAGGACGATGTCTCCATCTATCAGGTGCCTTTCCACCACGTCACCAAACCTCAGCTCCTGAGCTATCTTCTCACGGTTTCCATATTTTAAAAACCTGATAAAAAAAGAAGTCATTTTTGGCGCTGAAGCACATTCAGGTTATCTTGGTTCAATTTGCACCAGAAGCAGCCATCCTCACCTTTTCATCTGCGTGTGACGATTCTGAATAAAGTTGGCACCGGGGTGAACGTCAGGTCCGTTACGAACAAGTTTCCTCATTAGCTCCAGATTGGCTTTGTTCACCTGTAACATCAAATGAAATTTAGATGACTTTTGTTCTGTCATGAAGTGCTTGTTTAGCATATTTCTTGCAGCAATGGAGCAGGGCTTACCCTCTCTGGGTACGTCAGGATTTTGGCCACATGCACAGGGACGGCTACCTCATCAATCCTCAGATTTGGGTCAGGTGAAATGACCGTTCTGCCTGAAAAGTCCACTCTCTTCCCTGAGAGGTTTCCCCTGAATCGGCCTGAAAGTGTACAGTAAACAAATTAGCACGCATGCAACTCAAAATGTGCACCAAGTTATCATACCAAAAAATAAATAAATAAATAAATTTAAAAAAACAGGCAAGTAAACAGATATTTTAAAAAAATAGTTCATGAGTCTGTAAAAATCTATCTTCAATCTATCTTCTCTATGTTATTTTTTTTCCATTAACTGGTTACCCATCTACACTGTTTCCAAACTACAGAAAAATAAAACAAAATGTACATATTGTTAAAAACTGCATATCACAGGTATGTTATAGTTTACATACTGTACATTAAGTACACTATACCTTGCTTCCCCTTGAGTCTCTGCACGAAGCCTCTGGTCCATTTCTTGGGTGCCATGTTGAGCGGGATGCCCGAAAGCTCGCTGTTGATGTAGAGAGCACACTGCAGCTGGAGGAAGTCCCAGTCCTCCATGATCATCTGAGTCTTCGCCCCTGTCATTCGGTGCTAAACGAGAACAGAGTCTGTAAATGAGGGCTGTCACCATGAAAAATAAGACATCTGATAAGTGCAATTTTAGTTTCAAGGCTGATAATTGACTTTTGGATCAAGGCCTCAGCAGCCATCCCATGACAACCCTGAGCAGTGTTTGGGTTGTTGGAATTAGTTTGAAGGTTTAGGAAAGATTTCCTCATTTTAAGATGATACCAAACCCACAGTTGCCTTCTTACTTTGCTGTTAAGAAGAACTATGATTTATTCTAGCTGATGGCTGCTGGAGTTTGAAACAATGTTATGTTTTCCTTTGCTAAAGGCTGATGGTATCAGTAGCTCATGGTCAGCTGGCTCATCGCAGCTCATAATTTTCTTGCAGTGTAAAATTCACTGTCCTCAAACTAAAGGCCCAAATCGTCTAAGTCCTTGCAGATACTGTGCTGTGCTGAACAGAAGATAAGTAGCCACTGTCAGCAACACAACCTTTTTGATAACATCGTTGAGGAAGATTATCTCCGTGAGCTTCATGGTAAGGTCGTCCTCGTTAGTGCCTGACTTCAGGTCGCTGACCACGGAGGGTCGTATGCAGAGAGGAGGCACCAGGAGGCGGGTGAGGATGAGGTCTGCAGGTTTCCCTGCCTCAGGGTTCATCAGCAGCAGGGGAATGTCTCCTTCAGGAATCCTCTTGAACAGGTTCAGGACCACCAGAGGGTTCAGGTTTTCCTTGAAAGGAAATGATAATCAACAGAAAATGAGGCAGAATACAGGCTTGTGCAGGGCTCCTACATTTCTTCAATCAGTAAATAATACTGAGGTCTACTTCTGCTGTACCTGTCCTAGGCAGGATTGTGACTTGACATACGTCAGCATGAGAACACTAGAGAAGACTAAACAGCATCTGTGCTTTGTTCACCTGTGCTCTGGTCAGCAGCGGCTCCACCATTTTGTTGTGCTCGATGGCAGTATCAAAGGACTGCATGAATTCTGACACAAAAGGATCCACCACCTTCTTGTTGGTCTTATACTTTTCATGGATGATCTTAAGCAGGCCACACTTTTTCACCGATCCTGAAGAGTGAAAAAGGACACGGCTCACCTTTTCTCAATTACTGCATCAAGATAGCTGGCACAAGTCGGTGTCAAAAAGTAAATATCAAAAATGAAAATTGTCTTTTTCTTTTTACCATTGAAAGCAGAGCAGTTCAGACAGGTTGTCCTTTTGCGACATTTCTCAGAGATCTTCTTCTTCAACCCTCGTTTCTGGAGATAGGCCAGGTTGGGCCTTTTCAAGTGATCCATGAACTGCAGTTTCTCCTCTTTCGTCAGCATTATGCTTGAACATGTCTTGCAAATCATCTGGAGACATGACAAAACGCCACATTCAAATGAGGGAACTGAATCAGAACTTCACAAAGGTGTTTTATTATTTTTTATTTTATTATTACGTTGGGCGATTATGGATGTGCTGTTTAAGATATAAGAATATAAAAAAATGAGAACTTCATCAATTTACAAAAGTCTGATAAAACTGAAATAAAAGCTTAAAGCTTAGAGGAGATTTATACACAGTTAAGTGTTCAAAAGACCAAGCTAAAGCACACAATTCAATACAACACAATTCTTACAACCAGTGTTTTATACGTGTTCTAATTTTGATACTCTAGTGACACCTACGGGAAAAATTACATTTCTGTTTGTTATGCTAGAGTGCAGTTTAAAGTACCAATATCACTATCAAAGCTTTATCTTGCGCATGGCAATATTTTTCTGACTGAATTTGGGTCCACATACTGATTATGCTAACCGTCTGATATTGTCTTCCACACTATCCACAATCTCCTTTTAATACCATGTGAATATGAAGTATCTGTTATTTAACATCAGGTGTTGAGAACCGCATTAGACTGTTAACTTGCCTGCAAGATCCCTATGATGGCCTTGAAATAGCCAACATGAAAACATGGCAGCTCCAGATCCAAGTAGCCATAATGTCCCAAGCAATCTGCCAGGTTCTTCCCACATGTCAAACAGGGTCTGTCCTTCTCACTGGTGCCCTGCAGGAAACATCAGAGCAGAGAAAATCAACACATGTAGACCTGATGCATCAGTTTGATTATGTTTATGCCTGACAGGTTATATGATCTGCATATACAGATACTGTATACAAACGGCTAAACCAACAGCAAATCCATTAAATTTTCAACCAACTCTCGAAAAATGAGAATGTTAAAGAGAGAGACCTGAAGCACTAATGGATTACAAGTTCCAGAAGACAGTTTGGTAGCACAACTCACATACATAAAGCCTCATAATCTTGTTATAACAGAGGTTCCCAATAACATTTTTAAGAAAAATTACCACAAACAGAAGTCGTATTACATATGAACAAGAGCTTTGGTATATGAAGTCGTAATATACATGCAGCACTGTGGAGACATGTGTATATAAAGTGTTTATATCCGTGTCGTACCATACGGTGGTCTAACACTCCATAGGACAGCGGAGTGTGCTTGGTGTCTTGGCTGTACAGATTCTTGCTGACCACCTGAATGTGGGCCTGTTGACGCATCTGCTCGGCAGATTTCATCCCAAAGCAGATGTGGCTTCTGTAAACAAATGCGAGGTTAATGTATGCTTTATTGCGTTAATGTCACATCAGCAGCTCTGCTTTACCAAACTCATGGATAAACACAAGTGCTCCTGCGGTGACAATTTATACACAAGTGATAAGCAGTGCTGAGAAGTCAACAGGAACTAAATCCAATAAATAAGTGACATTAGGTTGTGGTTGATGCATGTTCACCACAAGTAGCTACTATGCCGATAAAATAAAGCTCCAACACTCACGTTTGAACTGTGTTTGACAATTTCTCTTCATACTAAGAATAGTTTAGCTAACGTTAATCTCCGTACCAGAACATCAACCATTTGAGTTTGACACAGCTCGTTTATTCAGCTGTTTAGCTAGGCTACTGTATACTCTTTAACGTCAACATTTTACAACTTGTCAGGATTAGCCACATTGCAAACTGTCTGACACTGGCTAACCGGCGAGCTAGCTAGCTACCATCCTCAGTTACTCACATTTTTTTGGCCACATCTGACTCTCTGAATTGCTCCTTCACCATTTTGGCGGCTTTTTCTGAATAAATAACAAGAGGACTAGTTAATCTGATATTCTGTCCTCATTCCAGCAGGCGAGAGCTAACGTGTAAACTGCACGCTGTCACTTCACTTTCCCATGTTGTGAAATGCTAACACCAACATGCAATATGTTGATAGCGTGTGAGCCACAGTGGCGCTGCCTTCCCGTAAATCCGTAATCACGCAACTTTTCCGCTAAATGGTCCTAAAGTTGTCGGGAACGGACTTTAAAGGGGTATGGGGGAAAGCACTATGCTGTCCCGGCCGACTGTAACTGTTCATCTTTGACTAATACAATATTAGGAGAATGAATTAAGCGAGCTGTGTCCATTTCTCCTCTAATTAGAGCTCTTAAAAAAATTATGAATTTAGATAGAAATACCAAATTGTGATTTTGTCGTATTGCCTATCTTGTTATTTTCCTTGACAGACAGCACAGAATATGCTGGCTCTACTCGCAACCCCACGAAAACCAGTGTCTAAGACTGAAAACATAGGAAATCCTATTTTACATGAATTATATGAACGCAGCACAAATCTATGCACAACAAGAGCAAGAAAGAGAAGTCAGGGAAGGCAGAGTACAGTCAGTATCAAGTGGATGCTGACACCTAACGGCTAAAAATTGTAATATTTCCTGATGGAGGTAATGTGAATCACTTTCATCTACAATATAAATAACTAAAATGTTTTAAGGTAAGTTATTTGTGTATTTAATACTCAATTGTGAATGTATTTTCAAACTTGGGATCTTATAATTTCTGTTCTTTTTATTTTTATTAAACTGCCAACACCCTTTCTTTCTTTCGTTCTTTCTTTCTTTCTTTCTTTCTTTTTTTTTACTTTGAATTTGAACACAATGAGGCAAGCTATCCCCCCCCCTGCTTCTTGCCTCTTCCCATCTGATTTTAGTGCTCTATGCTCAAATAATACTGACTTCTACTGGCTTTTATCCTTACTTACATAAACACAGAAGACACAAGCATAGTTTTAATGGGGCAGAGAATTATTCAGTCTATTTGGATCACATGTAAGACTTTACCTGACTATTTCTAGTTCAATCAAGTTTATTTTTAGGGTCATGTTTATGCCTGAGTGGATATTCTCGAATATAACATGTGTTTCAGCATGTATGCCTGTGTGTGTGTTTTGACGTCCCTTTCTGTTCTTATATCAGGCTTCATACTATTCAGTGGTGAAAGGACACTAATAAGATTATGAGGATTATTCCTAAATGAATATCTCATTCAGAAGACATCACCCTAGCTCCATTGGAGAAATACTGTATTTTGTTACAGTCTAAAGTTCTGCCTCTAGATGGCGCCAAATGCATTTCCAAACAGATAGAAATGTGGAGAGAGAGAGAGAGAGAGAGAGAGAGGAGGTGAAGAGACTGAGCAAACCTGTTATACCTGTGTTGTTTGAGGCAGCGGTGTGGAAGTGCTGATGGCGACTAATTATTTCCTGATGAGCATTTCCTTCCACAACGCGCTTGTGCTGATTAATTGTTCTGTCAACTCATAACCACTGACAGTGAAAATTACCGGGCTGAATCTGATTTTCCATTTTCTAATTCTGCTGCCACTTAGATCTACAAAGGCCTCTAATTAAACCTCTAGCACGGTATTCAGCGTGGTCTGTGCTATTTAAACCTGCCAATCCCCACAGAGCTTGGGGTCCTTAAATCTTTACACCAGGGAGCATGTAAGTTAGGGGTATACAGATGCATCGCACAGTGTAAATATATGTAAAGAACACAAGAAATGCTGTTGAAAACACTTGAGGGACTGCAGTTAACAGTGTTTTCCAGCATGAGAGGCACCTCAGTGATCCTCCCTCAGAGTGCCTCTTGAGCATCTCCATGTGGAAACTGTGTATAAATACAGAGGGCTAATCGTCCAATCATGAGCACGCACACACACACACACACACACACACACACACGCTCACACATACAGGACTCCCTGTGGAGGAACTAAATCTCTCGGATTGCTCAAATTGAGGAAAACTGGGTCTCTCCCAGGCCTGGGCATCTAGGGATTTGTCACCATCTCTGCTCAATACTGTATTAGATTTATATTCAGAAAAATGCTCTCAGGTGAATTAAAACTCTCCTTTGCTCACTAGCACGTACAGAAACAGGGTACATGATGACCAGATAATGCCCCTTGCCAATTTCCACCAGCTCTAGAGATTAATTGATAATTATAATCCACTTGCAGTCATCTCTAGATGATTTTTTTCAATGAGCTGGCTAATCATTTAGTTAATTAAGCCAGGAAATACTGAAACACCAAAAGCTGACAGGGTCCACCCTAATGTCTTCAAATTGCTTGCTTTGTTCGACCTACTCTTCAACTTCTTAAAGTATTCAAATAAATGGAAAAAAAAGTGGTTAATCCTGGCATTTAAGAAGCCTGAACAAATAAATATCTCACATTTTTTCTTAATAAATGACTTTGATTGAACAATTATAAAAACTCTTTCTCTATTAACTTGCACTGAAGAATAAATAAGTGATTAGACCCGCCCTCAGAGATGGGAGAAGAGCTTCTCTCCCTCATCTGCTCAGCGCTGCATCCCTTTAAAAGCTCAAGTGCAACCCAGTGTTTACTCATCATACCATTTACATTAAGCTGAACGTATTTGTAGATCAATGAGACCACCATCTTTGTGTAATTAACATGAGTAATTACTGTGCTTAATTTACAGAGCCACCTAAGGTTCATAATAGGGCTGCAAAACATTGACCCATGCCAATTGATTGATCCCTCCCTCCTTTAAAACCGTGCCCCTGCTAATGACTAAGTAATGAGCAGATAGTGTGTAGCTAGGGTGGCTAATACAGCTTTCACTCTCCATACCCAGATTGGCTGGTCCCCCCGCCTCCTTCCTCCTCATCCTCCTCCTCTTGCCATGTTTTCTGCAATGGTGTCAGCTCCTTGCTTAGAGGCCCCTCTCCCTCTTCCTCTATGTGTGTTTGTCTGCACGCATGTTGTGCGCACCGCTCAGTAATCAGCCACACAGACTCGCCTTTGGTGGCTGGAGACTGATTCAATATTCCACCGGGTAATTTATGCAGAACTAATTCTCCACAGGAATGGAAGGGCTTGGAGGAAGGCAGCAAGAGAGAAGGCAGAGAAATGCGGAGAGGAAGAAATCTGTGGTGAAATAATTATCCCCGGTGTCACTGTAGCAACATTCTGTGAAGTTGATGTCAATAAAATATTGAGCTACACAATCCATTTCAATTTCACCTCAAAAAGATGCTGCAGAGGGTCGGGTGGCTGCAGGAATTGAGGGGCACCGTGCATGTGGAAGAATGCATGCACGTCCACACACGCACACACATTTTCAGTCAAACACACAACGAGGCGGTGGCTGGCGACGTGTGCTGCTTACATACTGGCTGGGAAGCACATCATTGCCTGTAGTCATTTAACTTGTCAAAACAGCAGGGCTCCATGTCTCCTCATATTTGGATTTAGTGGGTTTGAATTACTGGAAATAAAGTGAAAGAGGATGAGATGAAAAATGAAATGAGGGGAGCATCCCAGGAGGGCCATTGGGAGCACGGTATAGATTATGGTCATTTGTGACGGACTGGTTTGTAATAAGAGCCATGTGTCAGAGTGCATTTCTGTGTACGTGTATGTATGCTCTGAGGGTGGGGATGAAGATGGGCTTCAATTGTGTTCTTCTTACAACTCGCATCGATCTGCACAGTCTACATGGAGCTGCATAGGCTACTGGCAGTGATGTCTGATCTATAAGATCAAGTTGGTCATCAATTAGTACAACTTGTTTTGTGCTGCTTTTCATTGAGTTTTTTTTTTAATGGATGCAACCATACAGACAATAAGAGATGGTAACCAAATGTAATGTCCATCTGCTACCTTGAATAGAATATGGATCTGGGTTTAAACATTGCTGGAAACATTTGGGATAATCTAAGAACACAAGTCATCAAATCATATAAGAGAGGAGCAGCTGTTTTGTTGTCTGTGGAAACACAACAAGGACATTTTGTATTTAAAAGACCCCTACTTGATTTTGTCAGTGAATTGGAAGAGTGAATTTTATCACACAGATTAATATTCAACACTGACCTCCCACAGCCATTTTGAACATTTGGCACAAATGTATTTCTCTGAGACGGACAAGAATCAGTTATGAAAAAAAATGACAAAAATACAGCCATGAGGCTCAAGAGCAAGTGTATACCTAAATGGAGAAAGGACCCCAAGTAGCTCCCTGTGACAACAAGAATAATACTGCTTTAGGTTCAACACGTACTGGAAAACACACGTCTGACCCATTGACGCTGCAGCTCGGAGAAGTCCAGCTCAGCCTAGAGGAAGAGTAATGGCTCGTCCAATATTCAGCATACAACTGCTATGTGAACAAACAGGCTACTCTGACTTAGGACCTGACAAATATCCCGGATCATCATCTCATGTGTCTGCAGCAACATTGCAACGCACACACTGAAGAATAACGTTACCTTTTCTCTCCGTTTCTCAGTGGACACCACTGCGCTCTCCTCCCAGACATCTCATTATTTTGCATCTTCGTCACACTTATTAAAGCCATATATCTTAACTGGAGGCCAGAGCCCATCGATGTGGTGGAATACATACATGTCAAAACATTAGCAACGTGTGTGAAACCGCGCTCTGTCCTGCACTCAGGAGAGCCATGTGCAAAATGAATTATTTATCCAAATGAATTATAATGCCAGCATCTCCCCACCAAGGCTTTTGTCTGAGTGATATTCCTGCTCACATTTCAGTTCATACAATTGGCCTTGCATAGACTGGATACCTCTCTGGACAAATTTGCATAGAAACACCCTGCAATGTGGTGAAAAGGGAGCAATTAGGATTCATGACGGTGCCTCCCCTCCGGATGCTCTGCTGCCATGTGAGACGGCGAGCTGATTGAAATGGAGGAGCATGGCCTTGTTCCTTCGCCTCTGTCTTCTTCCTATCTGTCTGTCCACCTTCAGCCTCCAGGTCCAGTCTGGCCCTTCCCTTCCTCCTTCAACCTTTTCGTTGTCATCATCCTCCAAAGTGCAGATTAGCAGTGGCTCAAGGTGGAACTTTTGTAAGGAGCCTGAGGGAAGGAACCTCTCAAGCAGTGGGTTAACAACATCATCAAACATGGTGTGATTAGTAGTTAGCGGATGCAGCAGGTCACATTGTGCAGTTGTTTGAAACAGGTGATGGAGTCTTTGCTGTTGGTGTCTGGCTGCTCCGAGCGTGTGGGAGGTGTTTGACACAAACGAGGCTTCCAGCTCACAGAACCAGGAACAGATGGTGCTGGAAAATGAGGCACCTCTCAGAAGCATTGAAACCCCCTCCAACGACCCTCCCCACACTTCTCTCCCTCTCCTCCACACACACACTCTTGTTTTTTTCCCTGCTGCACTCTTTCCCCTGTAAATGATCCTTTTTCTTTGCCAAGATTATTTAAGAGCACTTGTTATCGCTCATAGAAGTAGTATGCTGATTTTAAAAAAAAATCGTAATCAAAGTCCTACACATGGATGATGGTATGAGGATGTCTGACATCTTTTCAGCGGGAACACAGGGTACTTGGGGTCATCTGTCGGCATGAGTTTTTGTTCACCTGGATGGAGCCAGCAGATGGCAGGGCTGGGTCTGGGCCTCTCCAGGGAAAGACTGCAGAGAGCCAAGAAAATGGTGACATTTCTTGGAGCATTCAATGGCTGTGCTCCTTCAATTCACCACAGATAAATGGCAGCATAAGAGGGATGTACTAGTATTTCACTGTATGTGATCTGTGCAACATGGCAGAGTAAAACACTTATGGTGATTGTTCCAGCTCTTGGTTAAGCTGAGGGTTCTGGTGAAGGAGTGAAGATATTCATAACTGGGCTGCCTGGTACTTCCTGTGCATAAATATGCACCAAATTCAGCAGCATCAGGAGACCACTGAGGACAGTTTGAACGGCCCAATAGGTCACTTGATATGAATGATAATAGCAGCCAATAATAGCATCACCGTCAAACGGGATAAACTAAAACCTTTTATGCGTGTAATTTTTATGTGATTATGTTATCCTTCATATTATTCTGAGGGTTTTGGTTACAGAAAAATGAGACAATCTCAGTGAAAATGGCTACAATCTCATGTTGTTGTCTGCCACAGAGTCAATCATGATATTATATGATATTATTATACATATAGTCGTCAGAGTCAGAAATGCCCAAACCCTCCACATTCACCGTGGCTTTAAATATAATTTCTTAACTGGAAAGATTGTTAAAGAGAAAAATTGGTTGCTTTGTGATCTTTGGAGGACATTTTGGGAAATAAAATGACTGTTATTTTGTTTCATTGCTGTCCTTTAATTTGGAAAATGTGTGATTCTTTGTTCAATCAAACAAAAAATGAGAAAGAAGTAAGACGTATGAGTTCTGAAAGATATAGCTTGTACACAGGGACTCCAGTGGTCGTTTTAAATTCAAATTGGTCGATTATATGAAGACAGCAGGGAGCTGATGAAAAGAGTGTTGTACAGTATCAATAAAGTATGTGTGTGGGTGATTTGTTTGTTTATGTATTTATTATGTATTTATAATATTCAGTTGAGGCTCTAATGTGTGATCTGCACAGCTGGGAGCTGTTTCTTCTGTAGAGGGAAAATGATGCGTTCTGAATATTACTGATGTTTTATAAAGGTGTCTCACTTTATAATCCCACGTGTGACAGCATGACACTCACTGTAATGGCTTATGTTTATGTTATGCAAATAAACTACAGTAGCAGATTAGGGAGTCAAAGAATCATAGTGATTCACAGCTTATTGTATAATTGGTTGTGTCATGTGTGTATTGCTTTTGTGTGAACAAGTAGACTTGAAACACCTAAATGAGTCACGCTTATGAGAATAAAATGTTTTAAGTTTTCCTCTCATGAATCCTGGGGTAGCTTTATGCAGCAGATTTCAGGGATTTTTCAAACGTGTTATTTTTGTTCTCAGACTTTCTTTACAGCCTGCATTGTGGTTGGCTTCATTCAGCAGACTATGGCTTGTGTTTCATTCCAGTCGTGTTTGCTCCCCTCCTGAGCTCCTGTCTCCTGCAGCAATCTGTCTGAAAAATGCATACATAACATCCTGTGAAAATAGCTTTCTGCAGGGACTCCACTAAAAAGCCGTGCCGCATCAAATGTTCCTGTCATTCTCTGCTAGGCCGAGTTGATGGCAAAACATTTGCATACTGCACAATCTGAGAGATTGGAGTTTTCGCTGGAACTCGTTTCAACTAAGGAAATAGTTCTTATAATAATGGTTGACAGGGAGGTGTGTGGGTTATCCACTGGAACAAAGACTGTGTTAATGGTAAGACACATTGCTGTTGTACAAAAATATGTATAAAAATCTCTCATCTCCATGTGTGGCAGAAAATTAAAGGGCAGATCTCAAAATTTCGACAAACCACCTATCTGCAGGCCTGCATACCAAAAGAATGTGAGAAAACATGTGTTTAAATAATTTAGGTGAACTGTCACTTTAAAGAAGCATATTGAACATATCACTGGGATGGGCTTTGTGAGTTCTGCACATGTGACTGACACCACCCGCTCTTTGTGAGACCATCAGCTCATGCTTATTGATGGTACCACAAACGTGCACGTTTGTGATTTAAAGCTTGATAATACAGACTTGATTAAATCATTTTCCTAATTCCACTAGTGTAAAAAAAAAACAACAACAATCCAACTCCTGTATGCTCCGTATGCAATTGGCCAAAAAGACAATTAAGGCCAAGAGGAGGGTTATTTCATTACAGACTCCTCTCCCTGGTGGAACAGGAGTGTGGTAGATTCGATTCTCTGGCTGTGATTACCCAGCCCTCGGCTATGAGATAGATTACTATGAATCAATTGTTTTCAAGGGGACTCTCACTGGGGCACAGTAGTAGTTAAAGACAAGAGGGAGTCTACTGAAAAAAGGCAGCCGGCCTTGGTTAAACAGACCATCAGGTAGTCTCATCGACTACATGCAGCACCTTAAATATTCATGCATACTTAAGGGGCGAAATGAAACCAGCGGCGCCGCTCAAAACAAACGCCCCTTTGCCTCGGTATCTGCCACGGTTAAATGAGCAGCCTCTGTGACTGGATGGGATATGTTTAGTCTTGCTCTGTGTCATCCAATCAGGATTTAATATGTACCCAAGACAATACTAATCACACCAGGCTGCTCCTCATTACGGGTTTACGTAATGCCTTTGAGAGAACTCCAGGCTGTGTCTCTGCCATGTTAAAGACCAACGAACAACATATAACATCACATCTACAAGTGTGAATGTGCAAAGGTCTGTTGCAAGGTACACTGTCTGTCTGCTGAGGGAGTAAGAGTTTTGTGGCGCATCATTTACAGTTTTTGTGTACTGAAAAGTCATGCTTTGGATTCTTTTTTTGCATCAACGCCTTATTCAGAAGTGTTTCAGGCTTCGTTTTTGTCAGTGTGTACTTTGCTCTACAGGCTGGATGACTCTATATATGTGATGATACCGCTTGACTCATCTAAAATTACTCTCACCTGCCCACCTCGTCCTGGCCTTGGTCTTTTTCTTTTATTCTATCTGCTGTGTTTGAATGGATCTGTTCGAGTGGAAGAGACTGGGATGCCATCCACCTTGCTACCATGAAGCTACCTCCCTGAGAGAAGTTCTTTTCTCTGACACACATTCGACCACCCAGCACTATTGACCTGACATATTGATGTGAAGAGGCCCGACTGCTAAAAGGCATTTGGCCATAGCGTATTAAACGTACAGTCGAATGGTATCGCAGGCCAAGAGAGAGAAAAGAGAAAGAGAGGAAAACTCTTTGACACCAAAAATGAGGGCAAAATGGCACAAAAGATACACTCCATGATCAAATAAGACAAAACATAACGCAGGCAGTAGGTCAGACAGTCAGTATGTGAGTATCAACAACAGGTGGCGCTAGTTCACCAGTCATCTTGCTCAAATCAGGGCTGACACATTCACCAGCTTCAGTGTGTAGGATGACACAGAGTGAATGAAAATATGGGCTGCTACATTGGGTGCAGTGAGAAAAGGCATATCCCCCCCCCCTCCACACACACACACACACACACACACACACATACACCCCTTGATGACGTACAGAGGCTGACACTGAAATGAGCCATACCACCCCCAACACACACACACACACACACACACACACTACCCCCAATCCCATCATGCTCTCTCCCTCCCCCACCCCCTTGAGGAATAAGAAGGGATTATGTCAAAGCAATTCAATTGTATAAGAGGAGGTAATGAACTCTTCCCTTTTATCTATTCATTTGCGTATTAAAGTATTTATTTGTGTCTCTTATCTGTAGATATTAATCAGACAGGATGTAAGGATAACACACTTTTCATGACAAACAAATTGACAGAAATATCAGATCAAGAGGCTTTTTTTGCTTGTTTTCTTGCATCTTCTCACATTATTTTTTTTATATCAAAAGATGTTGTTCAGTGGTAGAGAGACACTCACAGAAAAGTATTTTAATTGTCCAAACAGATAGCACATATGTTTTCCACTCCAGCGATAAGACAGCCACTCCTTGTTTAAAGTTGGCCCTTTTTCTATTTAGGTCAGTGGTCTGCAGTCCATTTTGTGTTCTGTTGCCTCTACAGTGCCTAAATTGCCCAGCAGGCAGGTGCCATTAGAGCAGTTTGTTTGCAAGGTAAGCAGCTATGAGAAGTGACAGCAGTAGAATTACTAATGCACTTTGGCTGTCATTTCTCTCTGAAAGCCCCTGCAGGGAGGGCCTGATTAAATTGATATTCAACCTCCTGCATGTTGTGGGCCCAGGCTTCATTAGCATAGAGTTTAGATGACACATAGAGAGGGATGGCATTAGTGTTGTAGGAAGCAGTTAGACACTGTGCTGTAACTAATTTTCCAATTATAATGGGTGCCTACAATGTGGCGTATTAATGATTCAAATCACATTATTAACAGAGCATGTGTGTTTTAAAATCAAAAGCAAACGTGTGAGAAAAGGCATTTCACACAGCAGCGGTTCACAGGAAGTGCCAGCAGACATTACAAGCAACCAAGACAAAAGTAAGTCTCATGTAAGTCAAGAGACGAGTGATAAAATAAAAAGAGAGAGACAGAAATAGCATCCTTTTGACGCTGGCTTCATTTTCTACTGCACAGGTCAGGCACCATGCAGAGGTTGCAGTGAAGGGAATACAGTGCATTGTTATGGAATATGGTGCTCAAGGCCTGGTGAAGTGGAAGGTCGTCCCAGGGCTAGTTAGAGGCCTGCGGGTGAGTTAAAGGCTAACTTCCAAGTTGGAATCATGCTAACACTAGCCAGTCACATTAGCACCATTCTGCGCGTTGTTTCATACAGTGAAGAGTTATGAAAGACGAAAATGCTCACTGAGCTAGCGGCTGCTTGCTCGCTATTACCGTACCTAGAAAGCTTGACTGCTAATGGAATAATAATTACACACAATTCAAGAGACACATTTGTCCCACCCTCTCCTGTCTTATAATCGTCTAAAAACCCCTCGTTCACTCAGAGGTCGTCACTGTCAATATGGTTTGTTATTGGTCAGCGATGCAAATTCACGTGATAAAATTCACTGAAGTTGAGCTTGGCTCTGTGGGTGAAATCACTCACTGTGGCATTTTAAATGCATCTGGACATTTTAAGTCCTGGTGTGAAATAGTTGTAGCACAGTCCATTCTGTCATACTTGTGTTTCTCCATAAAATCAGAGGAAAATTTAAATTTAAGGTTTTGGAACCTTTTTATTTCTTAGTTGAGTTGAGTTGAAAGAAGTTCTATGTTTTTATTCAAAATATTTTATTAGCAGTATTGTTTGACAAAAATAAATCTGTATTAAAAGCAAAAAAAAAGTAGTTTTTACACATTGATGGATAAATAATACAATAATACCTGCATATGTTATATTAAATTTGTGAGAATACTGGACTGCATGAACCTTCTGCTGTGTAATCAACCTGATTGGAGTGCTACCCCTAGTTAATGTACACATTCATCTTGAAGGTTGCCATGTACATTAATGCTGTACAGTAATGCAGTAGGACACCCACTGCTGACTGACCTCCCTTTAACCGGAGTGACTGTTTCACTGACCACACACTGAGACAAGCTGTCCATCAAGTGTGCGCTCACTGGGGACGAATACAGCCTGACCCAAGCTGCTTTCCTGAGTGATCAAAGTACAGGTAAAACTGATGTTGTTTACAGAAGATTTGCACAGATTAGAAGATTTATCAAGAAACAGAACCAAAAAGGCTGTTAATTTAAATTATGATATGATATTTCATGCAAATTGGCTTTAATTATGTTTGCTTTGTTGATGTATGTTACATGGCATGTAAATAATCTTCTTGACAGCATCTTCGTTTGCACATCCAGTAAAACCCTCAGAAATCCTCAGTGCTCCCTCCAGCATTAGCTGCGTGTTAACATCACAAAACTGTGGTGAAAGCTGTGGTTAGCACTGAGCAAATATTTAAAGTCACTACTAAAGACATCATCACCACTGCAAATAAATGAATTGAATTCTGCTTATGGCCACCCCCTCTCCTTTTACCTAAATGGATATTTGTTCCCAGGGGAATGCCTACCTAGTGCTTTGCAATCTGCGCCGGCTTCCTGGTGGCGCTTCCCCATCTCTCTGAGAAGCAAGCACAGACTTTGAAGTCTGTGTAGCTGATGATAAATATGCTAATGTGTCTGGAGGTGACTCGACGTAGCAGATAGCGCTGTGAGGGGAAAGTGCCACCCATCGTTTAATATATGGAGAGAAGGAAGGAGAGAGAGAGAGGGAAGCTGGAGGGATGGAGGAGGAGGCATCACGCTGCTGATAAGGCGTAACAAGGATAAACAATGGGGTTAAAGGAGCACTTAAATTGCTATTTTGTCTGATTCACAGCAACAGTCTGTGTATATGACTGTAATGTCAAGTCTTTCTGAGATAGTGGTTTAAACTTGACCAGCTAGTATGTGCATCACACACTGCGGAACATAAAGAAAACAGTAAAGTATAATAATAACAAAATATTAAATCCAAAATAATGCCAAGCAATGATGGTGATTAGATGAGAGGGTAGGCAATTCTGGCATTCTATAATGTTTTTGCAGCATCGCAATAAAATATTGCAGTACCCTGGTGACCTCAGAGGTGGGCATGGTTCTTGTTCATGTCTAGAACAAGTAAAACAGAAAGTGAGCACACCCGAACAGTCTGTAATAATCAGTCATTGCACAGGAAAACCAAACCTGATGCCTATTGATTGTGCAAAACCTTGTTTAACTTTCAATGCCAAAATTTCCGCTATTGAAACAAATGAAACATGGCAAAAGTGGAAGTGCACAATTTTAACAATCAAAATGTTGTTTACAGGCAGTGGGGAGTGCATGTGTAAAAAGTCCGATAGTCTGATAAACTGCTTCATGTGATGTAACTTGATCCGGTGTTGGTTGGGACTGTTAAGGCTGCACTGTTAAAAAAGTGATGCAAATAAAAATAAAGATCATCACTAAGGTTATGTGAGCGTGACATCAGCTCTCAAACTGACATGAATTATTTAATAGTGTGAGTGAACCAGATTGAAAGAGATGCATATTTTGAGATAGAAAACTTTCACATCAACCTGAGGCCTAAAAAAGTACATGTGCCAGTTAATGGAATTCTGCATTTCATACATTTTATGCCTCTGGGCTTCATTTTTTATTCTGTGTATTCCTTCCACTGTTTATGTCTCTGAGTGAGACCTTCTACAGTACTTAGCCTTCACGTTATGTCCTTATGTCCTTATGTCTGCAGCACAAGCAAGGCCAGCTGTTGTCTCTCAGTCTGAACACAAACTTGATACCCTCAAGGTGACAGCAGAAGATCTGTTGCAGGTGTTGCAGGCAACATCAGGGTTGTCAGAGAGCATCTCGCCACGCAACTCAGATCTCTGAGCAACTGAGACATATTTAGGATACAGAAAAACAAGTAAATACTCAAAATTCTTAGCACATGTTTGAATAAAACCTTTGGTGAAGATAAAAAAGTGTAAAATCTAGCTGGCATCCGTTCTGCAGAGAGATCTAATCCTTTAGCAGCTTGTGTATTTCAAGGCTGTCTTTGATATTAATGCCACACGAGTAGCTTTCCTCGACGAGGGTGCGTGCGGACAAGCTGTAGGTGTCACTGTCGACGTGGCTTTGAGCTTCACCAGCCGTGGCTGTTGGAGTCCAGAGCGCCACCCAGCCCCCTTTGTAGGAGACGTCGTAAGTCAGATGTTCAGAATGCATGGGGCATTGTCTGCCTGGATGTTCGATGGGCTGGCAGCAAAAGGTGACATCTGGTGACTAATGTGCTCAGATGTGAATGCTGCTCCCTCAGTTCTCTGGGCAGCAGCTGCTCCACAAAGGCATAAATGAGACAGGGGGAGCGAAGAGAGAGAGACAGCCAGGGACAGATAGGAGAAGAGGGGGTGGTCGACCGGCCGAGGTGGGGGGTAGGGCTCCGGGTTTGAGGAGCGTGTTTGTATGTGAGACGGTGTGCATGTTCACCATGCCAGCCGTCTGACTCTAAAGGGGTGTGTTCGGGGGGTTGGGCATGTCATGGGAAAATCAATGACTTTCCGTCTGATTTTCGAGGAGGTGAAACACGCCGGTCTCCCCCTCGCTCCCTGCTGCCTCTCCATGTCCGCTGCTCCACAAAGAGACCACACAGATCAGCCAGGGCCTGTTTTGATCTGCTTTGTGTTTCCTGTAGCCAAGTGCCTTCTAGTCACCACGTCAGGGGCCATTTGAGTCACAGCATCTCCGTGAATACTCACTGCATGCTTGTTTGAGTCACAAGCCTCGTCATGAAGAGGTAAACATTGTGAAGCGTCTGTTGTAAAGGTGATAGGCCTTAAACGCTCACTTCACACAAATTACAAAAAGGTGATGTTTGGCCGTGAGGTGTTTCAGTGCATTTGTCAGATTCAGCACAAACCAATGGAGGCATTTAATCGGTGGGTCTAAGGAATAGTTTGATATTTTGGGGAAGACTAGAAGATACAACTCTCAAGCTACAACCAAGAAGCCATGTAGCTTTGCTTAGCTTAGCATAAAGACTGTAAACATAGGGAGACAGCAAGTCTGGCTCTGCGTACCAGCACCTCTAAAGCTCACTGACTAACATGTTTATCTTGTTTGTATACACTGTACAAAACTGAAGTATTACAATTTCTCAGGGTACCAAACATATCAAGACGTTCTGTTAGACAGCAGGTCAGCTGACAATGTAAAATGAAATATACATTTCATCTCTCTGTGTTTAGTGGAACAGTCATCATAAACTGCAAAGAACTAACAAGAGCTGTGAAACAAAACTGAGCACAGTTTTCACTGTAATAATTTTCGACTAAAAAGGCACTCTGGAAAAGAAAAAAAAAAAATACAGGGATACCAGATAAAAACGGCACCCTAGCAGTAAGAAATCGCTGCATCCATCACACTGCAGGGAACTCCCATAAGCCAATAGGATTTTGGGTAAAACTCTGCCGCTGTAATAGCTTCATCCCTCTCCTGTCATCCAAGTGTTCCTGATGGTTGAGCTGCATGTCACAACTCAAAACATGTTAAGTGTTTGGATGACAGACAGCTTTATGCTGTATGACCCCTTTTCCTTTCTATCTGTATCTGTATGTGTATGTGTATGTGTATGTGTGTGTGTGTGTGTGTGTGTGTGTGTGTGTGTGCGTGTGTGTGTGTGTGTGCCCCAACCCCATCCATGTTACCTCAGAGGTCAATTCAGTGCAGAGTTTCCTGTGACCTTTGCTGTTCTAAACAAAGAAAAGGCTCCGTTTGTTAACGAACAGGGTTGAAACATCGAAGAGGTAACAAAAGTGCAAGAAAAAAAAAACAGACAAAAAAGATAAAAATTACCGCTGAGGTTTGATTTTGAGGCACAATCAGTTAGTCACATCCAAGGAGCTGATATCGCGGCACATGTTCACTTTGTTCCTGTCCCATAATCTTTCCAAAATGATGTGTAGCCTTTCTTTCTAGCAAGGGGATCACACACAACTGGTTGTGGATCAACACCCTCAAACATGTGGTCATTTGTGGCATTCATATGGACATGCTGCTTCTCAGAAGACACTTGAGCCCCACTTAAAAGGCTTCATGGGCTGCTTTCGATTAGGGAGGCGGTGGGCTGCTTTAGATTTGATGAACAAGAAGTGCATATGCATTCCACAAAGAATGTTAATGAAACACATTCCTGCTGGTTTCTCATGGAAACCAGCTTGGATTTAGGGATAAGGAGGTGGAGAGAAATGGGGTCCCCTTTATGCTCCTCCCCAGGAAAAAAAAGCTTACAAAATGCAGCAGGGAATGACTCTTCTGAGGTGAAAGGAAAGGAAAATTATGTTGGATGAGAGTGTGTTGAGCGACTGTCAGTGTGTGTCACAGTGGGGTCACACGTGTGTTACATTTGTTGTGACAAGAAAATGTTCAGAATAAGCACACAAATGTGGACGGGAATCTCTTCACGCAGACAACAACCTCCTCGCAAATAGATAAAACAGACGTTTGTGTGTAGCATGAACAAAACAAAGCTTAATTATCCTCCTTTCATCACTAAAAATAACAATAACATTGACACAACATTAACTTAATGCCAGTTAAAACTCAAACAATATGCTTATTTATGGCCGAGTGGTTCCTGTTAAAGAGTTGGCTGCTGCCTGACACTTTATTCTGCCCTCTTTTGGCCTTCACTTCTTCTGTCACTGAAGTGTTTTTCTCTTATTGATGTTTCGCTAACCTTCTGTTCCCGACACTTTGAGGTGTTCAGGTCGGTTTTCACTTTTCACAGGCTTCCATGTGGAGGCATGTTGAGTCTTGAGTGACGTGTGCCGACTTGTGCCTTTGCTGTCCACTGCCTATTTCAAAGTGTCTAGTCAATGAACAAAAGGGGAAGAATATTTATACATACTGTAACCCCAGGAAGTGGCGAGAAGGCCCTTGCCAGCTTATTAATCAGCGTGTTTTAAGTGATTATTAGATAGATAGTTGATAGACAGATGCAGTAGAAAACCTAAAAATACATTCTGTGAGCCAAAACCATGCACGCAAAGTAAGAAATCACACGACAAAATGTCAGACTGAAACACGGGAGATGCAGCACTTACCAGAGAGCAGGAAGAAGAGCAAATCTGTTTTATATGTCAGGAGTCGTCATCAAGATGATGCTAACAGATGTTTCTTTCACCCCTGCACAGCAACAGCGAGCGTTTCATCTGTCACAACAGAGATAATGAAAAAAAATAACAGAATTTATGATAGTAAAACAGTAAATGAAATGTGTTTTTTTATACTAATACATTTTCTGTACTGTTCATACTCTTGATTTTGACTGATAATTAAATTAAACTTTTTTAAATTAATATAAAGGATGTAATCAATTTGCAATTCCATATTAACTAGGACATTGTCAGACATACGTTTCTGACAAAAACATGACCTGTGAAGCCATCAAATCAACCATTTGGAAGCACCTTTAGATTCATCCGCTGTGGATGCTGCATGAGACAGTGCATGGCTGCTCACTGTATTTCACTGTTGGGAGACAACGTAACAAGTTGTGATCAATGTAACAAGTAACTTACTATCTGGACATCACGAATACCATGTTTAAGACTTCCTTTATATATGTGAACTGCAGTACCTCTCTTAATTAGAAGAGAATTAATTATTCTGGGTTTGCATAACGGAGAATCTTTTCAGTCATTAAATATTATTAGTCATGCAATTCAAGCTGTGCCTCCAAGCCAATGTCAGATTTTTATGGAGGCTTCTCTCTCTCTCTCTCTCTCTCACACACACACACACACACACACACACACACACACACACACGCACACCATTTTTCTATTTGTTTTATATCAGCACATGGATAAAAGCAGCACATGGACTTAAGGGACCACCTATTAAAATTTTTTAAAAGAATATCTCCTATAAAATTTGTTCAGCTATTTGCACAAATTTGTGTAGCAAAAAATTTAAGCCTATTTTTTTAATCCTCACACATGATTAGGTTCTGTACATATACAGTTCCCCGTGTAATGGTAGCACAGAATGACATATCATGGGCCCAAACAGGTTTTCTGCAAAAATAAATAACACTTCAGGTTGTTTTGCTTCCATCTCGTACTCAGATTCTCACTATGTGAATAAAGTAAACAATAATGAAATCGCGCACACGTCACACGTTCTCTCAGACATACTTGAGGGTAATGGCCTCTTACATGTTGACACAAATTATCTTAGCTCAATTCACCATACTTCTCAATAACAAGTCACAGTCTACTGCCAAAGCTACCACTCGCACGGCCACGACTACTGAAGGCTTGTAATACCTGCTAACTTGCTAACTAACCATTGTCTATAGTTGACAAATGTCACACAAAACAACGCAGTGCCTGGGCCAGGCCAGACCATAATAAAAACCAAATTAGCTGCAGAATGTAAAAACTAAACAAAAAGTAGTGACAAAAGCCACACTGCATTTTCTACTTTCATCTTGCACACAGAAGTTGTGACTACAACCTTGTGACTATTCCTGAATGTATGCTGCCCACTCTGCAAAACTTACACCTACTGGCATGACCATTGCCAGGATCAGACTACACAATGTTTTTATCTGGTACGATGGTCAATGTGTCACATTAGGTGACCGTTGTGTCACACATTCTTATCGCAACTTGGTCACAAAAAGGACCAGATGTCATCAGTTTTATCTGACGTCATTGGGACGAAAGCGCTAGAGACCCGCCTCAGGGAACAAGGATGTAAAACAACCAGTGGCATCCAAAGTGATGTGTATCACCTTGCCTGTCTTGTGCTTTGAAAAGCATTGAAAAAGACGAAAGTATGCTGACCTTTCCTCTGTTTTACAGCTCTGCATAGCAGCACCCACGATCAGTCGTGATGCTCCATGCCCATTTTTGTTCCCAGTGTGCTACGTCTGAAGAGTGTGGGTGATTATTGGGCTAATATCTTTTATTCTGACCCGGTCATTATAAAGACACTGGCATTAAACAAAACTGTCCCAAAGTTCTAATAATAAACAGCACTTTTTGTTGGCGAACATCCTTGAGCCACGCCTGCACTGTATTCCAGCTAGTCCTGTTTTATATCTGTGGGCATCACAACTGAATAATGGCATCGATATTCCCATTAAACTGCTCTGCATTCATTTTGCTGATCGAAGAAGTGTGTTTTCATTACGGGCGATCACAAAGGCTTCTAACAGATGCAAATGAGACACTTTGCCAATTAATGAATCATGCTATTGGTTAAAAACAGGCTCGACATCAGCATTGACAAATAGGATGTTACACCAGGATTACTGACCTCGCCTGATTATTTTCTTTCAATTTCACTGACCTTTTCTTTGTGCCGAATGTACAGTCAAGCCATAATGCGCTGCTTTACTACTTCAATACATCAATCATGTGATCATTTAGACCGTACATCCAGATCATAATTCTATTTACCAGGGGCACTGTAATGCTGTATTGATTGCCAAACCATTAGCATTTATACACCCATCAGTAGTGAAAAGCAGTTCTGCTCCTGCTCTCTGCTTCACTCTGCCATGTGGTAGCAGCTATAAATGGCCATGTTATTGAAAATTCCCTTTTCCTTTCAGTGCAGAGGGGGGGAAGAAACTGGCCAGATCTCTATTAGCAGACTGGGATTTTCTCCCATGTGTCACAGTGAGTGTAATTGCAATGTCACACTTCAAGGACTTCATGTGGGTGGACGGGTGGTCTACCACAAGAGAGAGGACTGTAGTCAAAATACCAATTAATGAAGGCCAGAGAAATATGACCTGAACTGCTTCAGGTCCGTACCTACCAATGACTGAGCCTGTCGATTGAAATTGTATCCCATCAGCCCTTGGTTGTGGGTCAGTGCTCAGTGTCAGTGCTGGCAGATTACACTTTCCTCTCGCTTGATCCTGGCTCATGCCCTTGAGCGCACATCCAGGAGTTCATCCCGTACTTACTTCCTGATGATGAATTCACAACTTTAGGGAGAAAATGAACTCCAGCTCTTCAGAAATTTTTTGTTATATTATCATGCAAACCACCAAGTCAAGCCATACCTTGCAATTTTTCTACTGTTGCTGGGGTCACCCGGTGAATTCCTCCGCTACTTTTCTGTTCAGCTCTGTGAAGAAGTACAACCAAACCACTTCTGGCCACACACTACAGAGCAAAGCACCATATTTTTTCATGCAGGGGTCAATTTTCTTTTCTTTTTTTTCCCCCAATTTTGGACTGTTTTGCTTCCAAATTATGTCTTTTATTTTCAGACTAGCAGGAGGAAGATATCCAAAATGCAGCTGTCTGTAATAGTTAAGATTTTTGTTCTGGAGAATTATTTAAATCAGTGCATATTTAATTAGATAATACGCACATTTAAACATAAACCATTTCCACTTTTGATACGGGAAATTTTAGTGCATGTTTAATTAGATGCCTTATGTGATTCATGGTTCTACTATTTGAAAAATGTATCATATCCTGCAGTGTCTTTCCTCATACTGAAGCAGCTGAATGAGGCTGTCTGAGGGCTTTCCGCCTCTTGTGATGATCAGTAGCAGCATCATGTTGCCTCTGTAGCCTTGGGCTGCAGAGTGTGGCGTGGAGAGTCTGACCACACGAGTGAGCCCTGAGGGATGATACATCCCAACCTTGAGGAGCACACCAGTTCACTATAGCCAAAAGTCATTACCACAGCAGGCTGTGACCTTGCCTCGTCTGGTCCGGTCCCAGCACATGTTTGAGATATGTCACCATTTGCATGTGGCGTCAAGTGAATCTGAAATGTTCACATGGAATAGCTATTTTCACACACAAAAAAAACTCTGTGATAGATCCACAGTATGCTGCCTGCTCGGTACCAAATGTAAATGGCAGAGAGATGAAGTTAGCTAGCTGGTCACAGTTGGAGCACTGGTGCAGTTTCAGCAAGAAACTGTTTAGGTCAAATAACTAACACGAAAGATGAACAACTGCATTAGAAAATATGAAAATATGTGGTTCTTTGGTGAAAGGTCAGAGCCTGTGGACTTAAAAAGCTAACAAGTAGAAGTTAGCTATGAGGTCCATTCCAGCAAAAAACATCCAAACACAGAGCTTAAAATTATGTGAAAATAAAATGAAATGTTCAGTTTAATAATGGGACTTAATGTGCAATATCAAAAACATAAACAGGCCATGCACACGTGTATTTTCAGATTTCAGATCCTTACCATTAACTACTTTATACTCTTGGCATTGTGTATATTTTGCATTTACACCTAATTTCTGTTACCATTACTCTGAGAGATACTTTTGTGCTGCAAGGGCCGCACAACAATTTCCCTTGGGGTAAATAAAGTTCTTATTACTCAGAAGTATTTTCACATATCTGAAACCGATTATTACCTCAACCATTTTCTTTTGTAGCAGAGGTGACACATAATTGAAATGAACTTTTCATAACAATTATGCAGTGTGTTTGACATTAGACAAATTGTACATTTAGCACTCATTGGTGTGACTTAACCATGGAATCGAGGTGAAAATACATTTGTTGACAGAGTCTGGTTTCTGTTTCTGGCAGCTGGGTCCCATTAGGAGATGAAATCAGAACCTCCTCGGGGTCCATCGCGAAGACTCTCGCACTGCCCAGTTATCAAAACACAGCATGGAATCCACTTAAGCCTCATCACTGGCTACATTTCAAGTCACCACATGAAAATAAAGAGAAATGAGGGAAAATACAGAAATAGCGGGAGGTGGTGAAACCATTTTCATCGTAGCCCACAACAGTAATTAAAAAAGTCACTAAAGAAATTGGTGACAATCTGAGAGGTGACATTTTAACTTGAATGTAGGGTCAAATAAAATCTTTTTGAATCAGCCTTGACATTTACTTTCTGAGCTAAATGAATGTTTGATTGTCATGCTGATTCCTTGACATCACAATACACTAAATACATCTCCCCAGAGATCAGGACACTTATTACGTGAGAAGCAAACAGCAAGTCGTGAACAAACAAGGTTATAGATTCTTTAATGCTCTGGATTTCTCAGCACAAATCCACATATCCAGGTCGTGGCTGCGACTCCCAAGAATTTGCCATCCTATGATTATGTCTAATTAAATTAAATGTCACTTACAGGCAACATGGAGTATTTCCACCACACACACACACAGACACAGCAGTGGCAGTGGCTGCACCAGTAGCGTCTGACTAGATATGAACTAGAAAGAGCCGTTGACAAAGAGCAGAGGATTTCAGTTCATCGTACCAGAAATTAAAGAAGCCTGTCTCTGCTTTGAGAGAGGCTGAATATTTCATGACACCACAGGCTGACCTAGGGTCATCCTGTGTAGAGGCCGAGATACTTAGACATATAAAAAATGCATTGACAACAGCAATAACTATACACGACACTAAAGGGCCTCTGAATTTCAATGACTATGTGGAGTGAACACAGCAGGGACTTCTCTTTGGAGGTTGGTGATGAATATTATCCATGATTGGATGATTCATTGGGGCGAGAGACAGTCTGAGTGTGTGGGATGAGACCTGGTGCTATCTTTACCCTACTCCTCCACCTCTCTCACTCTCCTCTCTTTACAGAGCACTGCAGTGTATATGGCAGCTCAGGGCTGGACTGCAGCCCACAGGGGACCCCTCTTGATCTGAACAGTCTGCACCTTTTCTGCACAAAGGCAGCATAAAACGATTTAGGCAGAAAGGGATATGGCTGTTTCACCCCCAATTGGTAGCAAATGACTACAAACGCTCGACCCGCTTGTGCAACATACACTCAATTGTGCAAACAGAGTGTATAAGATGCCGCACGACTCCCCGCGTCTTTGTTTTCTTCACCTACCAGAAAGCTCTGCAGCCGTGAGACAAATTGCTGCGTGGCATTAGCACTACAGTGAAGGATGAAAGTGCACAGAGCAAGGCAAACAAGCATCCCATTACAACCGCCACTTAGCAACAAACACATCTATTACACAGGCTGAGCAAGGCTGGAGGTGAGCCCGCACACACCTCCAACAAGCTGCTATCCAGGGCAATGAGATTCAGGATGCGCAACGCTGGGAATTTCAACGAGAATGCGAAAAGAAGAAAACAAATGGTCCTCCCACTTTTCTCCCACCGCTGAGGAATCAAGGGCCATAGCCACTGTTTACATACTTGAAGAAAGAGTCTCTTCATCAGATGATGTTTTATGATTTTTTTTGCAGCCCTGCTGAGACTAGAAGCAGTCCCTTTTCCACCATCATTTTTTACTACGGACATGTGCATGACATCACTTCCACAGAGATGGTCTGCTTATTTCATCGGCTCCACTGTATCATAGTGATTAATGGAAGATCTTAATACACTGACCTGATACAGCTAACCTCCTGCTTTTCTCTTTGTGTGCGACTGGCGGTATTTTTTTTTTTTTTTTTTTTACCTCCTCGTTTGTACCCACAGGTTCATCCCCAGGACTGCACCTTATGCTCTGGTGTGTGTCATATCAGTTCTCAGACAAAAAGGGATAATTTGCTCGTTTTTTTAACACCACTAATTACTGTGGTGCAAATCCTGACTGCTGTTGTCATGGTAATTGCCTTTCGGGGGTTATGGCGCCACTAAAGCACAAGTGACTGAGAGTGAGAAAAAAAATGGGAGAAAGTTAGGGCAAGATTGCGAAGGAGAGACACACTGCTCATTGTGTGCCAGCATATTTCATGTTTCATCTTGTTTCATGGCGTGTTCTATTGGCAGTTTTCCTTGACTCAAAATGATCTGACCACCGTGCCGCTCCACGTCAATGCCAGAAAATGAATTTGATGTGGCTGAGTGGGGATAAGTGTTCTTTCAGCACCGAGCCGAGTGCCAAGAGGTCCCAGAGCAGAGACCCGCTCCTCGCCATTTATCCACTGCATTAAATGGATGTGTTGGGTTCAAGGAGGGGTCAGGGAAATATAGGGGACAACATATGTCAAACAATACATATAGGAAGAGAAAAGTAGGATCATAAAAAGCCTTTTATCATTTGGCAAACAGGGCTGAAGGCAGAGGGGGGAAAAGAGAAAAGCCTGGTGCACTGATGCGCTTGATCATCATTATGGAACAACAAGAGGCACCTCTGACAGTTGGCACAGACATAATGCTGAAATGAGGATGGTTTAGCTTCTCCAAGGTCTCAAGGTTCACAGCATCATTGTGCTTGTGCGTGTGTGTGTGTGTGTGTGTATCTGTAGTTGTAGTGCCCTCAGGATGTCCTTGTGTGGTATCAAGTATCCTGCTGGACCTCAAGCATGATTGGCTTTCTGCTGTTCGCTCTCGTTATTTAGACATTTCATCATAATGTCTCTGCTAATATCACTTGAATTTATTCATGTTGTTGTAGTTTGCTGTGCCAGGTAAGTTTTGTTTCATGTGCACTGGTTTGGTTTTATTCTGTCAGAAAATACTTCTTGCAAAGAAGATTCAGTAGAGTGTGGGTTGTGTATAATTGAAAAAGTACATAAGAAAAGTACACAAGTATGAACACGTATCTCTTTCCTCTTCGCCTGGCCCTGTGCAGTGTGGCGCTCTGAACAGCTCTGAACAGCTTTAAACACTGTTTGGTTTCATTTCTGTATCTGAGGCACTTTTTCATATGCATCGTCAAATTAGTGAATGTATTTCTTTGTTTATTGTTTCATTTATTTGCAGCATTTTTCCCTTGTAAATACAACCCACGTGTTGAAGTAGTGATGATGTTGCCTTTACTTGTTCTCTGCGCTCATTCAGCTCAGTCTGTGTCAACAGACTTCACAGTTTTTAGTTTGCTTTATTTTTTTTTATTTCCTCAGTATTATGTAATTCCATTCATCTCCATTTTATTGTGCTAAAGGGCAAAAAAAAACCCCAAGACTATCTGCTTGGCTTGGGGAAGATGTTGTTTTGGGTGAACTGGTCCTTTTAAGTAACTTATATCATAGTGGTTGTGTCCACTATTGAGGTGGAGTGACATTTCCTGCACAGTTTAAAAACTTGTACTTTTCTGGGTGAAGGACACTGTAAATAATAACAGGCCTCTTCCATCTGTATTTTGACTTCACATGACAGTAATGGATGCATTTTGTTGCACACACACACACACAACACAGAGGATAATTCAATGTTCTCGCTTCTGTTTGTTTATTCATGGACAAACAAAAGACTGTGCCAGCAGCTTGTTTGTCTGAATGGGATTTATTTCACTGAGTTTGAAAGGAATTGTCAAGAACTTATTTACAAATCATTTCAGTACGCAGAAGATCTGATAATAAATACACACAGCTCTCATACAGTTTAATCCTTTATGACCGCTGCAACTTTTGCAATTCATTCATGCCTGATGCTGTAACGATGTAATGATGGCCTCTCTGAAATTGTGTCCAACTCAACAATAACTTGCTTTGTGGATTGCAACCTGGTCTGCTGTAGAGCTGAAACCTTTGCAAAGTAGAAATGATTTGGTACATTCAGGTTTGGAGAATGATCCTTGATGTGAAAACTGTAACAAAGCACATATTGTTCCTTATTAAGAGAAAACGAATAAGAAATTTGTATTATCATGTCATAAAATTTAGTTTTTTTTACATTTTATTGTTAGAATTATTTTACTATTTAAATATGTTTTTCATCACTACATTCATTATTTTATTAATTGTGTATAATAAATTCAGCTGTTGTCTCTATGAGACTAAGGTGCATATGGGTGTCACGTGTCGGTGAGGTGATGGTGATGTTTATGTGCTTTTGCTCTTGTTTGTTCATTTTGTCACAATACACATGAGCAGTTACAGGGTTACAAGGCATTTTCATATTAAACTGGATTTTTTGTGACACAGCTTACACGACAGCTTCTCCCTTTTTACATTCTCTACCTCCCCGTCACCTCGACCGTCAGCACCTTCAAGTCACTTTTCTTTTAGTCAATGGCAGAAATTCGCTTTTCTCAATTCACCAAAGTGAATAAATTATTTTAAATTCTTGTGTCACCTATCCCTGAATAATATTGCTTAAAAAATAGCATAGAATTTCTAATTGAATCAGAAAATTGGCAACAATCTAGAAATGTGCAGGAATATGTCATATAAATACTGTGAATCATAAATGGCTGTAGCTCTGAACAACCACTACATCTATTACTCTCGTGTTAAATGGACTGTATTTAAAACAGATACTGACATTTGCTTAAGAGTTCATCTGTAGACAATCTCTGTCAAAACAGAATAATCACTGCTGTCACTCTTTTGAGATGTGAAATTCTATAAGTCCATTTAGACCTCTTGAATGCTTTGACAATGTGTTAGAAATAGAGGCCAAGAGGAGTTTCAGCCCTCACAACTGCTGGAGCTATCTCCCTCACTCCATGTTTTTCAGATTAATTCAAAGCATCCCACTGCCTAGGAAATGACAACACTGCAGAGACAGCCTGAAGTTACACTTTGATGGACACAGTGGTCTATCTCTGCCATTGACTTCAGTGGTGAAATTGTGACCCCCTGGTCATTCTGCTGGGGCCTTATCAGTGCCGGCCAAATGCGGGGAGTCTGATGGAAGGACTAAGGAGATGATTTGTGGACAGTCTAGCACACTAATGGTGCTAACGCTGCACGCTGTCCACATTGTGGCGGTAGAATATATTGTGGAAATGGGATGGATAATTTGATCAGGGTGAAAGACAAATCCTGCTGAATACTGGCTATACTGATACTGAAGACAGAACAAACAAATCATTAGCACAGTGTTTTAGTGTTGGAAAACAGGATTCAGTGTTACCACAAAAACAAATGTCAGCTCAAAGTTTATACAGTACAGTGCAACCTTTTATTCCATGATCCTACCGAGCAGAGAAAATCCACCGGGTGCAACCTTTAGAAGCGGGGGATTCTCGGTTCTACCTAACTCCTCGAATCAGTGGCAGAAAATCTATATCCTCTTAAAGAGGAGGAGTCACACCAGATAATAGATATATGAAATCCATCTTGTTTCTGAACTCTGTCCTTTGTAGGAAACAGATCAATGGGAAAGCTTCTCCTTGAATCGCCCACAGTGACACACAAATCAGTAAAAAAGTTGACTTCAGGAAACTCGCAGACAGCAACATGTAGAGTCAACAGTCAACTATAGTCAACCTTGTGAAAAAGAAAAAGCCTCAGAATATACTTCTTCATAAAGATTTATTCATAAAGAATTTTAGGATTTTATGTTGACTTTGGCAGCTCCTTGAGGTAAGCTGTGCTCAGACCACAAAGTTACATACATTTGTGTGTTTCATACAAATCACATCAGCATCACTCTACAGTCATGTCATATGAAGTGCAGCCTGTTTGAGCACACTTTCTCGTTGGATGGGGGAGGAGTTGGTGGTGGCAAAAGAGCCCTGTTTGAGACTACCTCAGCAAACCAATAAAGAGCAACTGTTGGGACGTTTTGTTGCTGTGTTTGCCTCAAATAAATGGCATAAAAATGAGAAGTGAAACATAAAGACAGGTGTAGTTCCTGGTTTGCAGAAACACATGGTGCCAATATTTATTCTGGCAACTGGGTTGACTGACCAAAGTCAGGATTCATCTTCTGCCATGAATATCTGGATTAAATTTGATGGCAATCCATCCAATATAGTTATTGTTATAGTTCTGACTATTAACCTCATTGTGATGCTTATTTTTAAGACCATTAATTCGCATATCACATTTCATGCCTATCAGTCCAATAGTTGTTGGGAACAGCAGCTCAAAACCCAACATCAGTGACACCAAGAAGACGAGTTTTAAGGCCAACAACCAGCCTAGTGCCCGTCCGCACTGCTGCCATGTCTAAAGTGATACAAAACTACCTGCTGCTGTTGATTCTTCCCTCAGGCTGTGAGACACCATGGATAAATAATGGACTCAAATATTACTTCGTACCTCTGGCCTATGTGTTGCACTGCACATACTGAACATTCTGGATATTTATTTCCCTCGCTGGCCCTTTGAAATCGTGAGTGAACACTGACTCCTGTTATTGATTCCTGCTCGTGTGAAGAATTCCACAGTATTTACATGACACTCTGATATGACACCACTGCATAATTTAACAACACAGCAGTCAAAGTCTGCATCTTGTTGGGGAATTCTCATTTATATTTACAGCCTCGATCATCAGATTCTTCATTCAAATGTTTCTCATTGCATCTTTGCCATAGCACCTTTCTTACCTTTATTTCCATTCTGTATTTCTCTACAACCAGGCTACAGCTGCATTTTGCTGCTCCATTCTGTACTGTTTACATGATAATAAAGCTGCCCTTGACCTTGATGTTGAAAACATTTGGCCTGATAAAAACAGAGCAGGAAATCCAGTGGTGAATCACACCCTGCATTCTCTGAAAATACTCTTAGAGATAAAGCCATAAACTTACATTAATTACACAGTCTAGATATGTATATTTTTCCACATATAATCATTTTTGTGTATTTTTTGTGGGATAATAGTATCATCATCACAAGTATTCTCTTACAGACGCTGATATGTTTATTTTTGACTCAGCTCGCAAATGTAAGCAATTATGTTGATTCAGATGCTCTCCTGATAAAATCCCTGTACTCATGCACCCTTTTACTGTGAGACGCTGCTCTTTTATCCACTCTATCCTGGCTTTAACACTCACTAATAGGTGCCAGCTCCAATGTAGTCCAAAACATTTCCAAAAATGAGGGAGGTTAACTCAGAAATACGCTTGTATTTCCAGGAGGCTTCATCTTAGTCTTTGCACACATGTAGGACTGTGCTTTCATTTTCTGCATGATAAGTGCATGTTTGTCAGTGGAGTCGACAGAGCTATGCAGACAAGTGTCTGAGCGCCTGGTTGCTCTCTCTTTCGACATGTCAGGTGCCGTGTTTACGCACCCTGTTGCCCGGCAACCCCTGCCAAACAGACTGGTGGATGAGGGAAGCTGTAAAGCAGCAGAAGTAGATGTTGTCATGAGGGTGTATGTACAAGCGTTTGTGTGTGCATGCATGTGTGTGTGTGTCCGTCTGCAAGCAGGTGCTGCTGCTGCCCTCCATGGGGCTTAACAAGTTGGTGTATCTTTCCCATTAGCCTCCTATTGCTTAATATGGCAATGACTGAGTCTACTGGAGTCATTACATTGTGAATTTGTACATGTAATGCATGTAAATTTGCTCTTATTGAATAAAGTTTGGGCAAAGTATTTCAGAAATAAAGAGAATCTGGGCTGCCATTGCTCTGCTTTTTTGTGGGATCAAAATAAAACACATTGTACAATGAGTCTCATTTAACACTGACCTGCTATCAGTGCTGAACAGATAAATTCATTCCAGTTTTGTTGCAAAGAGTAATCTGTGCACACTGGAGTACACACATTAATACACACACTACACATAGCTGCCTCCGGGGAGACACAAAAGACTTTACACAACTTTTCACATACACAGTAGTACACCCCAAGACCTGAAAACAGACTTTGACATTTAAAATTCCGCTGTAGCTAAGCCATGGCTTGGAGGAATTTACTGACCATCAACAATTTGTTTAGCCACCGTGGCTACACAGTGAGCTTGAAAAGTACGCGCCAACATTAACAAGCCAAGAAGACGTAATGTGTAAGTAAGACAATTTTGGAGTTACTGCTAATGCTATTTCTTCTCTTTTGGTAGAGCTGAGCTAACGCATCCGGTTTATCCTCTGAAAACACAGAGACAAACATGACATCAGCCTTCATTCAAACTAACAGTACAACAGCAAACAAAGTGACAGAGCATTACTGGGATTAATACTGAGCAGAAAACCTTGACATCCAGTGATCAGCCTCTTTTCTGTATATTGTCACATCCATTTATCAAGTCAGAGCTTTCTGTGAAATTTTGTCTTTGTAAACGTGGGGTTATTGGAAAGCAGTCAACCTGGTACACCACAAGAATAGCGTTACATTTTTCCTTTATTTAAAAAAGAGCTCTTGCATGTTCCATTTCCAGTGCTGTTTCGTAGTCAGAATATGTTTCTTGTTCCTGTGAGCGACTGGCCGCGCTCACTTTCACTATTACTAAAAGCAGCGGCTTTTAGTGTGGGTTCAAGAGCAAGAGCTGCTTTCTGCAATCGCCAGTTTGCACCGACAATAGCACATGGGATATTTACTGCAGAAGAGATCTCCGCACACCATAATGCAATAAAGCAACAAGACATGTTGCATTTTCAGTAAAGGAATACCGCGCTTGTTCGACTAGCATCATGGCTCTGTCAACCACAGGCAGGAGCTGCACCAAGTTCACAAGTTCACACCTGCTTTATGAGGGTTTGGTGAGAGTTATTCTGCAAAAAGAAGTAATACATCACTGCAGACCGGTTGAGAACAAAGTAGATACACAGAGAGACTCAAGAAAATGAATCCTGGGAAGGCTGAGAATATATAACAATATGTGAGCAGCCAAGGTTTTATTTTTACTTTTGAATTATAGTGTAGATCTAAGCCACCCGTGATCATGTATGGTGATATCTGTCGTAGAAGTAAATTATCTTACGAGGGAATCACTCAGCTAAGCTTCTTTGATGACAAAAAAAAACTGAAGAGATTCAACCTGACCTTAAAAAAACACGTGACATTTCCCAGTTGAGGAGCTGGAACCCATCCTCTACGATAAGGAGAGCATCTTACTTAAATGTCACAGCACTGGACAGACTGACAGCGCTGATATTGTTGAGGGACTGCTTTTTTACGAGCGCATACGAAACCGCAATGCAATTTACTGTGGTGTCTCATTAAGCCTTATAATGTCTTCTTCATAATTAAATGCTCACATTTAGCAGAAAATGATTCAGCAGAGGAGATCACAAGCTTGGGATTCTGACAAAACACAGTATGCTTTGACTATAATTGACTTTTCACTCTGCCCCAGAGTTACAGGAGAATAATGGGGCTGGAAATAGCTAGTTAACCTCCTGTCAGGTAATACATAAAATGAAAACAAAAAAGTCTTTACAACACTGCAATATACCTAAACCTTTTTCCTCTGAGAGCGAACAGAGGGATGTCAAGGTGTTAGCTGTTACACACAAGTGATTTTATTAAGTGGAACACCCACTGTGAGCTCAATCTGTCACGCAGGGATTGTTTGACGTAAATTATACATAATTCCTGGTGCATGACAACACGCATACAGTGTGGTTAAACAGCACAGCACTGTGCCATATAGAAAACAAATAAGTAATAACCCATAAATCAAAAACATGTTAGGTTGAGATCATTAGTGTCAAGTACAAGGTGAAACAAATAATTGATCAATCATGAACAATAAAATAAAGAGATTTACTGTATATTTACAGTATATATGCATATATATATTGTTTTTATTTGTTAAGATTAAGAAGAAATGCATCTACTAAAAAATTTTCTAATTAGACACTTTTAACATTTCATGTTTCACTTTTATCATTCGTATTACTCTTGTTCAGTACCCACTAAACTTAAATATGTTAAATGGTCTTGTTTCTGGCATTGTTTCAATGAAGGCAAAATAGCAAAGAAAACACAGTGAGAAAAGAATTTCAGAGTAAGTTTTAATTTTGGTGAGAGACTCGTGCTGTTCTCCAGTTCACCGTGTGTGTTAGAAAAAGATAACAGTTTCAGCACACATCGAGCACGCGTTAAATGTTATTGAATATGAGCTGATTGATAGGTTTGTCTATCTGCAGAAAATGGATCAACAATTTTCCTGAACAATTATGCGCTTAGGCAATTCATGAAGAAAAAATGCTCAACACTTTGCCGCTTATTATGTTATATTTCACTGTTGGTCAGTATGAGCTAAAACAATCAATTAAAGGAGCTTACCACTGACTGTTGCACATCAGATTACTGTGGTTCCGTTTTGTGTATATAAATAAACAAAACAAAACAAGAAAGACCTGATGATGTCATCAAGGCAACAGACCGTAGATGGGACGTTAATACAGGAGACTATTTTTTATTTGCTTATAGATGCTCAACATTCATGGACATTCCCTAAAATTGCATGTTTATCGTAACCAAATCATCCAAAGCCTCCAAACCTCATCCTAATCATCGTAATTATAATCATTTTAAACCAACATGTTTTTCTAACACACATACTTCAACCAAAACCATGATCTTTCCTGTTATGCCCAAACCTGACCAGACCTTAACTGTAGATAGTGTTGTTGTTACATCATGAGCCTGACAGTGATTCTGTTTTGGAAGCCACAGAGAGATAATGTCATTCTGCTGAAAGTGCCATCACATTAGTAAATGCTTCTATGTGTCATTCTAGAAGGTCTTACAAGTGCAATCTTAAATCAATAGAGTTTAATTGATTGGAAGCTTGGCTGAAAATCAAACAACAGTGCAACCAGCAGTGCGGGACTTTTACAGAGTCTCTGGCTAATTTCCCATAACAATGCCTTTTATGTCAACCAGCAAAGACTGGTTTGCATAACTGATGCAAGGAATAACCATACCAAAGGAGCAGGCTACAACAAGCTGGAGTTTGGTGGAGCTCATGGCATCATAAGCACTTCAGAAATGTTTGTGTAACTGTTTTTTGCTGCAAGGACAGGGAGGCAAAAGTTCCGACGGTTTAAATATACCTGAGAAAAATGCTAAATATTAAATAAATGTAATAAATCTGGGATCTTGACCCAGGCAAAAAATATTTAAATCATCTGTTAAAATGCCAAACCTTTGTTTGTTTTAGGTTCTTATTTTTAACTGGCAATTTTTTGATGGCAATTAGCCAATGTTAACTTGGGCTCTTTGATGACAGGCATCTTACAGGATTCTATAGACTGAACTGCTAATTGATTTATTTTTTTAAAAAAAATAAATCAATTAGTAGTTAACTGAGGTAAACCTGAGTAGTAGCTCTATTGTGATGTTTTTAAAACAAGCATTATTCCACTGGTGTATGCCAGTAAAGTAGAGCCAGTATTATATTTGGTGCATGTCAGAGCTGCAGTGATCTTGTTACTCCTCTCAGTACATAGAAGCAAAGGAAACATGTTGTCAACCCCCTCGCCTTTTTCTCTCTCTGCACTGTCTCCCTCTATCTCTCCCACTTCTTCATTGCCCATGACCTGAGGGAACAGTTGGCTTTCTGAATGCTCTTCCCCCTTTATGAGCACACATTGATTGGCTCTCGGCTCCCCCCCAAAAGCAGAGCAGCATGGGGTGCCTGCAGCTCGCTTTCTACTGGTGCAGCTCTAAAAAAGTCTGAAGGAAAAACGAGGGGTAGCAAATCATCAAGAGGCTTCACCACAACCTATCGAGGTATGTCTTTTCTCTCTCTGTCTGCCTCTCTGGCTGTAATGAGAATCAATGGGGTTTATCACATTTCCCTCATGTCTTTTTGTCAAAAGGAGTGCAACAGTCGTCTTCACTGTTTGCAGAGCCCCATCCTCCTCCTCCTCTTCAATGCTCTGCTGATTCCCTCCATCCTTTGCAATCCCATTGTTGAGCAGACCCCACTGCTAAGTCTGCAGTGTTGTCACCAGGTCACACACAATCCACACAATAACACAACAGGCCTCTAATAACCCAGTTATTTGGGGAAGGAAACGCATGTGCCTAAGGGGCTTGGTAAAATTAAAAGCACAAATTCTGTCGTCTAAAGCTATAATTTAACTCATATTTTATGTTTCAGCGTAAGAAAGTAGAAGCAAAATATGCCAGCACAGCTCTCAAACATTGAAGTAAGTAGACCCTCGGGAATGTACGACTCCAACACTATCTCTCTGCACATTTTCGGACACACTCCAGAGCAGCATGAACCTTCTGTCCACAGCAGAGTGAAGTGTGCACTGTGAACACATTTGGACTGGAAGACAGCCAGTAGTTGGTTGGTTGCGGAGGATGTGGGCTGGTCTCTGGAGCCTGGCGGTTGTTCATTCATAAACCAGGTGGGAACTGTAAATGAAAATACAGACATCTCCCTGCCGACACTTTCAATGATCACATTGTGCTGTGTTTATGTAAGAAGCAGAAGGACGGACTGAGTACGAGTCAAAAATGAAGACGTGAAATGTAGTGGAGAAGAAATTCAAGAATATTTATGCTGTAAAACCTTGGGTCAAGAATTTGATGGGTCTTAACATTAAACTAATTGTGGTAAAAATTGATGTTACCCTTGTACAGTCTACTCGTCTTCCTGACAGCCGTCTGGCCAAAGACTATTATGCAATACAGGGTTTTATGGGGTGTCATACCAGCTAAATCTCTCTCATAAAATCTAACAAACAACAGACACTGACAGAAAGGAAGTTTCATTTATTCGTTGTGATGTTATCACCCAGCAATCCTGTCCTCTTAAAATTACATTCCTGTCCTGCATCCTGTATGTGATCAGGTTTAGGCAACAAAGACATTGCGGTTAATGTTGGGGAAATATTATGTTTTACTTTATATGCTAAAAAGTTGGAGGCGTCATGTCACCACTGTTGACATTTTCTTTTCTTTTTTTAAACAAGACAACAATCTTATCCCTTCCCTTAACAAATACTTACATAATGGAGCCACCCTCAGATATTGTGGGGAAAGCAAACTAAATTCTGCAAGTTAACAGTGAAGATAAGTACAGCGCGAACATCAACTTTGCAGATTTGCGCATTCAAAATGCACACACTTTTGCCATTAAATTTGGCACCGCATGTCCCTCTCAGAATGAAAGAAAATTATATTTTCATTTCTTTGGTTGTGAAACACCTGCCAAAATAACAGCATTCCCATCGGCCCCTGCTGCACTTTGTGTTTAATGGAAATTAGCTAATGTAGCAACGTTAGCATGCTCACATTGGCATTTACCTCAAGGCACTTCCTGAACACAGTGCTGTTAGCATGGCTACAGACTTTTAGTCTTGTTAGAGCTTGTTTGATGAAAACAGCTGCCTTCCGAATGAAGTTGTTGAAAACGTGGGGCTCAACACAGTAAAGCTGTGGACCATAAAAACCAAAACAACGAGCTGAAAGACAATATAATGTTCAGCAGGGTTATTTTCTATAGGATCAACAATTTGTCATTACATAGTCAACTTTTCCGTTGTTGACATAAAAATATTAATTAGTGCAGCGTTAAATCTGCAAAGTGATACTCACCTCTGCTCTCTGCAGAGCCTCCATGATGGTAGAAACTTTTCTGTTTCTAAAAGCAGAATAAACTCAAGTCAACGTTGGCAGAATACAGAAACTCCATTAAGAAAAGGCTGACAATCAAACCTGCTTACGTCTTGCTGTGGGGTGACTGTTAACCGCCAGACCGGCGTGCTCCTGGCAGTAAAGCATGTTGGGTAAATCTAACACACAGCCTGTGTCACACTGAGTCTGCACTCGAACCCGCTGATGTTTCATTGTTGAACATCACTACTCATAATTTTAAAGCATTTCTCTGCCAAACTGTTTTTGACTCAGTCTCCTTGACCCAGTTATGATAAGGAAACATTCCCATCTATATTTGGATCAGTGTGCTTGTCTTGAGCTGGCATACATCACGTCATCTGGAGAGAGGATGTGTCACAACACTGCGATCACAGGTCTGACAGGTTGATCCCTTTCAAAACGTCCCAGTGGAACACACCAGCGAAGGTTTAGCATCATGATGGTCAATTACTCTGTGGAATTTTATTTTACCAGTACACAGAAATAAAGTCAGGTTTTTCATTTCATTGTTTTGAAATATGCATCACATGCTCACGTTTTGATCATGCGGGGGAAGAAATACCTGTAGTGGAACGTGACAAATTGGTGAATGAGAGCTATTTTAAGCCATTTAATGAGCTGTAATTTAGGAATTCCTACAAGTGAGAGCAGCAACGGCTGCCTAACCGCGTTTAAAATTAGATATATGGCATGAAATATAGATCTAAACTACTAGAACTACCTTCTACATCATGCTTTCACTTGGAATATATGAATAAATTTTTAATAGTTTCCCACCTACTCAAACTGGATTTTGCCTCTGCAAAAAAAAAAAAACATAGTCTATTATAACATTTATGACAGATTTAAGGAGGAGTTCCCAGTTTTTGAGCATTTAAGCTGTTAAGCCAGTTTGTTTTCTACTTTTAATACAGGAGGAGCAATAAAATTGATGGGATTGATTCTGGTACCCTGCAATCAAAATGTAGCCCCTGCATCCTGCAACTGCTGTGAATTGCAATTAGCTAAAATTCTCCACTCTCTGTTAGAGGGAAATGTTCACATTAGCCAATTCGGGGATGGCTTACAAGCTTGGAACAGACTGAAATCAATGCTTCCTGTCACCTTTTAGCAGGACAAATGGCGCCTATTGTTCCAGCCTATCCCTCCCCCCTAAACTTAGACAGCTGGGGTAGATACACGGGCCAGAAAGCAGGGGACTCCAAACGCACCAACCACCAAGTGTGTCGCCTGTGCAGTAACTTCTGCTATAAAAGTATTCTGAGAGAGAAAACACCAGTCTGACCCTAATCACAGTTTAAAAAGTCAATCACAGCACTTAGGCTGGTGTGTTTCTAACTTTTGACATGGGGTGCATCCAAACAGGCCACAGTGGCAGCAGCCGGGTCAGTGTGTTTATGTGTGTGTGTGTGTGTGTGTGTGTGTGTGTGTGGCGGACTGGAGCCTGGATGCTGCTTGGCACAGTCATGGCTCCTTGACGTCAGCGCTCAGCCCAGACTGCTGCTGCTGCTGCTGCCGCTGCCGCTGCCGCCGCTGCTGCTGCTGCTCTCAAACATGTCTTTGTTATTCAGAGCTTTCCATCAGAGAGCGGCGACCTGCAAAACACGGAGGGTGGCTTCCGCTCTGAGCTGGATCACGGAATGACAGGGCGCACGCGCGTGTGTACGCGTCAACGTGCTGGCGTGAGGGCGTGCGCGTGTTTGTTGTTGATTATTAGACCATTACAGGATAGTTAGGATTGGATAGATATTGACATAAGCAGATAATAAATTACCAGATAGAATAGTAATTGCATTATTATTATCATTAAATTATTTTTGGGGGGAGCATCTTATTTTCAAAAGTGTATCATACTTACAGGTCTATTACTGACTGCCAGCACTATTATTAAGCTGTAAAAGCCGTTTTATTTTAGATTAATTTAATCAATGAAAAGATGCAAAAGACAGTACTCAGCCTGCGAAATTTCCGTTTTAATTAATGGAACCACTTTTCAATAACGCGTGCTCTCCAAAATCAGGACTGTGTGAACACAACGCGATAGGTCGGGACCGGAGCGGGTCGATCCAGCAGATCCAGCGTACCAGATGGCTGCTGAGCTGAGCGACAGTCCAGCTCCGCTCCCGGCTTACCTCCTGATGGCGTCTCGGCGTAAGAATCCGCGACACATTTTGTCAGCAGCCACCGAGCATGGGTCCCTTTGGTAATAGAATAGCCAATGTAATTTGACACTTCAACTTACTGCGCTCTCTCCGAGTCTATTCAGTTACTCACCCACTGACGTTGAGCCCATTCTCAGTGGCCGTGAGGGGGGAAGATATTTAAAAACAAGAGCCGAAAATTACCGAGGACTTTCTGCGCTTAATAACCCGGTGAGTAACTGCAAACTTAACGTTGCTTATTCCCGGAGTGGCGCTGCGAAGCTCTTGTGTCGGGAAGGTTTTGTTTCCACTTTGGCTCAGATTGTTTCCCAACAATAGAGTGACCACTTGAACTGGCACTGAGGAGCACGTCGGAACCTGTAATAATCAACCGCAGCTTTTTATTTACTATTACGCCGCTGTGCGCCGTCGGGATTGAACCGGCGGGCTGTTAAGCAGGTTGTGCATTTCGTTGGTAACAGATGCCGCGTTGATCTCCAAAGCGTTGGGGCTTGGAGGCTACATTGTGGCAGCCTGTATGCGTTTTGCTTGCAGAATGAATCATGCCGCTCTCTCTCTCTCTTTCTGTGTGTGTTTGCGCGCAAGGTTTAGAGGTAGCTCTCGCTTTTTACCTTTTTGGTTTCTGATGTACACAAAGCACATGGTTTGTCTAATGTGTGGGTTCAGCGGTGACGCGAGAGGATTTCATGCGAGCTGCAGAATAACTGTGGACACGGTACGGCAGCGGTCACTGCGCGGATTATTCGTTAAATGTCACGTCAAATGTTGATTTCTGAACTTTGTTAACAGCAGCACGTGTGCGTGTTGTTAAGTATTAATGCATTAATGTCACAGCCTGGAGTTTTAGTTGTATGCCACTGTAGGTCATTGCTGTTTCATGGGGGTTTAACAAGTTGACTCCCCAAATTCCTGCTGTCTCAATATGGAACCAGCTTGGATGGAGGGGGCCTCTCATATAGAACTGGGCTCACTTTGCTGTACATCTGTCCAGGAAGCAAAATAGCATGGCCAAGTGGAAAAAGTAAGCTAGATCAGCTTCCTAACCATTGTCAGTGAAAGAGAGCAAGTATTTGTGTGCTTGCTTCTGTCATGCACACATGCACTGTGTTTCTTCTTCTTTTTGCATGTGAAAATCCCAGTTTTGGGAGAATCAAAGAAGCAAACAAACACACATGCAGATGTTTCTCGTCTTTTCCTTGTGAGATGTCCAGGAGAGGTCTTCCTGTTTTTGTTATGTTGCTGAAAAGTTCATTCTCCTCTAGTCCGCTTTTAGCTGCTGCAGCCTCCGAATCTGTCCTGCACAGCCGACTGCTTGGACCAGCTGCTGAGGCTCATGTAAAACGTCTGTGGGTGATACGGGTTATTGAGCAGGCTCATTTGCTTTGTTTTCGTTTCTGTCACGTAATCTAAGGGCCTTGTTGGGTTTAGTAGCTGCTGGACTGACCGGCATCTCGACTCATCCGGGTTTTAAAACTTCCAGATGCTGTCTTGATGCAGGATGGCAGAGGATGTCAAACTAGGAAGCTGCCATCTTTATGCACCTGGTCCTTTGATTGCTCTTCACTCAAGTCCCTGCATGGGTCACCTTTCAATCTGCCTGCATCACAAGCACTTGATGGCACGTGTGATTAAACGCTGATTGAGCTCTGCTTGCGCGGGGAAAACTTCAGACTTCCAGTGGCTTCGTAGATCAGAGTGGTGTCAGACAGAGGAGGAGGTTTTCTGTCCCGTCCCCTCCCTTTCAGTCACCCCACCTCTGTGGGGCCCTAGGTTGGGATCCTGAATTACCATGGGGCAGACCCCACCAGGCTGACCTTCTTCTATTCAAGTTGAGGATGTTGAAACACCAGCCGTCAAACAAAAGACACATTGAAACAGAGATCTGCAACCCAGCACGTGTGTCTGGGCGCTGAAGTAGACCATTTATTAACTCTGAGTTTGACCAATGAGAGGCGTCGGCACACAGTGGGGCAGAATAAGATGGTTAAAGGACGCAGAGCCGCTTCAGGCACAGATTAGTGAGCAAAACCTAAAAATGCATACAAAAACAAAGCTTGGCTTTTATTTTTAAATCAAATCCTGCGTGTATGTTGTCAACTTTTAGAGCAAATCTTTTTCCTTCTTATCCGGAGTGCAGCCAGCCTGGTGCCTGTGTGTGGACTGACAGTGGCAACACGTTTTCAGCGTAGGGTGGGAGTTTTTCGCTCTCGCCATTCCACCCACCTGACGAGGTGAGAGCTAAAGGCGGAAGATGAAAATGGCCGTGCCACATGGGAAATAATTCAACTCTCAGATCAGAGAGGACACACAAGAGGCCTCATTACCTCCAGCACTACTGCTGGCCAGCCTGCAAGAGCTTGTGTGTCTCAGCTAGCCACACTCGCCTACAGAAATATCGTCTATATCCTGCCTGTGATGTTCCTTTTTGTCTGGAAATAATCCTGAAACACAGCATAGAGTACAGGGATCCCACATCCACAATAGTTAAGAGATATATGCTGGATCATATAGCCTCAAAACTAAACCCTCTCCAAATGGTTTGCAGCCGGAGCCTCCTTTCACCAACAATGTGTGCTTAAGTAGCTGGTAAACATGGCTGTTAGATGTCATAATGTTATTGATTCGACTTGGGAATTCCACTTGCGGCGAGCAGCACTCTAACAGGAAAAAGGCGAAGGAGCGACCAACCGACCGACTGCTCTTCCTCCGCGGTCAGAGCCTGTGGGAGGTTTGTGTAGGTTTCGTTCAAGGTCCCTTTTGTGTTGTCTTTGCTGGGGAGAATAAACTCCTGGGATGAATCACCCTGCTGGTATGGCTATTTTCAATGAGTGAGGAGAGTGCAGCGCAGGAAAGTGTGTCGCTGGGCAGCTGGAGTCGCTTAATCATGAGGTTCAGTTTGGTGTCAAACAGCACTTCGTTTTTAATAATCTTGTTATTATGCAGTGTTTCCCCTGTAATTGCACGGGCCTGGTGGGTCACCAGGCCAATGGGAAGCACTGCCAAGCAAACCCCCCCCAAAAAACAAACTGCCAAAAATAACTCAAATTATCCATTCATTCGTTTATTTTAGCATTTTACTTTGAAATTATGGGTTTGTTTCCGTTTCCTTCTCTCTCTGCTCTCTGCTGTGAGCTACAATGTGAGCAACTGTAACTTGGTAAACTGTCATTTTAGTGCTGCAGTGTCCCTTCCAGTGAGATGGTTTACGATTGGTGGAAAGTGCATTTAATCAAGCACCTTGAATACATTTTAACTCCAACTCCACCGCATTTCAGAGGGAAAAAATGTGTTTTATTTAATTCTGCCACATTTACTTTACAGCAACAGTCACTTACTACTTTGCAGATGAAGATTTAACGTGAAAAACTGTTGATGATTTTGCAGAATATGTTGCTTTGTTATAGACTACACTAATGTCCCCAGCCTTTCTAGATTGCAAAAGAACCAAATAAAAATCACTGCCTTGTGCTCACTTTACTGACGATACTACGGCTCTGAGCACTTCATCAGGTAAAAGTTTTCCTGCCTTTTACCCGAAGAAAGTAAAGTTTAGGTAAAGTGTTGGGTTTTTTTTTGTTCTTTCGGTCAGGAGTGCAAGAACTTGTGGTGAACGTGTGACCCCACAGTATTATTCCACTGTGGTATTGCTAGTTTTTCCTCAGTAGGACATCTGAATGCTTCTTCCACTTCTCAGTATAACCAAAATAAGCATTTGCTCTACATCACACCACCGTATTCTTCCCACATGTTATTCTGCATTCCTTGTGTGTGTGCGCCTGTGATGATTTGTGACGCTGAACGTCGGCGACGCGCTCACCGCGGTAACATCTGTGCCGTGCAGATATCCACAGAGGGGTTTTGTGACGGAGAGAGTGGTCAGACTGTACCTGTCAGCTTGACTGTTGACTGTTAATATCAAGCTTCTATTTCCAAAACACAGCTCAGGGAAAGGGAATCCGTGCGTGTTTGCATTCATGTTGCAGGGAACTGCTGAGCAAAGCGAGGGATGGGAGAGGTGCTGGGAGTGACGCCAGACCACACATCATTTAATCATGTTTAGAGTGTGCAACCGCTTTGTGCATATTTTTGGTTGCATTGGTGATAGGAGTTGTTATTGCACAAACTGTATGCACGGAGAGGACTTGACAAGAGGGAAGGTGGGGATGACGGTTTGACAGAGAACAGAGAAAAACAATCCCCTCTTTTTGATTTGAGATTTTTCAGAACTGATTGATTTCAACATTGCAGCCGAAATATGATAATAAAAGTCAGATTCTTGTTGCTGCAACTTGTGAAATGTGTTGCGAAATATTGAGGCCACTTAACAGCCTGTGGAAGTATGACCATTGTGCATATTAGCATTGGATTTGAACGTGTCCTTTTGGCTTAATCCCATTGTTGACTCGCCTGCTAAGTACTGAGTGTGTTATTTTTGCTCTTTTTAGGGAGCCCCTCTCTGCATAATCTCACTTAATCTAATCTATCCTCCTTTATAATAGACTGGGAATGATGTGACTTTATAGAAAAAGCCTTAGTGTAGATCCATACCAAACAGACTAGTGTGCCGGCTTCTTCCCCGGCCCCTCTGGCAAAGCTCTTGTGAAAATGCAAGTGACCTCTGCGCCCCTTGTTAGTCTGAACAATAGGCCCGCCTCCTCTTACAGCTGCAGCCATGCTGGAGGGGAAGCTAGCCGGAACCGAAAACACACATCTTGTGATTAATAGGTCTAAATACCGTATTTTTGGTTGATCCCACGCTTGCTTGGAACACCATGAAAATTCCCTCTTTATTTATAATATCAATTAAGTGCTGCAACTAATGATTATTTGCACGACTTGTCATATTGTCTGTGAAATGGGAAAAAATAGTACATCCCGGAGGGATGGTTTCACATGTCTCTCTCTTTTTTTTGTTTCTGATCACCAGTCCCACTCCAAAGATATTCAGTTTACTGTATATGTAGTTCGTATATAGTTTACTTTCAGCTGACTGATGGATAAATTGGCATATGGTTGCAGGTCTTCAGGGATTGTGCTCAAAGTTAGACAAACAGTTCTTGCAGGATTAAGTCACTAGGGTTTTTGGCTGTTATGATAAATGAGTGATATTCATAAATGCTGACATAACACCAGATAAGTCTCAACTATGTGCACAATTCCTGTGCTGATTCCTGTTATTTGTTCTCGCTTTTGCTGGCCGGTTTTCTGAGGATCTGGATTATGTGGAACTTAAACATAAAATCAAAATGCAATTAAAATACACTAAGACTTTGTATACATATTTGTTGGCATATAATTGGAGCCTTTGAGGCCCCAGCAGTCGCAGGCTCATGCATGTTGAATGTGACATACTGTGAAAAACATACGCAGATGATGTCACAGCGCAGCACTGCAGCACTAAGTGTAAATGAAAAGGCTCTGAATCATGAATAACATCCGGCTTCTCCAGAGTCTCATCATCTTTGAATTCAACAAGGTCCGACCCGGGAACCTTTGAGGGGGTTGTCAAGTTTTGCCGCGTAGGGTAGCGTTGCACGGCAGAGACGTTTCCCTCTCAAATTTCAGCGCAAACTGAGAAACTAGCAGCTGCTCTCAAAGAATCTGAAAACGTCTCGAGAGGTGTAATCTCACTATCAAAAAATGGGTGCTGAAAAGACTCCTGAGGGGCTCTGAAGCCGCACAGCATCTAGTATGGGAGCACAGGATAGAGAGAGAGAGAGAGATCCACACCTCTGATGAGTAATGAAGGTGATTCTGAGCAAGTGGTGGAATTACATTCAACAGAGCCCGCGGGGGTCCATATCTCATTGTTCTCTGACAGGGAAAATTAACTGGGATTTACTAATACACAGGGAACGTCCTTCCCCCATTCTCTCTCTCGTTCTCATTCTCGCTCTCAAAGAAAAGCTCTGGGGGTAATTTCTTTCCCCAGTAACATCCCCATCCCCATCATCCCCTCCAATAGTCCCCCGCCACCTCTCCACTCCACCCCAAGCACAAATGTCGGATGCTTTCAAGTTTGCTATCAAGATGTAAAACACAGATAGATAAAACCTCCGACTTGTTGCGCAGGTTGTTATTCATCGGCTTCTATTCAAATACTGTTTTGCATTTCACCTGTTTCCCTTTTGCATAGTCACTGTGACAAAGTCTGCGATGACCCAAGGCAAACAAGGCTTTGATCTTTTTATTTATTGAAAACTTGGGGAGTTTAACACTCAAAAACTAATTAATCTGCTTTGTAAGGACTCTTTGCATGCGGTTTGATCCCATTCGATTGCAGAAGCGAACAACCCAACAGCTGTCAACAGATTTCTGATTCTTGCTGCCTCACTTAGCTGCTGTTATCTGTTTTATGTCATTGAAAACTTAATATGTTTGCATTTCGCACTGTTGGTTGAATCAAAAACGAGGTACCTGAAGACATCACCTTGAGCTCTGGACATTAATGATGGACATTTTCACTCTTCTCAGCCATGTGTCAGGCAATAGATTAATTGAAGCTGCTGTATTGTTAAATTCTGATTGATGCAAGGAAAATGACTCTTTTCACGCCCACTTTAAAGCTGCAAGTAGAACAGAAACAGCAACACAAAAGACTTTATTTTCAAGTAACTAGTAGTTCAAACCTTGATAATCACTAAGAGAAAGAAGCCGATTAAGAAAACTGGTTCCCAGGGCCTTTAATATAACACTGTGCCTAAACAGAACCGCAACAGAGAGGAGTGTCCTTTCATTTAGACCAAATAGATTTACTTCACTTGTCTACACTCAGTTTTGTTTCAGGTTTGGTCCCCTGTCTAAACATAAGAGTGTAATCCAAACTCTCTTCTGGACAGCAGCAATGATTCATCAGAAAAAGCTGCAGGATCCTTTAGTTTGTACAGTAACATCTCAGACACAGGAGTGCTGTGTGAGAATTACAGCAAATGATTATTTTATTTTATTTAGTAATTTTGCCAATCTGAAAATAATGAAAAATTGCCCTTGCAGCTTGTTTAGTTTACCTAAATATATTATCAGTGGAGCAAGAACAGATCATCAGTCATTTAACCTTATTTTGTGTCTTCATGACACGATCATCTTAATTTAAGAAAAAAAAAAAACCCGCTCAAACCAAACAGTCTGATGATGAAGTGCAGGCATCAGTAACAACACACCCACCGCCTGTGTGTCAGCTTACACTGCACACTCATTTTAACAGGGTGTCTGTGTGCGGTCGCTTACCCAGGTGCAAGGCATGCATCACAGACCAGAACTGATACACTAACGTGACAGCTGTGGGCAGTGAAAGAAGACCATGACAGACATCTCAGCAGAATACACAGCTGAATACGTCAACCCTTGGCAACTTAGATTGATGCATTCTGGGTCAAAAGTTGCACCCCTTTTGTCCTGGGTAAACTCATATTTTCAGTTAGTGTTCATTTCTGGTTTTGCCTTATTTTTTTGCATCTTGTGTTTTGAATCAGCACTGGTTGATGAGAATGGGAGCATTTTTACTCCTTTTTTTTATGGCTGGCCTCATGATCCTCAAATTTAGTCCCTCCTGCAGTGTTAAAGTGACGCAGTTGATTAGCCGTTTGTTGCGTAAACAGGTAGCAGATGTGATGTTTTATGATGCCGATTTGCCACAGTATAAACTAATAAAGAGAAGCTGTAAGAGAAGAGAAGCTTAGCTCCAAAGCTAAGTTGTTGTCTCCACGGCAACACAATACTTCCTTGTTTACATCGCCCAAAGCATGATGGGAACTGTATTGCCAAAGTTTATAAAGTTGTACATCAGAAAATGAAACACAACCGATAGGATAAGAAAATCCAGAGACCATTATAGCCTTTATTTCAATCAACACTTACATCTTGGATAGTTTTTTTGAATGTGTTTATTGTGCTTATGCACCTGTAAAGTGTCTTGAGATAACTCTGCTATGAACTGGCACTTACATTGAATTGAATTGAACTGAATAGATCTTATCAGCATGGCTCTTATGTTCCAGGAACACCGACGTGCTGTGTGTTGAACACTTTAAACATAAATGATGTTGTTTTTCGTAGGAGTATGTGCAATCCAGTTGATATGTCAAATAACGGTACTTCTGAGAAGCTGAACATGACCAACGGCATGTCCAGGTTCACTGGACATAAAATGCCCCGCTTGCAGGTGACCTAAAACATGTCTTGCAGCCACGTGCGATGCCGTCCCAGTGGTGACTTTAAATAACTCTTTTGTAAACACATCCTGTGTGTTTCCTTATTTTGTCTTGTCCGGCCGCCGGTGGGCCATCCCATCCTCGGCAGCGGCTTCGGGGAGTGAACAAGAGGTCATTTCACACACTACTACTAATCACAGATATCGTAACAACTGCTGCTGCTGATAAATGATAATTAATTGGGAAGTGTTTGTCTGGATGTAAACACACAGTGAGACACATATGCAGACACAGTTCACACTGCTATTTATAGATACAGATTGCATAAGCTTTTTTTTCCCCCTAACAGCAGGGTGTTCTCACTTTGTCAGTATCAAACAGAGAAAAGCTGTAACTGACCAGATTATTTTTACACACATATATTGCACCCCCTACTCCTTCTTGGCAAACGTCGTGTGGCCCAACGGGTCCCACGGCTTACAAAAATGTTGACGGCGGCCGCTATTTTTGACCATCTGCTCTAAAAGGAGGGCATGTTTGAGTCACAGACGCTGTGGTGTGAGGCTGCGCCCGCGATGTGCCTGGCATGTGGAGAGCGAGCGAGAGAGAGAGATGGCTCACCCGAGGGCCCAGCATCCTTCTCGTCACCATGGGCGTACGCAGTGTGTGGCTGGTTTCACTAATGTGAGTTACATTAGCATGAAGGGTGATGGAGGTGGAGTGCGGGGGTCGGGGTGTTGAGGGGAAGGAGGAGTCGATCCTCTACGTCTTGGACGAAGAACAAGGGAGAAAATCTCCTTGTGCTTGATTTACAGTGTAAACATCGTCAGTGAGATGAAATAGTCTGAGGTCAGAAGTGCCTGTGTCTTATTCCACCGCTGTGTCGCTTGTGTCTGTGTGTATGTGTGTGTTATTTGTGAGATAGGAATGTGAAACCTAATCTGGGCTGGCTGGGGGGTGGGGGGGTTGGGCAGAGTGGGTTTCTTGGGGAGAATAGTTTACAACTCCTGTTATTGGGTAGAGAAATATGGTTGCTTCAAACTACGTTTATATTGACACTTTTCTTGGTATTAGCTTGACTGCATATCACTTCTTCACCAGCATGTGTGCAGATAATCTTCCTGTCAACTCTTTTTTTCCCTCTGCCCTTACAGTCCGTAAAGTCTTCTCTTCTTAAAATGGGCAAAAACATGTCAGTGCGGTAACATTAGTCTAACTTGTTTCTAATACGAATCAGCTTGTTTCAAACATCACTCTAAAAAGTTCAGTTTTTCTTGCATTATTTTCTTTTTTCAGGATAACAACACTCAGCATGGAGGAAAAGGTGAACTTAACTGGCACGTTTGTTGACTTGTTTTAAAAATAAGCTTTTTAGGAGTCAGTTAAAGATATAACTGAGAAGTTTGACTTGATGATGATGCTCAATCAGCTTTTTTTTTTTTCTTTTTGCAATATTTAAAAAGTAGGACACCGACAAATCATTATTCATTGTTTTATCCATCAAATGTCGAAAATAGTGAAAAATATCCCAGAGTCATTGGTGCTGACTTTAAATGTCTCGTTTGTCTGAACATCTGTCCAAAACAAAACGATTGATTCGTTTTCTTTCATAGAGAAGCAGTAGAAGTCGGAACCAGTGACCTTTTGGTACTTTTTCTCGAAAACTTAATTTAGTTGCAGGTTCATTTTCTAATGCCAAGTGCTTCTGCATGAAGACCTACTTCACTGATGAAACTGTGGCTTTGTTGTGGTTCTGTTTGCTGTTAGCTGATCTTGAGGAGCAGTTGAAAAAGCAAATCATTCGGGGCTGCATATCCTGTGTCCTCATTGTGTGGCGTCTTCAGACGCTTCCTTTGGAGGAGGGAGGTGGAGATGATCATGTGAGCTGTAATTATATTTATGTTGGGTCCTATTCAATCTGTCACAGTAAATTTTGCCTGACTTGTCATATTGTAAATCATTACAGCGGATTAGATGCTGCTTATGAACTCAAAAGGCCGGGGAAGGATTCCTTCTTTTTTTTTGTTTTTGTCCTTGTGATCGCTGTATTTGTTTGTTTTTGACAAGCTAGTTGTGATGATATTAGCCATGCAGTGTTTCCTGGATGTTCTCAATAAATTTTAATTGGGAGGAGAATGGATAATGTCAGCGGCATTTGCTTTGAAGAAAACCCTCTTTCAGAAGAGCGGGCAGTCTTCCAAGAGTGGGAAGAATGCCTCTGAAAGCCTCCGTGTTTCACAAGCCATCCTCCACTTTTTGTTTTCTTATTTGTCTGGGATCAAAGTCGCACGACGAGCAGCGATGGAAAGTTTGACTTCGTTTCTGGCAAGTGGCTTCTTTTCAAACTAGTGCAGCCGAAAGAGAAAAACTCTTTTGATGCATCTCAATCAGCTGCTCAGTGCTGAAGCAGGGTAGACTTCTGGTGGCTGATGAAAGACTGATCGCTTTTGCATGCTTCCCATACACTCGCTGTCCAAACTGTAGTGATAGTGATTGAGTGTACTCTTGCTCGGAGCAGCCGACACAATATTATTCATAAATATCCTAACGATTAGCTCAGTCCATCATTCATTAGTGACTGGCATGAATCGTTAAGATTACTTGAGAATGAATTCATGCCATTCACACAACAATAGTATCATTCTGCTTGGTTTTATTTGTGCCTTATGAATTTTCAGCACTAAAATCAACTCACTGCAGCAAGTTGTCACATGTGCTCAGCCACCTTGAGCACAAAGACTGTGTGGAAGCCTCATATGTCTGCACAGTTGCTTCATTTATCCTCAAAATGACTTGTCTGGAGAAGCCCTGAATGTTGCATCCCACAATTTGTATGCGAATCGCATCTACCCAAATAAAACCTCAAAAATTTCCCTAATGTTTACTGCAGTGAAATCACATTTCAGCCTTATTTATGCTACTGTCTACACCTGAAGACATAATTTCATCCTTAATCTTTCAGAAACACTTTAACTTGCTATATATTATGGATTTCAGCATGCCAGGAGTTCTAAGAGGGAAAGTATGAATTATTTGTGTCATTACTTTTGCTACTGATAGGAAGTGTTTTGCATAATAAACAGCAAAGACAACAAGTGAAAAATTAATGAGAAATATATATAGTTTATGATGCATGTGGTGGGGGAAAAAAAACGAACACCATTCTCTGATTGTCAACCATCAATTTTCATCACGTCATTGTTCTGCTCGTGAGTATTTGTTTTTATTAATCTCCACAGTTTGTATTGTCATGTTAATTTACTCTACAAGAGTCTTGCCACAGTGTGAAATTTAAAAAACAATGAGGATGAAAGCCAAGAAGGCGAAGCTCATAAAAGCAGAGAAGGATATTGGAGAGGAGTAGTCTTCACTTTGCTGAACTCCCAGTGCGTCTTTTTTTAATATTTAGCTCCTGTCAGTTAAAATCAAAAAGTTTCTCACTTTCTCTAAAGCTTGCAGAGAGGGTGGGTGTGTGTGTGGGGGGGGGGGGGGGGGACTGCTTCACGGGTGAAAGCCCTCGCACATGAATATTTAATGGTTGCATTTTAACCAGAGTCATAAAATCCAAGAGGATGTGGCTGAAAAGAGAGCAGTGAGGAGTGTGCAAAGTAGGCTACTTTGTTTCTTTATAGTCTGAGCTGAATGCCTGAAAGTCATGTAACTCTGTTCTGCCTGCACAGTGAATCAAATATGTGGATTATGTCAGGCTAATTTAAAGCCTGGGCCACATTTAGCGATGTGTTGCAGCCTGTTTTTGCAGCGTAAGGAGCTTGTTCTACAGCAGGATGAAGAAATCCTGGACCTTAAGGGGCTAAATTGAAAATGTTTCATTTTGACACCTCCTCAATGCACTCAGGAAAATGGATTTGATACACTTAATCCATTTGGCCAGTTGGCCAGATTCTTAGGCAACATCTAGTCCATACACATCAATTCTAGCTTAATGTAGTTAGAGTCAAAAAGAAAAGAGGATATCTGTGGATATTTAATATGCAACCTCCTCTTCTTCTTCTTCCTCTAGTCTTGTCATGCATTTTTAAAATTCTGTTCAGCCCTCCACCAAGCCAGACTCGCAGCAGACAGACACTGAGCTGATTGTTAAGTTTGATAAAGCTCTGTATTCCTGCGCAGCGGGGTTATTTTCGTGCATGTAAGCTTTACTTCACTAAGGTAATCATTTGTCATCCAATATTGAATCTAGTTAAATGGACTCATAAATTGCAATCACTTAACTTGGTCCTACTATTACGTTTAATATTGCTTTGTGGAAAGGTCAGCCGGCAGTGGATCATGTTCCGGCAACTCAGATAATTCAGCTGCCTTTTTATGAGTCTTTTTAAGCTCTGGAAAAATCAGAAGCCACGCAAACTGACTGTACAGTACTTAACAGGAGCAGCACACAGGATACACCGCAGCCACTGTTTATGTTTTCTGTCCTTAGATATCCTTAGTGCCTAAAGTGTGTGTGTGCTTGGCGACTCACAGATAAACCACAGTGGATGCCCTTAAGGGAAACAAAATAGAAGGCTTTCCCCCACTGAAAGGTCCAAAGTGCAGTTGTCCACTCTGCAGAGCAACAATGGAGCAGTTGTGCAAACGGAGCCATCAGCGGTGCTGGCAAGCCTGGCAAACCGGCTTATCAGGAGGCAGGGCGCACTGAGCAGTGGGTGGGTGGGTGGAGGGGACAGGGGCAAGAGGAGGTTAGAGTGCGTGTGTGTGTGTGTGTGTGTGACTTGGTGTGGCGTTCAGTGGTACACAACCTCTCGGTTCATTTGGAAGCCGTGCGCCTGCTCAGGCTGCAGAGACACAGCTGGTTGGTGCTCCACACATGGCCCCCGTTGTGTTCACGTGTTAGCGACGGCTCGCACTGTGAGTGTGCGGGTTTGCGTGTTTAAGTGTGCGGTCCTGTCCGAGCTGCTAAGCAAACACGTTAAAGGAATACGCCACCAAAAATAGTTCCTTTGAGAGAAAATCACACACTCTTGTCTATTAGAAACTGAAAGCAGTATCATAATTTTCACAAAACTGGATGACACGGTGACAACACAATATGCTCATCTTTCCACAATGCAGTTCTAATGAATGCTAGTAGGATTGCAGCTAACTATTCCAATACTGTTCTAAGTCAATTAATCATGTTGCCTATGAATGCTGGTAAGTGATAATACCTCTGACAGTCGATATATCGGTGAATGAACTTGATGCTCGACAAATTTCTCTAAACTCTCTTTACATGACGTTAAATCTAAAGTAAACACCACCATGAGTCGGCACATAAGGTGGAGGTTGGAGTGGTGAATCGGCAGAGAAATGGTGAGAAGTAGAGCTGAAGAAATAAGCTGATTAATCAATTGGTTGAGCGACAAATAATCATTTATAGTTTTGATAATCAATGAATCTGTGAATGGATTTATCAAAGAAAAAGGCCAAACATTTCCATTAAAGGAAAGGAAGGAATTTTTTTGTTTGTTTGTTTGTTTTTTAAATCTTTTGTGAACATTAAGTGTTAGTGCAACTGTAGTGAGTATCATAAAGTGTCTGGCTATGATGGAGGACAGCTTCAACTTCATCTTCAGCGCTCTGCCTGAACTAAGCTGCTCTCTAGTGAATTATCATCCAGCCTATTAGCATAAAGGTGGCTCTGTGACGTTTGAAGCTCGCCCCTTCTTGCATTCATTGTAACTGAGCTGTGAATCCAAGCTGCCGCCGTCCTTGAAGAAACAAGAGGGCAGAAACTGTATCATAGTCACCTTCCTGTGATACTTTAAAAAGAAAGAGATTTTCAGTTCCTTGAACCCTTTTCTCCTGCCGTAATACTGAGCAGATGTTAAATGGCTCTAACAGGACAGGTCCAGTGGATAAACGTGGCGAGGACTATCAAAGTGTCAATATTTACACTGCTTTTCTTGTCAGCGTAATACATTTAAATGTGCTCGCTCCTCTCTCACACAATGTAGCGACTCTGATTTTAAGCAGCGCAGTTTGTCAGTGGCAGATATATGTGTTTTTTTCTTTCTCTGAGCTGTTTGAGGTGCTGGAGGAATGCGTCGTTTGTGCTCAGCGGAGTTTACTCGCTTCCAAGATAGTCTGTAGTGCTTTCACTGCATTTCCTTTGGGACACAACACTCGGCAAAAAAAGGAAGTCTCAAGGTGCCTGTGTTCGGCTTTAGATGTGACTCTTGGTTGGTAAATATTTAGAGAGCAAACATTTTGATACCAGCAGGGATTATAGTTGAGGGGAAACATGTTTTTCTAAGAATGTAAATGTCAGCATATTGCAAAGCATAACGTTATATATTTTCATTTTAATACCAGTCTCCAAAAAACAGCAGTTTAGCAACTCAAGTCCTACAGAGGAAATCAGATTGTTTTTCCAGGTCCAGCTTATTTTGATGTTGCTCGCCCACTGAAACTCATTCTCTTTGTTCAGAAACCATCCAATTCATCAGCATGGATTGCTGCCGCCCACAAACAACCAACATATTTGTTCTGCTGCTTCACCTTGTTGGCTTTGTAGAGGGAAGGTGCCAAAGGTGGATGTTAAACATGTCAAGTGCTATCTGCCTTATTTACTTGGTCACTGAATATTCATGAGCCTTGATACCGGTGTCAGCCTTCAGCCAGCCGTGCAGAGAACCAGCAGCAGCCTCTACGGTCATGGGACGAGCTTGATCCTTCGACGCGCTTCCATCTTTGCCAGAGATCCTCTTTCACGTCACATTAACGTTTGTTTTCTAATAAGGCGGAGATTTCACCTGAAGCTGACAGTCGCTTCCTGTTCCAATTTGCAAGGGGGAGCCGCACTGCCTCTCTCTCTCTCTGAGGCGCTCCAGGACGAGTCAGCGAAGGCACCCTGTAAAGAAGGAGGGCGGGGGGTGGATGGGGTGAGTGAGGAGAGCGGGTATAACCCTGTGTTCTGCAGTCATGCCTATTTACTCCCCCTGACACCTCCGGGGACACGCTCTGACCTCTGCAGGGATCTCGCCTCCCTCTTTACTCTCACTCATGCGTTTCCTCTCTGCTCAGAGGAAACCGCACCGAATTCCTTGCGCATTACAAGAGCTTTGGGGAGGCCTGGTCGTCGCACGTCCTCGTCTAGACTGCTGTGACTGTTGTTTGGCAGCGCCGGCCGAACTGCGGTGTGGGGTCGGACTCACTTAGCGTGGCAGCGGAGATTGCAGTGGTTGTCTCATTAAATATATGTTTCCTGTGTTAACATGACAAGCTCATGTTCTCTGCTGTTCCTTGCCTCAGTTGAAAGACACCCTCTACAGGCCGTAGCCTCTCAGAGCTTGACACTGTCAACATGGTTAATGGTGTAGATTAATAATTTTCAAGGTGTTGCAGTGAGATTTGGGCTCTGGTGGAAGAGATAATAAGGTAGTTTGCTTCAGTGAAAGACAAAAAGACTGTGTTAAAATATTCAGTCATGAGTCCTGCTTTCAAAACTTTAATTAAGCCCATTGGGAGAATGTAACTTAGGTACTCGAGTACTGCACAAAAGGTGCTTATACTTAATGTTAGAGCTGGTCAGAGCTAATTTTATTGGCTAGTTGGGTAGTTTACCCTATGACAATTGTATAATAATCATATTTCATAAGCCAGTAAGTAATGCAGCTTTGATTTGAGTGAAAAGTGGGCCTATTTTTCTTTGCAATGCAGTGGATTAAAAGACTTTCGTAGCGTATCAGGAAAATGCTCACCTTAAAATAAGCGAGAGTACTTGACTAAATGTACTTAGTTACTTCCCACCATTGGATTTGTGAGAGGAGAAACAGAGAAAGCCTGAGTGCTGGCTCTAAGTCCTGACACATGAGCTGTTGGCTGCAGCAGAGGGAATTTCATCCCCTGTCATCTCCTCGTTGATTGGTATTGATTGGTTGGGCTGAATTGGCTCCTTGAATGGAAGTTGCATCAAATAATCCCTCATTCTTGTTTCCCAAATCCATTGTTAGGCCTGGAGAACGATTGTATCAGTGGCTTTCCAAGCACGCGACGGCAAACTGAAACATTTCCTGCGTGGTTCAAGAGAAAGACGGGTTTTCTAGCCTCAGTGTTTTACTTGGGCAAAGTTGACCTACCGAGTAATTGTGACAAACATAGCCAAGGGGGAGCTGAGCGTTGCTCTGCCCCCATTTCACTGTGGTGGTTTTCAAAAGCAAAAAAAAAAACCCCAAAACAACAAAAAACCCTCATTGCACCTGCGGTTTGTATAGACATGAATCTTTTCCCAGACAAAACGAGGAATTCACTGCAGCTTGGAAGAATCCCCCCATGGTTCACGGATGACACGGTCTGCTGTGCTGCTGCCACTGCTGCCGCTGCTGCCGGTTGGCTTTCGAATGGGGCAGCTTGAGTGTAATGATGAAATGGAAAAGTTCCAGCGCAATGAACACTCGCACGAAGAAGGTAATTGGAGATTACTCTGCATGATATGCTTTCAATTCCACTTCACGGAGAGACAGACCACAAAGTTTGATTATGTTTCCCGTTAACTAAATGCCTGCAGTAGAACTGAGATCCCGTTCGCACAGGGTGGTGGGAAGGTGAGAATGCAGTCTGTTAATCTGTTAGATATAAAACTTATGTATAAAAGTAGCATCAACATTATTATTTCAGTCTGATTCCATCTCACAATTTCACTGTGGAGGTGTTTTCAAAACACAAAGACGGGAGCCAGCACAAATGGGTTCTGGCATCCTATTGTTAATTTATGAGACTTGAGTGTCGCGTATTAAATGACTGACAGGTTACAGTTGGCTTGAGACCCCCACATTAGCAGTATTGTTGATCGTTTTAAGAGCAGAGTGTTTGATGCTCAGGTTATCTTTGTCTAATTAAGGAAAGGTTTCAGAGTGGTGGTTCTTTAGCCACTTCAAGTCTGATTTGACACTAGAGGATTGGAGCGTGTTCACTGGAAAGCAAATGAATGATTGATAAGAGAAGCAAAGCTTCTTCAAGTCCTGCTCAGAGGACATTAATAATGAAGGACACTTTGAGCGCCTCAGTCGCGTATGGAAGACAAGAGATTTCATCACCTGCTGGATTTTGCACGACTGTTTTTTGTTTTGTGTTTATACTCTATTCTTTTTATTGCACCTAATTTTGTATTTTTTAAAAATAAATTTTGCTTTAATATTAATGATTCTAATGCTTAAATAGTGATTCATTTTATTCGTAGAAAGTACCGTCTGCAGTGGTGAAACGGTACCTGACTGAAGAATTAAGTCTTTATCTCATTGTGCACAACTCCAAATGTTTCCATAATCAGTAGTGGATGGAAATGGGCATTTATTCACGTTTTCTTTTTCCAGTTTTCTTGAACGTCGCTCAAAATTTGCACTAGATTTAGATGGAAACTATTGATTTCGTCCAATTTACTTTCACTTAGCTTGTGCCCAATTGTTCAGCGGTGGCTGGCTCATTTCACTCTGCAAGGTTGCGTTCATGTCGGTGCTCAAAGTTTGATTGTTCACTTTTGAGTTATGAATGCCAGAGGTGGAGGTGCCAAAACACATAAAAGATGTTGGAAGGGGAAAAAGGAAGATGAGGAGATGTTTTTTGGCAGTGTTGTTGCTCTGCGAAGCTGCGTCTCCTGCCTCCAGTGTAGATCCTGCTGCTCTGTGTGTGTCTGTCAGGCTCCATGTCATCCTGCCATTGTTCAGGCCAGAAATCAGCACAGGCACCCATTGTTCTACACACAGATCTGCTGCTACAGGCTGTTCTGCCCAATATCTCTGCACTTTGTCATGTTTGTAAAATATGCTGTCATCTCACGGCTATGATAAGAAGAGGTCGCCACGGGTTCTGATACCTATAAAGTCTCTTTGTGGCTTGGAAGTTACAACATCAAATTCTTTAATTATAGTGTCATCTTATTTGGGCTTAAAGTGCCATTGTGGCCAAAAAAAAAAGTAGCCTGAGCACTGTCACAGAATAGATGCTCAAGCATCTCCTCTCCCTCCATAAACCCTAACCGGCTCTTGACAGTAAAGGAAGACATGCCTCAAAGTGGATCAAAGTAATTCCTCCCTCCTCCTGTCTAAACGGAGCAACATGTTGACATGGTCCCAGTCACAAGCTCAGTCGTTTGTGGAGGAGGGGAGTAGCTGAGGATTGCTGTGGCTCATGGGAAAGCATTCTGGCTGAAAAGATGTCCTGACATTTGTTTTTCAAACAGTGCTCTGGCTTCATGTTAAGGGGCATTGAGGATCTTGGAGTGTTCAGGGGGTTTTCTGTTGTAAGGCGGTGTTGATGTAGGCTGACCTCTCTTATGTGAGCCGATTGTATGTGCTCCTTTCATGTGGTTTTACTTTGTGAAACACCTAACTTAACACTTTCACTTCGCCGCTCAGTCTCTTCAGCCTTGCCAGGCTGTGTGTCCCATTCAATGGCAGCGCAGCACGGCTCCTCGACAGGCTACAGAAAATAACCTTTAGTTCAGAGGAAAAAATCGTTTTTCTCAGTTAGACATTCACTCTTATGCCACATGCATTTCTTGGCCCTGGCATTATTCCCTCTTACACTGTAGTCACAAAGTGCTCTCTTGAGGAAAGTAAATAATTGTATTTGCATTTAACCCTGTAGAGCTGAGATAGATGCTACTAACTCCACAAGAGGACAAATTTAAGAGGGGGTGTAAGCCTGTGTGCTTAAAGACTCGGGAAGAGGTCAGTTATGACTCCCAAGGAACATTTTGCAAGAGAATCATATCACAGAGTCTAAAATTCTGTTGCGTACAGCAATTAAGGCAAACAGAAGCTAGAAGAAAACCCCACAATGAATTTAGTAACTTACTTTATGTTCAGTTTTGGATGAATTCAGTATTTGTGGCACAGTGTTTGGTTCCCAGTGCAAGAATCAAAAAATTATTTGGAAACTTTAATATGCATTAATGATTTTTTTGCCCACATGGGAGCAGTGCAGCAAGCTGTAAACAGAACATTTACATCCTGTAAAGTTGTTGTGTGTCAGCTAACAGTTGCTCATTTACACATCCAGCAGACACAGAGAAACATTAACATTCAGCAGATATAAGTCCAGTATTTACCCACCTTTCAGATGTGTTTGTGTCCATTTTTTTACTATTAAGTGTTTTGCTGTGTCACAAGACAGTCGCTACGCTTGTCTGTGTGATGTTTGGTGTCAGGCTTGTAGTGTACAGCGGATTTATCAGCTTTTTTTTGTTGTTGTTGACCAAAAGCTGCCTGCTGCTACTTGAAATGACACTTAGAAGAGTAGTGAGACTGACTGAAACAGTGACGAAACTATGAGCTGAAAGATGCTAGAAAACTCTGTAGAACTTCTGTGGCTTTCTCATTAAAATCAGCCCCTCAGTTACATTATTCATATATTAGCATTTTTTCTATTTTTAGCATAAAAATATTTGTACAGCTTTAAATTGGCAATATTAGACCAAATCAGACACACATCTTGTATCATTTCCTGTTAGTATAAAATAAAGGGAAGTACACTGATTTTTTTTTTTGCATAGTAAGTGCTAAACCACAATGAATTATTATGACATACAGTATGTTAGCATGTTGTGTGGTACATCAGCATATATAATGTGTATGGACTTTGGCTTGTGTTTATTTATACTTGGTCTTTACATCCTCATAATTCAAGATAACTGCTGAGGAACAGCTTGAATGTTATCAACATTTGATTGAATTCTTAATTTGTCCTTGATTGATGCTGAGTGTGTAAGAACATATGGCTCTGGTGTCTGTAATGGCCTGCCTGGTTCTGATGTTTTGCTCCAATAAGCCTCCAGACATTTCTCAGCCAGCGTTGCCTTTGCTATGACACATGAAGAGACTGCAGATGAGAATCACCTGTCTGTGGTGAGCCCCGGGAAGCAAAGCCCATCTCCTCTCAAGGCGGGTTGTCACAGCGGCTATTAAGACTAATAGCGGCAGCCTGTGATAAGCACAGTTAGCTGAATTCATGACCCGAGTGGCTAGAGCAGCGAGATCATTTCCACTTGTGTGTTTTTCTGCTGATGCGTTTAATTTTTATCCTGTCCAGTGCTGTGACACAAGAGGGAAACCAGAGAGTGCCAGAAAAAGACAGGAAAATAGAAAGGGAGTGATGGAGCCTTGGGTGAAATATTGATTTCTACAGTCCAGGGTGAAAGCACTGCACCAACAGACATACATTATATTCTCTCCTATGACACAAAAACCTCTCTGGATTGCTGATTGCATAAGACTCAAATCCATCCCTCTTTTGTCACCGATAGTTTCCTGTTTCCTTTTCACGATGACAAACTTGTTCAAGGCAAATTACCGGTACCACAAAACTACAAATTGCATTTAAAATGTTCCAGTTTCCTTTAATTAGGCAGAAAATAAACAGCCAGGCTGAGTGGTAAAAATGACCATCTTAAAGGGTCAGTTCACTGAAATTACAAAATGATACATTTATCCACTTCCCTCCAGGTTTTATATCTGTGGAGATTCTCAGTCATCCAGGTCACATTCACTCAAAGAGTTAAAGCAAGGCGTCTCCAGGTTTTATCTTGCCATGCAGAGTTTTGTGATTCTCAAATTATTGGAAATTTACATTTGACATATTCAACAGCCCTGTTCCTGATTACCTAATACTAGGTACTAACGCACACATCTACCTGTGAACAGTTTTCACTGGCACTCCTAAATGAAGATTAGGAAATTATTCCAGATTTAAGAATAACAATGCACAACTGTGATCTTTGAAAGGAGACTGTAAAGGAGACGTGCATGGCTGAAAAGACACTAAAATAGCCAGACTGCTCGTCTGCAAGTAGCAACAATCTGCAAAGTGTATGGCTGTTCATCTCTACTCGGGTAGGTAATGAAATACTTAGCAAATTAAACTGTTTCATTTCTTTCACTCTTCCCCAAAAAAGGTTCCCGGGTTCCTAGAAAGGTTTCTGAATTCCTATCTGTGGTATCTGTTTTTCTTTAATTTGTGTGAACTGGTCCTTTAATACAACATGACTGAATAGATTAAGCGTTCATAAGATTCATCTTCTCCTTCCAGTGAAAAGCAGCTAAATATTCGTCGAGCATCAGATGCTTGTCCCCCCTCGGTGCCCCCCTCTCTGCCGCCACATGGCCGGTATTAGCCGATTTCCTAGAGATCACTGGAGGATGCCGTCAGAGCACTTGTGCTCCTCTTTCTCCCTCTCATTCGCTCTGCGTAGAGTGGCCCGCTTAATGCATTGTAATGGTTGACCATTATTTACGCAGGGGATAAACAAAGAGAAGCGAGGAATTGATGGAGTAATCCACTCTCGCAGTCATTAGGCATTGAGATGGAGGAGCTGGTGGGAGCAGCCTCCTCCTTATGCCTCTTGAGTCGAGCAGCTAATAGAAATGGGACTCATTAAGACACCTTATACTCCGACGCACCCAAGATCATGAGCAATTGCTAATTGATTGTCGTTAGCGCTCTCGCAATGAGACGCTCTGCCTGTTTTCTCATTTGTTATGAACGGCTTTGTTTTCTTCCCCCGTCTCCTTCACTTCATTATTGATGTTTCTGTTTTTCTTTCTCTTACTCTTCAGCCTTTTGCCTGGAGAGTCCCGTTCTAGCTGCAACAATCCCGAGGAATGTGTAAATTCTGTAGTATTTCCTATAATTAGAAGGGAGCAATGTTTTTAAAAATCAATATTCTGGACCCACTAATGACTGCATGGGCATGAAATGCACAAGCCATACCCAAGTGGAAAAGGGCGGATGTAGAAAATGTGTTTCTGCCGGCATGGTCATGGCTGAATAGCAGGGAGAGGCAGGTCTCCCTGTGATGCTTTGATTATTGGCTCTGGAAATTCCTTCCTCTTTTCTCTAGAACCAGCAGATTGTGTTCATCTCAGCCTTTAATCATTTTTCCCCTCCCAGTAGTAATGTGCTCTCTTTCCCCTCCCTGGATTCCTCTGTGTATATGTCCGCTCCCCACCTTCCTTCCCTCTCATTGCTTTTCCTTATTATGAGAAGGAGGAAGAGAAGATAAGGGAGGGAGGAAATGCAAATACAGGCTCGTGGTTCTTTCTTGTGACAGATCAGGCCTCATTACACCCGCCTCTCCTCTGCAATTGGCCCAGGACGATCTCCCCTCCATTCTCTTTCTAGCTTGTCTCCATTACATTATAAAGTCTTTCACCTTTAGTAAACCCTCCTCTCCTCCCAGGCCGTTGAAACAGTGAGAAGAGCCAGGTGACCAAAGAGGAATCTCTGGCTGCAGGGCATAAGATTTGCTTTGCAGATGAAGCAGGACAGGCGTAGGGGAGGTAGGGGGCATCATTTTTATGTCTGTGGTCAGATGGTGCAGCATTTCTTTGCTTTAGCGCTCTGCCAGCAGCCTAAACCTCTATCTCTATCTCCCTCGTGGGAGTTGCTACCACCTTCTCGCTCTGATAGGGAAAGACTGGAAACAAAGGAAGAAAAATACAGGCACCCTCTTGGGCTGTTCTCGCTTTTGAAACAAGATATACTGTAGAAAGAGGAGGAGGAGGAGAAATAATATTGAAGCCATCAATTCATGGAAGACCCACATAAACATCAGCTCACTCCTTTGAAGTTAAAAAAAAAAAAGAAAACGTAGGTCTGTAAAATGGATTTCTGGTTCCAGACAACTTGGGTTTATTTTCATGATCGGTAATAACGAATAAGTGAGCTTAGAGAGCTTTTTTATTACCCTCTTCATTAACTCCTCATTGACTGGAATGATAGTCCTGAGGAGAACAAAATGTGGATGGCCATTTTGACTGAATCACACTAGCCAGTTCCTGATTGGCTAACATGTTAGCTGTTAGCTCGCCAGGTAGCTGGCAGTGCATTCTAATGCTATGACATGCCGATAAAGTTCATTCTGCTGCTTCTTGGTGTGACCAGACCTTTATTGAAAATTATAACCCAAAGTGTCTGTTGTAAACATTCAGCACAGTTTGAAGACTGACCCCCAGGTTCAACTTTGACCATCCATTATTACCCGATTTGTGTGCTGATGGTTTTCCTGTGTAGTAAGTCATTATTTACCAGCATTTTGGATGTGCTTTCAGTATTCTGGTTAAGCTGTTAGCTAATTTACAACCTATTTGATCACCTGAGGCCGTATTTCTACAAATTTTTTGTAGAATTTTCCCTGCATTCGTGGATCTTACCAACCATTTGTAGTCATATTAAAACGGGTAGAAATGATTTCCAAATAAAGTGAAAACCCACATTTAAATACTGCTGTTTCCACAGTGTTCCATTGGCAGTATTTACATGTGTGGTTGTACTTTACATTGAAATTTACATATAAACTGATTTATAGAAATAATATATAGACTATATAATATATAATAGACTGGTGTAGTGAAATTAATCATAGGCATGTAAACAGAAAACCCGATGAGCTATTAACCTTTAACTTTAATTCCAGTAAATTAGCCCAAATTAAGTGTTATATGACGGTTGTAGTCAGAGTGTCCCCTTAATTAATTTGTTTATAATTGCTGTATATGTAAGCAGGCTGATTGTGAGGCAATTGCCAGCTTGTTTCCACATAATCCTGTTTCTATCTGAAAACTTGTTTCATTACAAAGCACGAGGTTGTCACTCCTGCAGTTGCTGCTCCAGCATTTCTTTGACTTCAAGTGTCTTTGTCGGGTGTCTTTTGAAAGGCAGAGCGTGTGTCTCTGTTGATCTTGCATGTCTTGAGCATATCAACAACAGGAAGAGGCCTTAAGGAGGTGTCGTGATTTCTGTGCCAAGGTAACACAGAGTGTGGAAGGGAAGCGCTGTTGAGGGAGGTGAATGGGAGGTCAAAAGTTTCAGAGCTGGTATTTACCGAGAACATAATGGTGTGATGAAAGCCATTCCTTTTCACACATTTCTATGCTTTTTTGGAACTTGGTATTATTGCTGCGTGTCTGTCAAAAGATATGTGGTTTCGAAAAGGGAACATTTTCAACATTTTTTAGAGGTCATTTGAAGTATCACCCTTCCATTATTATTCACTCAGCAAACAGCACATTCAACACAATGAACACAAAGTAGCTCTGCATGTTTATGTTCCTGGGCTATTTTATCACCTTAGCTCATTGTTTCCCTTTTTTCATTGAGGCCAAAAACCTCTTAAAAGGCTCTTTAATCCTTTTCCTGTACCATTTGTTCACATGCTTCATATCCATGTGCATTGAAAACGTACTGTATTTACCAGTTAAAATGCAAATGCAGCCCACTGGGAATAATAGCCCGCGAGAGCTGGCCGGGTGGACAGACGGCATGTGGCTCTCAAGAGCTTTTCCCACAGAGCTGAGAGTAGAGGCAGGTGAGAGTTTCTCCCCAGGTGTCCCTGTCCTTTGCCATTGTCCAGACTTCGCGGGTGGCGTCCAGCTCCCACCACCCGTTCAACTGGCGGGTTACATGGCCACTTTGCTAGAATGACTGTTCTTCATGCAGCCAGTAAAAACCTGGTGCTGACTGGGGAAGAATGAGTCTGTCCAGCTCCGGTGGCTGCAGCGACAGCGGGGATTTTGACTCCATGAGGACCCAATTAAACCTGGGAGGGCCTCTCTGAAGGAATAATAACAATGATAAATGCACCTCTGTGGCCAGCTTAAAAGAGGCAGGGAGAACTGTTTTATTGTGCTGGCCTGTCTTGACACAATTTACTCCCAGCTCCTGTTTTTTGCAGTATCAGGAGGTTTAAAATCTCACCTTGTAAAAGCTTTTTTTTCCCTTTTCTGTGTCATCTTTGAAACATTTTGATGGCTTGGCTTTATGCAGCACCAAACCTTCTCTGCATGTCATTTAAATTGGCTGTGGATGTAGTGATCCCTGCCAAAAGTGCAAATAGTGTGTGTGAATCTATCTGTTTGTGTGCATGTTGCAAGCATGATTAAGTGCAGGTGTGTGTGTGTGTGTGTCATGTCATCATCTCATTAGTCAGTTTATAGAAAATGTATCACTTGTGGTCATTGTCAAAGTCATGCAAATTTGCCACATGTTCACTGGTTTTAGCTTCTCAAATTTTAAGACTTTTCACTTTTTTGTATTTTCACAAGTTTATCAACTTTGACAGTTTGGACAACTACAAAGCTGTTAATTGGAGCTCTGGTAACATGTTAGGGAAATTTTCCCTAAATTTTGTTGACATTTTAATCAAACAAGCATTGACAAATTAATCAATATTTAAATTTAAATTCTGAGGATTTAAGAGGATTTTTCAGCTCATGACAGAATTGTTTTTATATTGTGTGGTTTTTAACACTCTTAACTTGGTTTTTACTCTGCTGTAGAGATGATATACTGAAAGTGTGTTTTTCTCTTTCAGGTGGTAATTCGGAGAAAAACTACTTTAATTAGATAACATGCCTCTGTATTTCAGATTTGCACTTTGCCAGCAGTTTGTCAATTACTGCTTGTGGTTTCATACTGCCAGTCAGTCTTTGTCTGGGCGCTCGAGCCTCCTCCTCACCGCGCTGCAGAGCCGTGTTATTGTACTTAAACAAATCAATTCTGTTGCAGTTGAGCTTTTTTTCCTCCATCCCCCGTCATTATGAACTGTTTGCAGTGCAGAGCACATTGATTTTTCACAGCCCTGGAAAAGCTGTTGATGAATAGCACAGAGGTGTCTGGGGAGAATCTGGCTTTAAAAAGGAGGCACCCAGCATCAACCCCCCCGCTTCATAGTCCTCCTCTCTCGACCCATTGAGCCCTCGGCGCTCCTCCACTTTCTCTTTTCAGAGAGCGGTACTTCCAGCAGGGGAGAAATGCAGCCTGAAAAATCTACCAATGATTTAAAGAAAAAAAAAGAGGATTAAAAAAGGTGCAAGTGCACAAGGGACATCATTCTCCCGCTGAAAGTGAAAATAAACCTTATGGTTAGGCAGTTTTTATATTTGAGCATTAGCTCTGTCCTGTCAACCAAAGCATGAGCTCAGGAGAGACCAGAAGAGTTCTGGTTGGGGATAGAAATGGATGACATGCTGTGTCACTATGGTGAAAATGATACTCTAACAGGATACAGCCATAGACTAAAAGGTAGGAGGGATAAAGGGGGGAGGTGTGGGGAAAAATGCCATTTGTGACATACTTACACACTCCACATATACAATATCTGCACAAAGCTAAAGCAAATACCCTTAAGCCATTTTTGTTCTTAGTTCTTGTACCAGTCTCAATCAACCTCTTAAAATTTCCTTTAAAAAATTTTTTGATGGTACCCTTCAACTGTTGTTGTGTCACGCTCTTTGCACAAAGGAGAGATTGGAAGTAAAAACTGAGTGCATAAAGAATAAGGTAAAATAAAAATAGCCTTTTTTAATACTCTTTCAGCTGCTGAGAGCTGTGTTATGTCAAAAGCTAGCTGGTACCACTTTAGCCTAGACCCTTCATTCAGAGAGGGGTCTAGGAATTTAGCTGACATTGTACTTACAGTTTAATAAAGGTCTCAGTAAAATCTTTCAGCATCTAAATTGGTCTTTTTTTCCCTCACATTTAAGATCTTGCGGAACTGCAAAATAATCTTACAACACTCGAATGTTCTCCCAGCCACTCGTGTGATTATTGAAATCATTGCAAATGTAAATATTCAAAGCGTGGTTTATGGAACACAATCCAGCCTGCATATCATGCTAGTGATTACAGCTACTCACAGTGATTAATTTACAAAGGAAAATGAAGGCTCTGTACTTGGTGAACAGAGATAATACACGATTATTAACTGTGTGAGTTAAATCAAATTTCTCTTTATTTAAAACATTATCTTAAAATTTGGTTAGTGCTGTAATTTTCAGGGTTATTGTATTAAGTGCATAACTGGCTTATATGTGATGGGTTCTTGAGCCTCGGCAATAACTAATGCGGTCATTTTGAAGGATCTGAATGTCACTGGGCGTAAGCACCGGCCCTGCCAGTCCAGGTTAAGTGCAAAGGTGCAGTGAAGGCCTCTCTTAATAGGCTCATCTGTCAATCGTGAGTGAATTGTGAATGTGCCGTGGCACTGAACCTACTCTGTGGTGGATGTTTATGATACCATACTGATCGTGTGAAGTATTGGTTGCTCTTTTGATTCGTCCTTCATGTGCACGAGAGCGTGAAGGAGCTTATGCTCGCAGGGAAGACATGTATCACGTTAAGCAAGGTGCAGATAGAAGCCACCCGGAGCCCAGAAAGAAGCTGTGAGGAGTGAAATCACTGAGTGGGCTTGATTTTCAAACAAACAAAAAAATAAAATGCAAATGTAGCCATTCAGTGTTTGGAGATTTGGTGGATAATGCAAAGGTGATTGATGTATTTACATCTTTTCCCCTCTGGTTTCTCTCAGGAGCAGAAGAAGTGAATCGCTGAAGTGTTTCTCCTCTTGGTGTGTGAATGGGTGGGGGGGGTCCTTCGTGTTGAAGAATCAAGGATTGAAGACAACGCAGGTGAGTTTTTTATTTTTTACTTTTTCTTACATACGTGCTGGGACGTGCAGAGTCCAGCAGGTGCAAGAGCTGTTGTAGATTATTAGCTATGTGGCACCATCTGCTAACTGCTCCACAAATGACGAATATCTTGCAGTCGGTCGTGTGAGAGGTACTGTAACATTAAAAAAAACCCAAAAAACTGAGCTATTCCTCCAATAGTAATCAAGCTAATGAGCTAGCAAGCCAGTTAGCTCAGAGAGTATCAGTTACTCTATTTTAATATACAAACCTGAGAGCAAAATGCATGGCAGAGAGAATACAAAGCAGAGATAAACTAAAAAGAAACTTGGAAAGCTGTTGTTGCTGACTGGTGCTTCCATGTGCCAATGTTGCTAACTTGTAAAGCAGAGCTTTCCAGCTACAGAAGTTCACCAACCACGTCCAGCACATGCAAAAGCAGAGGGAACAGTAACATTGTTAATCTTTATATTCTGTAATTTGAAAGCAAAAATTCAATTAGATCAATTAGATGCCAGTGTGCAAAAATTGTTGTGGTTTTTTTTAAATCATTGAGGCTTTCCTGGCTCTGTAAGGGCCCTCATTTTAACATGAGATGTCTTTTTGCCTGAAATATCTCTGAAAAAGGTGTTACAGAGAGGTCACAACTGGAATGAAACAAAAGCTTGTTACTGGAAACAGATATCTGCCTCCCCCTGTCACTGCAGTAATTTAAAGACTACAACTTTGTTTGCTCTGTCCTCTCTGTCCTCCGCTGTGCTCGAGTGTCTTTGGTAAACATTTAATGGCAACAGTTTGTGTGTGGCCAGAGTTGGTTCACCTCACAGAGCATGTTGACTTCATTAGGAGGTCCTGGGGTGGGGGGGGTCTGAGTAACAAAGTGCAGAGATGTTGCATCTGTTGATGCCCACATTCAAGTCCATATGTAGTCTGACGAATGCGCACACACACGCGCACACTCACGGTAGATCGTGACTATCCTGAGCTACCAATTCGTCCTTATGAAATAAGCAGCTCAGTGTACATCCCACTAAAAGGGAGAATTATGTTGTGGAAAGGGAATGTAATTGGTTCGTCCACTGTATTATACAATACATCTATGGCTTCATGGATTAGGAATTGGGACATTCAACACACACACACACACACACACATAGAATAGATAAGAGTGTTTAATCTTGATTAGAGCAGTGTGAATGCTGAGAAATATTGTGCCCTGGCAAACATCTGCCTGTCACACAGCTGAGTGGGATAAACCAAAGTGATTATTGTGGAAATGTCAAGTAAGGTAGACAGTGAGAGCAAGTGAAGCGGGGGGTCACACAAACAGGACATGACATGAGTGCTTCACAGACAGATTTTGTTCAATCTCACTGTCAGTGTAAGGTTGATTTTGTTGGGGAAAATCGAGCTTGGTTTGATGGAAAGGCTGCAGTTAAAAAACCTGGCAAATTGAGAAGTCTGATCTGTGAGGTTGATTACAACTGTCCCAAAGATAAACTTATTAGATCATCAGATTGCTTGTGTTGTCTGACCACTAGTCCGAAACCAGAATGTAGTTTAAAGTGATATAAGACACAAAGAAACAGCAAATGGAGACACTAGACCTAGTGATTTTTTTTCTAGATAAATGACGGAAATTGTTGATTGTTGATTGATTAATCGATAAGTTCTTTCTGTACTAAACAGCTTTAGCACTCAGTTTCATTTCAGTTTGTTGATGTCTGAAGATTTCCATGTTGGTCTCCGCTGAGCCCTAATGAATAATTGCTTTCCTCTGTGAAATGTGAGGGGTGCAGACATTCTATTAACCTTGCTAAAGTAAAAAAGGGGCGGGAAAAAAAATCCCCTTCCTGTCAGTGCTCTCTCCCTCTCTCATTCTCTGTTCTTGTGAGATCTGGAACTGATAAGTGTGAGGCCTCTCGTAACTGAACAGGAAGGACAGAGGGCCTGGCCTCGTAGCCCCTGCCTCCACACACACACATGTCCACCTCCCCTCCACAGGCAGACAAAGAGAGCAGAGCCTGCCACTTCATCAAGTTTCAAAAACATTTAAGCCTATTAGAAGGATTACTATCACTTGTTGGAGTGAACTCTTATTCTGAAGAGATTTCTGCCGAATATAATAACAGGGAGGCAATTTGATGAAATGCACCTTGGCCAAATTATTGCCTTGCAGCTTCAACACCCAGGCACAATCACAACTCCCTTGTTCCACTGACCGGTGCTGAGTCAAGTGGAAGTACTTTAATAAACAAGCACATGGCAGAGCAGTGAGAGTTTAACATTCAAACTGAACAACCAGGGGTCTGAATGACAAGCTGTTAAACTGATAACTGTGATGGGGCCTCTGTAGTGTCTATACATAGATGTTTCCTGAAGCATATGCTTTCAGGGGAAGGAAACCACAAACAAAATGTAACACAGAATGAACCTTGACATTTAAAGTGTGTGTGAAACTTCAAACCTTTATTGTCATTCTTCTTTGCATTTAACCCATCACTGACGTGCAACGAGCAAATTTCCCTGCCAGTCCGGGGGGGTTGAACCGGTGACCCTCCAGTCACAAGCTGCTTATCCAACCCCAACCTCTAGGCCACGGCTGCCCCAAAAGTGTTGGTAGAAAGATCAATTTTGTGAGTTAATTCTGCCATTACAACAGAAAGTTGTAAGGAACTACTTTGGTGAGCGTGTTGTGCCAACAGAACAGACAGCGCAACATTTGTGAAATATTTACCGCATGAAAACAAAAATTACAGACAGTCTATCTGTAAATTCAGGGTTATAAACAACAGATTTCACAATGTTAGTGAAAGATAAAAGTGCCTGGAAAGGAAAAATAAGATCTGTAATTTTTGTAATGATGATTGCAAAAATGTCATAATAGTTAAAACAACAAAAAGTGTTCACCAAAGTACTATTTTAATGTGATATAATGTTACAGGATGTTTTAAGTGCAGCTGCCTCTGAGAGTGATAGATGTTTTTGTTTTGTTTTGTTGTTACCTCAACTATTAATAGTAGTTGTTAAAGTGCAAGACTATTTTACTCCCCCTTAATCTAAGAGAAAAATCCTCTTCCACTGACTTTAATTTGCTTCCACAAACAGTAGTTTCCGTAATTAAAGTGCAGTGCAGCCACAAGACACGTTGCAGCTTCAGTATGGGTTCTCCAAATATTCTCACTCCACTTATTACTAGTAGCTGGATGTAACAAGATCAAATTCAGCTTGTGAGAGTGAAAAAATTCCAGGAAAAGCAGGAACTCACTTAAATAGATAATAATCACACAACTCGTGCAAATGTGGCCACCACAAACTGTGAACACAAAGCAGCCTGTCCCAATAAAAACCCAGCTGAATGAATTGGCCTATTCATGTTGATGGTGTCTTAACAGTGAACTATTATCTAAGGATTTTCTCCTTGAAGTTTTTATGTCATCATGAGAGGGAAGATGCAGACTATCATCTCAAAGGTTCACCATGGATGTGTAGCAGATGACTGGAAAGATGACTTTCCCAAACAGTACTGGGAGAGAAACTGGGCTCTAGAGCCATGCTTGCTTCTTGCAACATCTTGGAGATCCATCTATTATCTTAAATAGCTGGGTTTTCCTCCATACTTAACACTCTTTGTTTCTTCACAGTACGTGTAGTTGAGAAGCAACTTTGGGAATCTCGTGCTTATCTTTCTCAGGGCTGAAACTGTGGCGGAGATGTTCCTGGATGGTATCCTTCCTGTGAAAAAGTGCGAGATAACGTTCCACGGTGACAGATGAATTATTAGCCTATTAGTCACCGGAGAGAAGAGAGAGAGAGTTGGATGAACATGGCATCCGTCAAGAAAACGCCTGTCTTTCGCAGATAGCCTCCCCTAAATGCTACTCAGGAATCTTGTAAGTCTCTCCCACTGGTGTAGGAGCTGGAGGGTTGGGGTCAGGGAGCAGAGCTGGAGCTATCCCGGTGTTCCGCCGCTGCTGCTGATGACCCGGCTGCCTGTCCTAGGAACAGAGCAGCATAACACAGAAGCAGAACTCGGTGTACTGGACTAAAAATAGACATGGCGTGAACCCTACTTTCCAATACACACACAAATGTAAACACTTGCACTCATGCTTGTACGTGCATCCCACACATGTCTTCAGAGGCGATGGTAACCACTGGTGATAGTCAGTGGCGTGCTAGAACACGTTTGATTGACAGGGTGACTGCGGTGGTACAAAGTGCTTGTGTGTTCAGGACAGATGTTCTCCGCAGCCCGCTCAGATGGTTTGAGTTGATGTACAGCAGGAGGAAGCCATTAAGCAACTCTTGACTCCGAGATGAACTCACCCACTGTTCTGTGATGACCCTGTTGAATCTCTGGGCCTCCTTTACATCTCCTGTGTCTTTGTATAAGCTATCTGCCAGGCACTTCTCAAATGAAGACATGGCAACGAAAACGAGGAGTACTGAACAAATGGAGTAGGGCTTGCTGCTTCCTTTGATGCAAAATTAAACCTGATATCCCTTTGACATGCCTTCCACGGATAACTTGTCAATTTCCTGCCCATGATGAATAGCCTGAATAAGCTACGCTTCACAAGCCAACAAATTAATTAATGGCATGGTGTAATATGTTTTAAGAACAGTTGGCATTGAGATGCTGTTGGCTTGAATGGTCTACCTCAATGCTGTTTCTTGAAATACGACCTCATTAACGAACCTTTCTTCTGCCTAATGCTGCCATACTGTTGCATTTCTCTCTGTCAGTGAAAGCTGTTGCTGTGGTCTCGTTAGGGTTGGTACATTCTTGTTGTAGAATATAACTCAGCAGGCTTGAATTGACTCCACAGCTTTGGCGTAATGTTCTATTTGTAATATGTCTGTTTAAAGCTAATGAAATGATGATAGTGGCAGCGTTGCAGAGCCTCGAATTAGCCCATCTGCTGATCTCACTACCATTTTAGTGGTCCAATTTGAAGATGTATTTAGAGAAGGAGGACAGGTATAAGTGCAGGTCCGAGTTGCTGTAGCACCAAGTGCCAGACAGACACAGATAGTGACTAACTGGTGAACAAAGTGGAGCATTTAGCAGCTAAATAACCAGATATTTTCCTCAGGAGTTGATGGAGACCAAAAGCAGAGCTAAAAGATGGTGAATATTGCACTTGCATCATCGAGTGGCCAGAAACACGACTCCAGATGTTGCTCCTTAAGTGTTAGATGTGTGAATATATCATAGCATCTTCAAAAAGATGATGATTTGTAAATATTGTATTCACGGTTTGTTTCCATTGATATTAAGAGGAGGGAAAGAGCTACACTGGCTCTCTCCAAAGTCTCAAAAATGCATCTATCAGTCCCTCTAAAATGTGCTCGTTTATTCCAGGCACAAATTGAAAGGCATTTCTTTAAAGTTTGCTCCACCTCAGCCATCTGCAATGTTATGTATTTACTTATAATTGAGTACTTTTGCTTTTCCACAGCTCTTAAATATTTAGCCATGGAGACTTAAGAAAAACAGATATTTTTATTATTTACCGAGGTTTGTGGTATGCAGCATTTTGTCATGTTAAAAACTGTGAAATTAAGATTTTGTTTATCTGGTTCTTTCAAAGGCTTTGACATAAAATATGGTCTATATTTCCAATTTACTGCTTCAAGCTCTCTAGACTGATTGAGTGTTATACAATGAAACCAGATCTTTTTGAAAGCTCAGGAATTCGTGGCAGACAAGCTGATAGTCATCAATTTCAGACTTGTTTGGTAATTTTTGGGATCAAAGGCGATGATGAGGATGATGATACTGATGCTAATCCCACTGAAGGGGATGATTGAGTCATCAAGGCAAAACAGCTGTCTTATGCGCCTCCCCCCCCCCCCCCCCCCCCCCCCCAACTAATGGTTGATGATGACGATAGCAGTGTAAGTGAGTGCAATTGACAGCAGAGTTTGAGCTTCCTCGGGGAGGAGGGAGAAAGCCTGAATCTGAGCAGAGTGAAACAGGCAGCAGGGTGGCCATGAAACATTCATGCACCTGGGGACTCTTTGCATAAGGAGAGCAAGCTGAGCCAGTAATGAAGTAAAGAGCAGAGGACTTTTAATGGCTCTGTTTGTCCTTTTATGAGATTAGCTTTAGTCTGGCTTCTTATATGAATTGCGTTAAAAGCCTAATTGCATACAGTGATTTAGTGATTTGTACTCCCGCTAAAGGTACTGCCTGCTGCCGTGCCTTGCAGAAAATATTATTTACATTTGGAATAATCTAATTGTGGTTAGCTGCGAGATAATTGGTACCACAGGTGGTTGGCTGGTTATAGCTCAGAGCTGGGCAGCACAAGAGTTATTCCCAGCCCTCAGCCGCTCTGCCTCGGACATGACAATGGAGCACCAAATGTGGACAGTTGTGCCGGTGGAACAGTTGTCCCTTCTCAACTCATCCTGCTCATCAGCTGCGAGCTCGCATAGGGACAGAAAAGGCGAGAGGAGGAGCAGAGGAATGGCAAGATGAAGAGCAGAAGATGGGAGAAGTAATATTTAGACAGCTGCATGTGTAGTGCCATGTATTGCTGTCAGTCAAAGGGGGGTAGAAGTACAGGGATATTTTAGTGTCCTCAGCTAGACAAACTGCAGTATTGATGTCAGTGCAACTTCCTGACTGTAGATCACAAGCCGCTGTCGTCTATAGATTTACAAACTCCTGCTACATCTGCGCCTACGTTATAGCAGTGTACAGCATTATCTGTGTGAGTAAAACGAGAACATTTATTCAAACATGTTTTAAACTTAATCCATTAGAGAAACCTGGCTGAGAGCTTACTGCCAATATGTCCGTCTTCAGCCTTGACTGGCGAGACGCGATACAGTAACAGTGGTTGTGTGAGACAGCTGGTCACATGTCTGCGGTCCTGTGCTAGACTGGCCCTGTGCCTTGAGGTGGTGGATGGCAGCTGACTGCTGTGATTCACTGGGAACTCAACTTGTGTGTTGTGAGGCTCACAATGGACTGACTCATAGGGAGTCGGCGCAGAGCTTGTTCAGTGTCCATCTCTTAGCCGTTTTGCTGGAACTTTCTGTTTGACTCCTTTGTTGATGGAGACAGTGATCTTTTCTTATGACTGTGTATTTTTTTTGCATTGTTCCCTTTTTCATTCCAGTGGGGATGGTCAGTTTCCCTTCACTCCCTTCCTAGCACTGTGCTTCTTGTTTTTGCTAACTCTCACACTGTAAGGTTGGAAAGGATGTGGGTTGTCAGTCTCTTGCAAGCAGCTTTTTTTCCACTTGATATGAAGGTGTTTCACTTGAAGTGTGTAAGTATGAAATGTGCACCCAACCCCCAACCATTGCGTTTTGTTAATGATCCCTCACCGGCTTCCCAGGGAAAAAATCCCAGTTGTGTTCGTTTCTGTTTACAGCAATGAAACTCAAATCAGTCCAGTTTGAATTATATGAAGCCAAAACATTAATGTGAATACTTTATAGTAATAGTAATTTTGATGTGCATGGAGTAAAACAGGTCAACAATTACTTAAACTATGTTTTGCGTCACATTTTCAAATACATCAAAACAGAGGTGATGAGTAATATCAAAATCACCTTATTAAAAACCCCAACAAACACTCGGTTATGCCACAGCTAACGGCATTTCAGCTCACAATTAAGCTCCTGTCCTCCAGTTTTCCCGATCATCAGCAGTAAGACGTACCAACTATATTGCAGCAAGCAATGGAAATATTTGTCGCTGTAAATAGAGCTCAAAGAAATGCTGACACATCTCTGCCCCCGACGCAGTCTGAGGCTCAAATCGAATCTGAGCAGCAGAATTGCCATCAGATTGAACACTGAAAGTAACCAGCCTCACTGGCCATGGCAAAACATTTCCTGCAATAAGGTACCACTGTTTCAAAAAAGGAACAAGTACTGTAGAGTGTTAATAGGTTATGGCACTGCCAGCTGCCATTTTCTCCTGTCTTGACGATTGCAAATTATCTTGTGATTTCAATTTTCGTAAGAAATCGAATTGAATACTCTGTTCCTGGTTTGTTTTTTTCATGATTTTTTTTGTGCTTCCGTGCCTCCTTTTTTAAATTCGTGGCTGTGTATTTAGCCACGTATGCACCACTGAGTAACCAGTTGTCGTTAGGCGCTTCAATAAACAGTCATGCTTGGCAACAGCATTTGGAAACACAACATTAAATCTCTACCTGTGGCCACTCTCAGTCTCCTATCACATAATAGTGTGCGCAGCCTTTACGCAGCAGCCACTAATTACTGCTGGATATTAGAGCAAGGTCTCTTAAGACACTGACCTTGCTTTAGCCAATCATAACAGAGCGTGTTGAGCTCCGATCAGAAGAGCCCCCACAGCACGAGCAGGAGGCATTAATTATGGCACGTTTTGCTGGACACCGCATTTAATGACATCTTTAATGGCATCTTTGTGAGAGAGATTAATGGCGATGTGAGACTATCAAAGCAGAAAATGCACAAAAAGTCCAGCCAGACGGCTTCTGCATGCCACGTACAAGCACAAAGGGAATGACGAGTGTGAGCATTTTATGTTGGAATCTGAATTTGTCGCTTTGAAATTCATTAATTGGATGATACACATCTTTATGCCTTGTCTCTCACTTTCTGACTGACACGCATGACCTTGTGGTAATAAGCTTAAATATTTATTGTACAAGGAAATGAACAGGTAAGAGATTAGAGCCTTTCCTCACAATATTTACATCTCTGCTACCACTGTTTAGCTTCCACAGTTCGTGGAGAAGGCTGAGTTCTGTAATGATCAGTAGTCAGGTTTCCACTGACCTTTTGCGAGACAGGAGGCCCTTGGTGGATGGATTGAAAATGTTTTCGTTTCAGTTAGGAAAAATGGGAAAAGCTTTTTTTTGTGTCCTGTCTGCTTCAAGTCTCCGCTCCATTATTCTTAGTGGAGAAAATTAGTTGAAGTACAAAATCATGCTTAAGTTTCTTTCCCTTTTGCTTTTTAGAATAATACCCATACAGTTTGTAAATATTGATGTATTGATAATGTACCAGATAAAGTAGGTTAGGAAAAAAAACCTGTCGAGCACTGCAGCTCTCCAAGCTTTCGTGTGTATTTGCTGTAAGTAGTGCTCAGCAACAGCAAGGTTACTGACTCTGGTTGCATCTGCATTATGCTAATGTGATGAGAGCAGGAAGCCAATGGAGGCTAGTTGCACTGGATCGCTGCAGGGACACAAACGCAAGAGTCATCATGCGCATTAGCAGGATGGCTGATCGCTCGAAAAAAAAAACCAGAAGTCTGACTGGAGAGAAGCGACCGAATTGGACCACACTTCCAGTTGCAGGTCAGATTCAGTTGTGGAGTTTTGCTTCGACATTTCTCCTGCTCTTATCACAGCCCCTGAGCAAACATGCAAACAATCTGGCCTGTGTGTTTCCAGTCACATGGGCTTGAAGTGCTGGAGACGCAGCGTGTCTGTCCTGGTATTTCCTGAGGCTTTGTAAACACACATACACACTCTCTGTCTTTCTCTCTGTCACACACAGGAGTTTCTATTCAAGCAGACCTTAATGATATGATCATCATCTTTTTTCCTTGTATAGCAAGTACAAAGTAAAACCTATTACTATGAACCATAAAATGAGATGAATAATAAGGCATAACACCACAGCCCCTGTTGAGCTTGTGTTTTTTTTTTTTTAAGTGAAACTAATTAAATCATTAAGTTTCCACTGTAAGAGGAAATAACTGTGTGAATCTGCCTCCAACTTGTGGTTACTTCTGAATCGGAATAGAAAAGAAAAACAGAAGGAAGTGTGACTTTATTTTGCACTTCTCCTTTCCTTATCTTTTCGTACTCATCAAGAAATACATTTACAATAAACTAAAGGCGGTCTAAAGCTCCCAGCTGCACACCCAGTAGAGAAAGCTTCAACTGTACAGCCGCAGAGTGTTGTTTAATCCACTTCTTATGTGTTAAGCTCACTGCAAAGCATATTTTTAACAATTACGCCACCATCACCAAAGCCATTAATGGATGTTGTTTGTGTTTGAGTATGATTATTGCGCTGGACTTCGAAAGAGGATGGCCATGCATTAAATCATTATTCGATTTAACCAGTTGAAATGTGTGTGTAAGTGCATGTGTGCACTGGTTCATCTAATTGATTTGGAGTGTTAAAGTAGAGGGTTCAATGAATACACTAATCAAAACCTTGGAGGCTGTTGCTGAATGGTAAAGAATGATTTAATGTGTTTCAGGCTTTTTCCTTTAAGCTCATGGCTTTAAGTGGATTCTTCCACGTGTTTTAGCTTTGTGCTGTAGTTGGGATTCAATACGCAAACTGTAAGAACATGTTTGGATCCAAAGCTGAAATAAAATTAAACAAACTGAGATCACGAGCCCACATTTCAACCTCTAGATGCTTTAAGTGCTGTCAGTATCTTTTTCCACTAATCTTCTCTTTTGGTACCCATTTAGTTGCCATCTAACACAATTTCATGGTGTTGATCCAGAATCTAAAAATTCAATAGCTGAGCATGTATGCTGGGATTATAATTTGGAGTCTCTGTGGGGGATGTAGGTCAACTGAAAGGCTCTATTTCCTCAAATATTGTAATCCGCATTTGTTCTGCTTTTTCACCAGAAACACAGCTTTGAGTTCTTTGTCAGACCACAATGCCCTGGGCAGGACAGTGGCCCTTAATACTGTTGCCTTGTTTCCAGATGATTTCTCTACTCGCCTACCAGTTTTGCTTTTGTCTTTTTCGAATATTTGTTAAATTGCTTGCCTTACCTTAGCTCCCCCTGCTTTTCACAGCCTCAGTATCTCTCGTTTTGCTTTGCTTTCAGCTTGACCTTTTCACTCCTTGGGTTGTCCGCTCTGCTCCGCTGCAGTGCAAGAACCAAAACAGGTCATGTTTATGGGTGAACTGGGGAACGGGGTCAGCAGGATATATCCATTTAACCTTGCCTGAGACCTGCACAGTGCAGAGAAAGGAAGTTATTCATTTAGTCTCGAGTGATAAAGCTCAGCTGAAGTTTACTCTGTCTGCCTTTTCATTCATAAACCGATTTCTCCATCACAAACACCTCTAATTCAGCGTATTAACAGGCCACTCTCAGCCAAACTAATTTCGTGCCGCTTTCTCTTGGCTAGAGGAATAGTTTTGTGAAACCATGCATGAACATAAAAAATTGATTTGTTTATATATCATTTCAGTATAATGGGTTTTTGCCCAGATTCAACGACAAAACCTGATTTACTTTGCAGGAGGAAAGCAGGGAAGGATTACTCTACTCACTGGCATGTTCATATTCTGCTCCTGTGTTGTGTAAACCCGATAACAAGTATGGCACAAGACAAGGTTGTCCATTGTGGAAAGAGCTTTTTCAACAAAAGTCATTATGCTGGATCAATGCACCCCAGAGGAACAGCAGGCTCAAACGCCACACACAGAGATGGAGGAGTGTGTCAAAATATGTGAGAGCCTTAGGCTTCTTTTTGATGGTTCAGCAGGCCAAGGTACACACCACATCCCTGCAATTATGTGGATGTTTTTATTCTACTCACAGGATTCAGCTGTCACACCTGTCTGAAAAGTGACACAAAAAAACATAAAAATGACACGAAGCTGTTTGTTAAACAGATTTTCACGCTCACCTCTAGCGGGTATGCAGATTGTTTTGCTCGTATTTGCTTATGCACTGCGATAACTGCCTCCAAGTCAATGCAGGGGAAGTGAATGGAATCCAATTTGTGGAACTGAGGGGGAAAAATAAAAGAAATCCTGAGAAATTTAACAGGGTGGTGGCATTCCAGAAACAATGTCAGGGTTACTCTGGATAACCTACAGGCCTCATTGTCAGCAGTCACAGGGACAGTTTCTTCACTAGAAAGCAGTTCCTGTGAAAACAGTTCATAGTGAGGTTTGTGGCAACAGAAGTTTCCAAGACGGATATATCAAAACCTGAGCAAATAAAATCAGAACTGACTCTCAAAGGATGTGTTCTCCTTTTTTCAACCAAACTGTTGGTGATCAAGTTATGGGCGCCAGTTTTTGACAAGGAAAAAGGATGTGTGGAATATAAAAGACAGTATCTCCCATTCTGCTGCGTCAATTTTCGACTCTTTTTATTTCAAACTGCCCATCGTGAGTGTGACGGTGTTAAAGTGCAGTGCTAAATTGGTGGCGTTCTCTTTAAAGCTAATACGAGGCTTCGGCACTCAGAGTTAGACAAATCAACTGGATATCTTTCAACGCCAAGTCTTTTTAGTACAAAATTCCCTCTTTGTGTTACTGTCCCTCTGCAACAGCTCGGCAAGGAAACACTGTCTGGGGAACATACTGAACCAAAACAATTATAACTTTGGAAGATACCCACTTGATTTGTCTAGGCTTCATATTTGCTTCAGCTGAACTTTTGAATGCATTGTTCCTGGAAAACTGCTCCTCACTTCCTCCGGAGATACATGTTCTTCCACAGACAGGATGAACAGAACAAGTAACTCTTTCAGTACAGTAATAAAAAATGTAAACATATTATTTAACTAAGAAAAAAAAATTATTTCTCTTTATTTGTAATTTGGGGGTACTGACCCTTTCCCGTGGGGAAGCCTCATATTAGGAAATGAATGTCCCTGTATTCTAGTGTTCTCCATTCATTAAATCATGTCCGCCGGTCTGTCTTTGTCATCAGCCTGCAGCCTAACTGAGACGGCTCTACGTGACAGCAGAATGAGTACGTATGGACAGCACATTTAGCCTCTCTGTCTCATCTTGAACGTTTGTACCCATGGGTCAAATAACATCTCATTTAAAAAAAATAAAGTCAGAAGGTTGCATTGTGGGAAATACGTAATATAGAGCTGAAAACTCAACATCTTTCTCCATCTGTGCATGGTATGTGGAGCTGTGTGGTGCTGCTCGAGGGGGTTGAACAGGCGAGTTGGGTGGGGGTGGTGGGGGGGCTCTGTAAATAGCCCACCCTGCATTAAGAACCAGCGTGCTGGGGCGGCACTCTTTTGCAGTTCTGACCTCACCAACCAAGCCGCTTCTCACATTTCCTCAAAGCGCGGGAGGCTGTGGAAGTCAGCGCTCACTGTTTCTCCACTTTATCCAGGTCAGATCTGATCTACTCTCACTAGTGAAGCACTGCTGCTCATGACCCCAGTGCCCCCCTCGCTGCCAGCCAGTGTCAAAATAACATAAGCAGCTCTGCGGAGGGCCACTGCTGCCTCTGCCTGCTGTTATGAAATCACACTGCCCTCATTTGTGTTTTTAAATATCTACACCCAGATGCACTATCAGATCAAAACAAAGCATTGGCTCCGTTTGATTTCTGTATTCCTCCACGTTAAGCTGTCAAAAGAGAGTTTGCCTCGCAGCATATGTGCAGTGGATATATATGTGTGTGTGCTTGGAAGTAGGTCATTGATTTGGAACTTGGACACTGATTATGTGCTGGCCTAGAAATGGGCTATAATCGGTGTCTCTCACACCAAAACAGCTTTTCATGAGTGGCATTTATTTCAAGGTCAGGATAACAGTTGTGTCTCATTGCTACACACGCATAAAGACTTTCTCAATTTCAACAGATTGAAAATCTGTTCAATCTTGTGAGATCGCTCATTTTAGGATACATTACCACCGGTGTGGGGGTGGAGAGGTGGGGCTGGGTGGGAGGGGGGGTATCGTGTTCATCTCTCTTTATAGGGATGAGAATGCCAAAGCTGCAGGCATGCCCTGTTCTGTCCTTGATAGGGGTTTGATGTGCTCATTCGGATGCCATTTGAGCCAATAATGTAAATATTCGTGGTCTTTGAACAAGCCAAGACCTGATCTAATCTGTCTCTCGCATAAGAGTCTCCAGCAAACTTTCCTGGAGCATGTGTAAAAAGGGAGTTTTCTTCATGACCATGTTGAAGTAAATCTTGAGCTCAAAGCTGGGAATTAACTGTCAGCAAGCATCATCACAACTCCCTCTCTCTGTCGCTCTCTGTAGCTTGAAGCGAGTTGCTGTATTAGCAGTGGATTTTCTTGAAACACCCTCAGGATGAAGCCTTGATATTGTTTTGTAAATATAGCTGGATATAGATTCAGCTTTGCTTACAGTAGAACTAGTTGTATTATCTCAATGGTGGCTGTGGGAGTTCAAAAGGGCATGTTTGTGTACTTCCTGTTCTCTTTCTTAGTCTTGGCTAGTGTGGGTCAAGAACTAACATTGGGTGCGCGCTGGCATGAATGGAGCTATCTTGTTTTTTAAAGTGGCTGCAGTCCCTGGTTTTTGTTTCTGTTGTACTGCAGCGTCTTTTCATAATGGCACCAGGAAGAACTCGAAAGAGCAGATCTGAGTTTGCATATCATCTCCGGTTTGCGTGCGCGCAGCGCTTGCAATCGCTCCTCCTCCCCTCCGTGCGTCCCTCATGAAATGTCCTCAGCATGCGCCTGTTTAAATGAGCCTTCGCCATGTTTGCATTTGTTTAGGCAGAGAGGCAGAAACCAACAAGCAGGCACAGACAAAATCCTATCAAAAAATGACATCAGCCGCAACAGCTGCAGGCTGTGGCACTGGGAGGAGAGGAGGGAGAGAAAGGGTGAGGGAGGAGAACAATTGACCAGAAGCGACACGGGAAAGAGAGGTGACCTGATTGCTCAGCTGGCCAAGAGCACGGGAAGGAAGCAGCAGGAAAGGCTGGTCCCCTCAGCCTGGCCTGGCTCTCTGCTGCTTCTGGTGAGTCCCTCTGTGGCCTTCCTCTCCTCCCTTTTCCCCCTCCTCCTCCCTGCTTCCCCACCTCCTCCTCCTCCCGTCCTCCTTCCCGCACTGCTGCCTGTCACGGCTCACTACATCGGAACAAAATGATCAGCTCTCACCTCCTCATGAACACGGGTCATCATGGTAGCCATGCAAAGGCTGGGCCCTTTGTATTAGATAGGGATCACTGATATCTGGGGAGGAGGAGGAGCTGCTGCAGCCAGCTGGAGAAGTCAATATTGTTTTTGTTTTTACTGCACATATTCGTAAGGGTGTTTAATTTTTATTATTTTATTTATTAGCGGTTGCCTTGAGGTTACCAATTTTGTGGCACTATTAATTCCATCTTGTCGCACTCAAGGAATTATTGGATGTGTGTGTGCATTTATGATTCCTCTCTCCACAAGGAAGCACGTCAAGTACCTCTTTCACAGTTCCTGTAGCTCATAATGTAATTAATTCTAATCGCAATCATCGTAATAGCTTTTCAGATCAAATACCCAAGAGCGGTCCTAACAAAATAATCCATTCCTCTGAAAAACAAACACCCAAACTCTCTCTCGCCCTCCCTCTCTCTGTGTTTGGCTTTGGCTTGGAGAGAAGAGCAGTCAGTTGGATGGGAAGCGAAGGGGTGGGGTGGGGGGGACATCAGAAAACAGAAGGACCTGCACATTTGCATACCTTTTTAGCATGTGGCTGAGGGAGCCTTTATTAAATTCAACCCCCCTGTGGGGTGGACCAAACCATTGGAGGAGGGGGAGGGGCACAAGTGCTGTGAAGGAGGGAAAGGAGGGGTGGTTTCATCTTGGAGACAGGAGGCACCATCTGAGCCAGCAGACAAACAATGTTTTTAGACACGAGAGCGGGGTGGCAGCAATGGCAACGTGTGTTTCAGCAGACCAGTGCTGTCCCTGTCTGGTGATGTGGTGGGAGGGGGGGGTTGGGTGGGGCAGTAGGGGACCGCGTCCAGAAACAAGTATTAGCCTGAAGAACAAGAGGGTCTCTTTGGGTACAAATGAGTGGTCGTGACATTATTAGCTAATAAACCAATTACATCAACAACAATCAACCCGTCGTTTTTTGTTATCAAGCAAAAATACCAAAGCTTTGTTGGGTGCAGCTTTTCAAAATAGAGAATTTGCTTTTCTCTTTTAAAGTAAAGGCAAATTGGTTATATTTCGGTGTTGACTTCCTTTTTTTTTTCCCAAAACAACGGAAGACGTAAGCTTTAGGAAAGAAGAGGTCACAAAAATGAGGCGCTCTACTTGCTGCCTATCAGCAAAGGCTGTGCTTCTTGTTACCCCCACAGTAAGACAACTCCTGTTAGCAAGGGTTTTTATAATAGCAGCAATGCTTTGTGTTTGTGCGTGTGAGAGGTGAAGTGAGCTAAGCCCAACAACCTGCAAATATCTGTTCAAGCAAGCTGAGGCAGCTTGTGGTTGTGCTGTATGTGGGACGAGGCTGCGATAATGAACCAATGCGGTGAAGTGAGGCTCACCCCCCCCTGCCAGAGAAGGATGAGCTGTTAGCACGCTACGCTAGTTAGCCTGTTAGCTCCCCTAATGAGCCATCTTACAAACAAGTCAGCCCCCAGCCTCTTGTCTTTTGACAGCAGTTGTGTTCTTAGTGATTTTAAAACATTTGCATGTTCTTTCAGGTAAAATGGCTGTATAAAAGATAGTTAATTGCTTGTCAATTAATTAGTATTACAAGACAATACTTTTCTGTAGATTACTTTGATTAAAAAACTTACTGCTATATTTAATCCCGAGTGTGTAAAAAATACCTTCATAATTTCAAATTTGATGGTTCAATGTCAAAAGCCCCAAGATGGAAGAAAACAGTTATCCTGTTGTTCCTCCTAAGTATACATGTCTACCACTAAATTAGGTTTATTTTTCCTGTGCTGAAACAATGTTAATCATTACCTGGAAATATTAAATGGATTATGTAAAGTGTTGGAAAACTGTATGCTATACCATATATACTAGTAGCAAACTTATAGACTACAGTCAATGTTAGCTCCATCTGACTTTTCATGATAATTAAGCAGCGAGCTATACAAACTGTTTTTTTTTACAGTTTCTGACAGGAGGGCCGATGGCCGTGAGTGGGCGGTCGCATGCACAACACTTGTGCTAACCAAAAAATACCCTCACTCTTTGCTGTTTTTGTAAGCCCCACCTTAGCATTTGGCACACCCAAGGCAAAGGGGGATGGGAGAACAAGTATGAAGTGAAGAAATATCACAGATGTTAGTCTGCATGAACTCCTTCCCCTTTACAGCCTTCCTGCTCAATCTGGTTTCTTTAGCCTCAGTTTTTTCCTCACTCTCCCTCCACAAAAGACAAATGACTTCTTCTAACCTAATTTCAGTTGCAGCATGCAAGGGTCTGCCTCGACGCCTGCCGGTCAGTGGAGTTTGAGCAGACACTGTGCAGATTCTTTACTTCTGACTTTAAGAGGATTTTCTGTGGAAGATTCTGTGAACGCTTTACCTTTTCTCACAACAACTTATTTTGTTTATGCGCGTGCTTGCTTGTTCATGCATGAGGGAGCTTTTTGCACCACATGCTGCTGGGCCAGTTGTCTGTTTGAAGAGTTCAAGGGAAACAGCAGGGTTAGGGTTTCAACCAATGCTACAGTTATACTGTGTATGTGTGTCTGGTTTGTGACTGTGACAGGGGTCACAGTTGTGTGACATGCTAAACCCAGTCTGGCGGAGGTGGTGGCGGCGGTGGCAGTGGTGGTGCTGTCACTCATCCAACAACTCAGTGGGTCAACTCACACCGCCATCCGCAGTTTAATCTTGCTTGTGTTTAATTCGTTTAAAGTAAGGAAAGCTGTCTTAACCTCATCACAGTCCAGAGGGGGACCTGTTGAGAAGCTTTGGACCGATAAAGGGCAGGAAGTGGCGGAGTGTCTTTGATTATTTGGCCTTTCTCTATTTCCCTGGGGAAATGTTGCTTCATGCCTGGCAAAATCTTTGCCATGACCAGGAGGGACCTTTGATTGCTTCCTGATGTGTGGACAGCAGTTGTGTCTCAGGGGTCCACAGCAATTTATCCAAAGGATATTAAAAGACCTAATGGCCATATTATTTGCACAGAGCTAACCTGAAGGAATCTCTGTGTGTTAGGCAAGGTGTTGGGATGTCAAGCCACTGTTCTGCCTCAGTGTTCACTTAATCCAAGATGCAACAATTTGATGTGCTGTGAAAGTGTATATATATATATTCTGTACACAAGCAGACATTTCAGTAAGCTGGATAGTCTTGGGTGTTTTTTGTTTGTCTGGTTTTTTTGTTGTTGTTTTTTGGGGTTTTTTTTTTTACAATGATTTCAATAAAATGATATCTCATGCTAGCACACAAGCCAGTCAGTTTTATCCTCAGGATGTAATAGAGGCCTGAGAAGCATGGTAGTAAAAACTATGCTGCATTGACGCTGGCCTCTTCTCAGCTCTCTTTCTCTTCCCCCAACAGGAACTGGCTAATTTCCTGAACTTGATATACCATTTGGTAGACACAGAGGGAAACATCTGAGAGAGGAGGGATCTCAGACAATTCTTCACTTTAAAAGGCTTAATGAGTGTTCAAATCTCTGGGTCAACGCTTTTTAATGTTTTACAGGTGACGCAGGAGATTTGGAGGCACCTTTAAAGGAAAAGTGAGCCATCAGGAAATGAAAGTTTTGCAGGGTAAAGAGGAGACACAGGTTTTTATTTTGGGTTTCTCAGATTCTCCTCATGCTCAGTCGTTGCCTCGCTTACAGATTTCCTCTGTCTGCTCTCACAGTGTTAGAAGACACTGGATCACCTGCACAGCCTTCTGTGTGTAGCTTTCATTGACTGCTTCAAAGAATCTGATCCGTATCTTGACCCAGTCTCGGTTTATGGAGAGTGTCTGTTTCTCTAGCCCTGGTAGCACTCTGTGTCAAAGGTCACAACCTTATCTGGAGGTCATTTCTCTGGTCGGCAATATGACCTTCTCTCCTGACGGACTGACCGACCTCCCCCCTCTCTTGCGCTTTCCGTTCCTGACGATCCTACAAAGTGGTTAACACGTGTAACTTCCTCTATTGGTTTGGATGAACCCTTGACCACGGCGAGAACTCCAATAACCTCAGAGCTTTGGTCATCCTCGTCCGGTGCGCTGTGTCTTTAAACAGATCTAGTTGCTTTTGTTTTGCTTTCAAACAGCAGTGCTGGTGCAATAAAAAAGGAATAATTTCCAGACAAAGCACTTGTCTGCCTCTGTACAGCTCGAGCATTAAAGTTGTGCAGAGTATTACTTGAGCCTATTGATCGGAGTCCTCTGCAGTAGAGAGGGCAGTGTGCAGAATCAATGCTTTATTTTCTCCTAGGCAAGACATGTTCATGCTTGGTTTTTTTTTTGCTGTGAAAATGAGAGGAAAACAAGGGAGAAACCATTTACTTCTACTGTATTTTATACTTTCCATTGACTTGAGTGACTCATAACGGCAAATTCAGTCTTATTCTTCTTCTGTCATCTCTCTGGCCCACGCACTTTTTTTCACTCATTATCTTGTTGCATTCATTAGTGTGACTCCACCGCTTTATATGGGTGATGTCATGCTTATTTTATAGTGGTTGTATGAGGTTCAGTGCGTCACTTGGCCATTATGGTAAAATAGAGTGTGTGTTTGTCATATCGCTTGTTACCTGCACCAAGGAAGTGATGTTTTTAGTTTACAGTGATAAAAAGCAGAGAGAACCAGCAAATTCGTACACTGGAAAATTTGCAATTGGTGAATGTTTGGCAGTTTTGCTGAAAAAATGGCTCCAATGATTACATGATTGCAGATTCATTTTCTGTTGGCTGACGAATTGATTAATCAGTTAACCATTGTAGCTCAATATAAAAATGTGTCCCGCTTACGTGGACTTATAGGACACCCCAAATGATACTTGTCTAAAATTAAAAAATACTACTTCATAGAATTTCAACTTTTTTAGACCTTTATGCATAAAGCATAATCCATAAATTTTTAATTTAACTGAACTGAGTCATTTTAAAATTACTTATAATACCTTATGTAAAGTCCATCTTTTCCTTTCTTTCCAAATATTTGAGATAAAGTTAGCTACATTTGATTATTTTTACACCGGAATTTTAATAATTGACATTCTTGAGTCATCTGTTTCTACAATAGAGACAAAAATAGGACTCATAATCCTCCTCTTTCAGGTCTATTTTCCTCCTCAGTATGTTTGAATCTGCCAAGCTCAATAGCTAGAGGAAGAATACAAGTTCTTAAATGTGCAACTAAAGCTATTTGGCTTGGATATTAAGTATGGAAATATGGATTAAAACTTTGCTTTAAAACAGTTAAAAGTTACCTCTGTAGAAATCCTGTCCAACTTATTAACCTCCTCCATTGTGTTGATCTGAAGTACAGCTTTGGTTGGACATGAAGTCCCAGAGAGGACAGAGAAACACAAAAAGGGGTCAGCGGACAGGAACATGGCTGGTGACAGGCTGCCTGCATGTGGGGTGGTTTCGCTAACGAGAAGCCATTGTGCCCTCGGTGAAGGTTAACTCTCTGATTCAGGGAGGCAGGAAGTGTTAGCTGCCTCCCCTGCACTTTTCCCATCCGTGGCCTCTGCCAAGCCTCAGCAGAACAATCCAGGCCCTGTGACTAAGAGGGAGGGAGGGAAAAAGAGAGAGAGAGAGAGAGAGAGAGAGAGAGTCAAAGACAGAAAGAGGGAGGACAGGGGGGGTTAAGAGTAGAGAGTTCCAATTCTGCAGGGTAACATCAGGCTCCTACGTTATGCAAGTGTTCCCTTTTTGTTTGCCTCACCCGGGGTTTTGATACAGATTGCATGAAGCATGATGGCAATGCAGAACATTCAGTCTGTCCCCTCTTCACCAAAACAGCTTCCATTTAAGGTAACTCAGACATATTATCTTCTACAATTGGAGCTGTGAAGTGGGTGGCCAGCTGAAGCCAGGTTCTGGTGGGTTTAAGCTCTGCACACACACACACACACACACTCACACAAAATGGATATCACATAACGCCCACACAGAAAATAAGACATCTCAAAATAAGCACACACAGACAAACACACAGAGAAAATAGATATCTCAAAATATGCGGCGTGCACACACACACACACACACACACACACACACTCATAAGTCACAACACCTCATACCGAATCAACAATCGCATCTTTGTTAAATTATCCAGGAAATTGTTTGCGGTGCTTTGATAACACAGGTGTTTATATGGTAATACCTTCTGGAGGCTGGATAAGAATGAAACAATAAAGTCATTAGGGTGTTACAAGAAGAAATGAAACCAGGCTCCTGTACACACTGCTACTCTTCACACACACACACACACACACACACACACACACACACACACTCACTCACTCTCAGACTGTCTCAGCCAGAAGAGGCTGAACTCTTGTACACAAATTCATTAAAAAAAGAGCTTTTGTCAGCTGCCTTAATGACCCTCGATGTGTGTGAATCTGTGCCAAGTTGTCCATGGAAGGGCGATTTATCTCCACTAGTGCTGTGGTGATTTGGAAGATAAAAGAAAAGAGAAGAGACCAGAGTACACACAAGACAAGAAGAATAGATCATTCATAAGAAGGTGCCCTGTTTGTGTCACCTGTAAAGCCATCACAGTAGCTCCTCTTGTATGCTTTTATCTCGAGTGTCATCGTACAGAGTTTACATGAAGTCATCACTGATGGGAGGTGATATCAGCATTTGATATCCTCACCAGCAGCCTGTTGAACTTGGAGGACATAACTCGACTTTCTCTTCAGTTTTGAGTCAGAAGATTTTTTTTGTTGCCATGTTTGCTGACATTGTTGGCCCCTGAAGTCTTTGTCTGGCCTTTTGCACGTCATGCTCATTGTGAACGATGGGAGGTTTTTGGAGAGATTATTGGTTTGGCTTCAACACACTCTGACACATCTCCAGGTCAAGTCACAGCAGGTCAGATCTCCTAATCTGGCATAGTGAAAATCTGGGGAAAAAAAACCAAAATGTTGTGTTGTCTGATCCCAGATCCCAGTCATTACTGAATTTGAAATTATAAACTCTGCACTGCTCGTTACTGAAAAACGTAATTGCATTACGGTAACATGTTCCTGTCCGACAATGCTCTGGGCAAGTGGGATCATCTTTTCCAGACGGACAAAAAGACTGACGCGTTTCTGTGTGTTTGTCCGGGTAAGGAGCAGTAAAGTGCGACATACAGGCAGGGAACAAAGATGTCTATCCACAAAGGTGCCCTCTCTCATCTGATCCCGACACATCTCTCCTACAAAGGAACGGCTGCGCACAGCGTGCAGACGATGCTAGCCTGCCTCTGTTGGTAAATAATGAATAGGTCACACCTGGTGGTCTCTTACAGGCTCGCTGCAGCCTCCGTCCCTCTCTGGTGGTGGTCTGGGAATAGGTGTGTGTGTGTGTGTGTGTGTGTGTGTGTGTGTGGCGGAGGGCTAACATTAATCAAAATTCTCCTGCAGTCTTCATTTTCGTTGTGTTTTTCTTTAACCTTTAGCTACGCAGTGTCCTCTCGTGTTATGCTCTGAACTGCTTTAACAGTGTGTTGTGCTTTTAGTGTCTTAAAGTGCGCGGCAGCAGTGACATTGAGACACAAAAAGAAGCATTAGCCGAGCCTCTGTGTGGGATATTACCACGTTAAGATGCAGTCAGTGACATGCATCTCTAAAGGGATCGTGCATAGAGACCACAACAATCTGGTGTCCATTATGAGACAATGTCTTAAATGCCTTAGAACCACAAACGGCTAAAATCTAATTCAATATGATCGTTTGTGATCACTTCAAAAGAAGAAGGGCCCGCATGTAAGTTTTCTGAAATACCCAGTTGAGATGTAGGGCATCATCAGTCATGCTAGCAATCACCCTTTCTATCAAGAGGGCTTGTCTCATTGAAAAAACATGTGCTGTATTGAGCTGAAGTGTACCAATCATACAAGCTTTCCGTAAAAAAAACTCCTCACGCTGCTTTACAATCTGCAGGTAATGAGTGGCCACCGGCTAAAGTGGATTTTTTACGTTTTGCAGCATTCCACGAAAGGATCAGGGTTGCTGCTAAGAACTGTGCTCTTCATCGATCAGTTTGGATTCATCTGTTAATATTTATTCTATGAAATGTTCATGGATAGTGAGAAAAAAGTGTTTCAAGAGCTCAAGGTGATGTATTGAAAATGCTTTTTAAAGTTTGACAGGGAGTCCAAAACCTAAAAAATTTCAATTACTTTTGATATTAAACAGAGGAAGGCAGCAAACCCTCACATTTGAGACGCTTTTACTGATTAATTGAACAAATAATAAACGAACTGATAAAGAACACCACAAATCTGCGCTGCTTTCAGTCTTCTCCGTGCTGTCACTCGTGTCACTTACGCTTCTGAAATCCACACAGCACCTCAGCACTGTAAATGTCGATTTTTTTTAAGAAGTAGTTTATTTATTCAAAAAGAAACTCTCCCAGAAGTGGTAGATATGACTGGTTCAGTCCTGCTTATCAGCAGCGCAGGCCGTGTGTGGCAGAGATAGCGTGCGGAGAGTGCGTCACAGAGAACATGTGATTGGAGCCGGATTCAGCAGTCAAACAGAGTTTTATCTCTTTGTATATCAATCACGGTGCACTGTGGCCCCTGCGCACACGAGCACCGGAGCTCACCGCATTGTTTGTTGTAGCAACAAACCTACTCTGAAGTGGTATTGTGGTGCCCTTGTTTTTTTAACACATCTTTCTCTTCTTTTTTCCTACAGAGGTTACTGTTCTGGTGTCAGGGAAGTAGAGAGAACAAAGTCCTCACACTGTAAGTTCACAAAGCTCAGCAGCAGCAAGAATAGAAATCATATGAACTGTATTGACAGCAGCTCCTCCAGTCAATACTCTTTACAGGGGTTTGTGTTAACACAGGCAGCACACGAGGCAACAAGATGCGCTCTGCAAGATAAACTCTTGTCATCAAGGAATTAGAGTAACTACCAGCTTTGTGTGTTTTCCTTGTGAGCGAACAACACGAGCAAATCGGAAGAATGTTTGCTGGGCTGCAGGAGAAGAGAAGTGGAAGTGGAGAATAACACCATGTTTCCTGTCTAGTGATTTGTAAAACTCTTGAATTAATTTTGGCCTGGAAAGCTGGCTCCGCTTGCAGGGAGTTTTCCCTATAAACAGTGGAAAAGGAGTCTCCTACCCCTCGAGTTCTTTCCATTCTTTCCACTATGTGTGTGTTTGTGTGTTTGCAGCATGCAGCACACACACACACACACACACACACACACACACACACACACACACACACACACATTTACAAACGTGCATTTTATTTTTCCTTGCTGGGGTTTGACTTGAAAGCTGCTTCAGTTTGTCGGTTTGTTTTTTTGTTTTTTACAATTCAAGTCGTTTTTTTTTTTCGTTGTTTCGGCTGTTGTTTCTTTTGGTTATGATAACGTCGTACAAACATAATTGCTCAGATCTGCAGTGCCTCCACAGTTAAGCGTGATAAGACTAGAAAAAAATGTGGTGAGATGATGAGGCGTGTTGCAAAGTAAATCTGGAAGTAAAAGCAAACGTGAGCACACCCGAAATGTGTCAACACAACAACAATTAGTCTTAGTAATCGGCTTGGGCAGTACCGTGTTACTATTCTTGATAGGAATAATAAAAGTCATGTTAAGAGTCATGTGAGAAGGTCCAAAGCAGCTAAAACTGCCATAAGTCAAACTCAACTGACTAAACGCCGTTAAAGAGCCCACACTTGTACTCTTCATTTGCCTGCCCTCCTTCCACTTTTTTTTTGTTTTGCACCATGTGATCAAGATACTAAATTCTCTGCCTGAGGCGCTTCTCCATTTTCTCCATGTTTCTCTCTACAACACTCAAATCCACTGAGGCGAGGAAGATAAACAACTTTTCCAAGTTTAGTTTGTTGAACATAATATTGAGTCTTGAACACTGGTATTGACTCGTGTCCCAGCAGATCAATTTAATTTGTGATTCAGCTCGTACAGTGCATCCAGCAAAAGGAATTATGTTATTAAACCCCCTTAATGAAACAGTCAGGATGGACTCTCCATATCTTCTTGCACTGAAAAAAAAAAAGAAAAAGAAAAGCTCATCTAAATGGAAAACACATTGTCTTCATTATTTGCAAGTGTTGAATGAAGGCAGTTGCCATGGTTACAGCCATCGGAGGCTGAAGCCTGGTTTGAGGCCAGAGGGGCTAAAGGAACAAAGTGGCTCCTAATGGTGAGATTGTACAAATGGCTCTCTGAGAGGGTTATATATCGCTGGCATTTCCATGTTGGCCAACACACTAGCAGGCAGCGCAACAAATGATCAGTTTCACATCATATCCTCGTGTCAGCGCTGGCTCCGGGTTAATGAAACAAGATAAATCTCACCAAGTTATCATTTGCTGTTGCTCAGCACAGTCAGCTAAATATTGTTAGAAATACATTTCTAAATGGGCATTCTGTGTGCTGTTTTCCAGTGCATCTGCTTTTAAAGAGCCGTGCGGAAACTTCCAGTTGTACACCAATCAAAATGCAGATTGTCTACACAGCATGGTGTCCACCCAGGAGAATTACAGCTGAATACTAAGCAGGAGAAAGCTCTCCGTTTTGACGGCTGTTTATGCTTTTGAGTCGGAAAAGAGGGAGGCAAAATGCGAGAGAGAAATGGCAGCGCTTAATTCATTTTCTTGTCTGAATGTAGGTTAAATTACCTTTAAATCCCACACAGAATTGCACGTTGCAGGTAAATGAGTCACTTGGCAGCTGATCAGGAGCAGCAAAAACATGCCGGGAATCAGGGACAAGGTGCCTTTTTTTTTGCAGAAAGAGACGCTTTACTAATAATAGAGGAAGTGGTCATGTGGGACCATGTCGGATAATAATTGGTTTACCTGATACAACACCCCTGTGTTTGGACGGTGATGGGGCAGCGGTGAAACAAATTACCGGGGGATTGACCTTTGGTAACGCGATGGCGACCCCAGCCTGACGGGAGCACCAACACACCTCAGTACCAAAGTACCAAAGTAAAGGCCAATCTGGATGCTACTGGATGGAACCGGATCCGATACATTCTTATATCATAACCTCGTGTTTTTACAGTATTTATATACAGTTATATCATCCCAGCAAATGACACATTTTTAATGAATTCGGTTCTCTTGCTCTCCATGACAATAGTAGTTTTTCAGAAAATTTGAAATGATATGCAAATTGCTCTAATGCACCAGCTTACTCTACCTGCCTGCTGCATTTAGCTTCATTAATGGAGACCTGACACTTAACAATAGGTGAATGTTCCAGGTTAAATAATTTTTGTCTTAAAAAGAAACATGCAAAGAAAAAGTCACCCTGTCGTCTGGATTATGACAGCAGGACAGTAAGATGACTTTGTTTTGGTGATTTCAAATGACATCCAGGGGCCAAGAGAGGACAGCGAAAATGATGCCCATACTTAAAGAGTCCTTGGTGACATTCAGAGCAAGTTTGAATGGATGCAACAGCAGATTTCTGATCATCATAGTAAACGCAAGCAAGCAGTTGAGGTTTGCCATTCGCTGGCGCTTTAAAGCTCCCCTTTTTGTGTCTGTAAATGCATCAAGGCTCTGCACACTGCGGCATCTTGCTGTGCCTTGTTTGTGCGAGGTTTATTTTACCCTCACAAACAGGTTGTTCACACGTTCGAAAGAGCTCTGCTTGTGCTGTAGCTGGCCTTAAAGCCCGTTTCATGTCTTTGTTTATCGGAGAAGAGAAGAGTTTTCAACTCTCGAGACTTGTTTGTCCTTCCTGGGGACACTCTGCAGTGGCAGATCGAGAGGCACTCTTTTCTCTCGGTGTTCCCTATGAAACGTTCATTCATGTGATGAAAGAGATCTAGAGCTTTTCGAGGGCCCGGCATGATATCTGCAATATCCATTTTCTGTAGATCAAGACTAGATATACTTCAAATTTGAATTTAAATCCAGGGAATTGTCTCCGGCCTGCAGGCACGTAGCACTGTCTCAAACAGGCGCCGTTCAATATTATAACACAATTTGTATGTTAAAAAGGTGGCCCCTGTTGTTTGGATGTGTTTCTAAGTGCAAGTGTGTGTGTGTGTGTCTGTGTCTGTGTTTGTGTACATATCGACCGCTGCAGGATGTGTCGCTGACAGGGCAGCCTCTCTGGCCATTGTGTCGGGGAGGGGAGACTACTTGCTTTCAATCCATTATTGACTAATCTCATTAGCTGAGGATCCTAACGCTGAATGAGCCGCAGAAACTGACTTCACCCCCCCCCCACCCAGCCTCACTGGGACCCACCAATCACGTGCACACACACACACACACACACAAACACATTCACATGCTAACGTCCTTCTGCGCACACACACACATATTGAAGCCCTCTGCCACAGAGACGAGGGAGTCACTTGTAATTATAGACAGCAGTTTTGAAAGAAGAAGTTTTTTTTTATTGCCCCTAATTAATCATTTTAATTAAGTGACTGCCTATCTGTGCTTTCTACTGCTTTAACTAATTGTATGTTCAGCATTTTCTACTTGTAGCCTGACGTATGTGCGTGTGCCCTCTTTGTCCCACGGCTGCTTGTAGTGTATCACCGTGACAGCCTTTTTGGTCTGCTGCTCATGGATCACACTCACCTGCGCGTCTGTAAAGACAACTGCTTTGCTTATCAGCTCGCCCCTGACAGCATAATATTTGCAGTCATGGAAAAGGAGATGCAAAGTGTCAATTTGATTTGCACAGAGGCTTAATAATAGTCAGAGATCACGCAGCAGCATCACGTTGTTTATTTTACGCGTGTGTGTGTGTGTGTGTGTTACCAGCCAGGTGACTGTAGGGCTGCACACCTCTGCAGTATCACCAAGCAGAGAGAGAGCAGCACACTGCAGAGGGAGATTCATGATCCAGCCAGCCTGTAATTGCTGATGGTTCAGCAGTTTTCGGGGGCTGAAACAGGAGGATACGGAATTTCTCAGCTTTCTCCCCTTCTTGCAGCATTCATTTCCTCCTCCCCCCTCCTCTTCCTCCTCCTCCTCCTCCTCCTCCTCCTCCTACCTGATCCGGTGCGTTTCTCTCTCTTTCTCTCCGTCAGTGTCTCGCTGCGTCTCACACCTTCCCTCTCAGTCTGTCTGAGGATGTGTATGTCTTAAACTGCGGGTGTGTGTCTCACACACTTCTAGAAATGCTACCGCAGGCAGCATTGTTTATGTTCACCTGTCAAGCTACCTCAACTTCCCTGATGGATGATGTGGAGCTCTGTTGTTTGCCAACATCTAAAGATGGGCTGCAGCTAAATTACACTCATGAGCATACAGGATAGGAATATTATACTAGCCTTCGATCCACAGGTGGAAATGTCTTCTCTTTAATAGTAAGATGAACGAGTGACTGAATATTCAACCTAATATTCATTCGTCTTCATTTGTTAACCATTTTACTGGTTTTAGCTTCTTAAATGTGTGAATTTTCTGCTTTTCTGCTGTTTTATTACTGTTATATACTGAATATCTTTTGGGTTTGGTCAAAAATGTGCAATTCCAAGAGTTGCCCTTGGCCTCTCTGGACCTTTGGTGTAGGTGTCTGGAATTTTATAGACTAAATGTTTAAAAATTGTTTATAAAATATGAAGTCATTAGATGCTACTGTAATGCGAACCCGATGGTTTGGGATGCTAGTTATGACCAAATAATTCTCACTTGCTTTCCGTTCATTTGTGTGCTTAGTGATATGTGAGTTTTGGTCTTAGAATAAGCTTAAAGCACCTTGCGATGACACATAATGGTTTAAATAAATAACGCCTCACATTATCAAGTATTTGTGCAAGGAGTTTTTTTTTCTTTTGCGTGTATGAAAGAGATTATTTGATGTTTGTGTGTGCAATATGTGTGTGTGTGTGTGTGTGTGCGCAGAGCTTTTATTGCTTCATTTGACAGCATAAATCGTGAATTGCATAACACCTCCTCTGTCCTAGCATTCAATATTCATTTGATGCTATTTTTAGCTTGCTGTGAGATTATATAAAATGAGGCATATTGTTCATAAACATGTGATCTGCACTGAGACTACTTGCATGCTCTCTGGCTTTCTTGTAGTTTTCTTTTTTTCTTTAATGCTGCTGCTCTCACAAATAGCACCTCACAGCACGATGGGTGAAATAATATGCATTGAATGAAATAATTCAGGATGCTTCCACTAAGATGGGAAGATGCGCACAAAAACTATTGAATAAATGTCTTTGCTCTTTGATTGAGGACTCTGCTAAGTCTGCTCCCCTGGAGAATGTCCTCTTTTCCCTCCCCAGACACATTGGCATTCTTCACAGCCACACATGAAATGAGAGGTTTCCCGATTCATTTACACAAAGGCAGTGAAAACGTGGCAGCCCGCAGTCTCTGGCAAATTAGAGCAGTGCAAGTGGTATGGTGTGGACCGGATCACAGGGTGAAGAGTAGAGGTGGAGGTCTCGCTGTTGCATGGGATTCATCACATGCCTGAGTGGGTGAGTTTGCCTCCCTCCCAGCGGCTCCATGAGGAAGATTTGTGACACAGATTTACGGCAGCCCGTGTTACCTAACCTCTAAATCAGCCCCCCTCCCACACACATGGACCCCCACCCCTCCTTTACATACAGACATACTCACGCCCGGTCATGGACTGGGCGTGTAGGACGGTGGTGGAGGGAGTTGAGAGAGAGGCCAAACTGTTGCAGTCAAAAGCCTCCTCTCGGTGGATCAAGCGTCCGCCTGTCTGGTAATGTGTTGTCATTGACCAATTAGAAAATCCAGATCAAACAGGCACAGGGAATGGCCCCTCGCTGCCCCTCTCTAAGCACTCTGCTCTTTTTAATTGAGCACATTTGTGGAATGAGAGGCTTCTCCCTGGAGGGAGCAATGGCTGCAGATACGAGCAAGCTGTTAACGCAGGATCAGTCCGCTCGCTAAGGTTATCAAACAATCTGCTCATCTAAAAAATATATCTTCATGAGCCGTGCCAGTTAGAAGATCATAATGCAGGTCTGTGGGAAGGGAGGAGTATTTTCAGAGGATGCAGCTCCTTGGAAAGTTGGGACACTAAAACATGAGAAAAGGCAGGAAATTCTGCACGCTCACGCCGGTGGTTATTAGCGTTAGCAAAAATTGACAGTCAGTGATTGAAAACGTTACTTTGGATGAACTTTAGAGTGAAAGTGAAGTCACAACGTGAGCTAACCGACTTGACAACATTAGCCGCCATAAGCTACTGATCAAACCAGACCAAATAAGGTTGTAGGAGCAAATCCCCTGAGTGCACTGAATTTAGCAGTGATGTGTTTTATTGCTCGTGAATTCAATTTTTCATTTGTAAAAAGAAGTCTATGTTATTTCTTCTGTCAGAAGTTTTATAATCTGACATTAATATATTGATTTAAACAGGAAAGTGCTCCACAAAGATTAAAACCTTTTTATAAGAATATCCTGACTAACACAGCCGCAAAATAGGGAATATATAAAGATTAAATAAGTAGTCGATGATTGAAAACATTAATGGATAGAATAATAGAGATATTGACAATAACTATTAGTTGCAGCCGAGATACAGAAACTCTTCTAATGAAATATTTAAAATAGAGATGTTCGAGAGGTCGTGATGAGTTCTGTCAGTTTGATGGTATGTCTTGTCGGGTTTCTTCGGTGAAACAGAGAAAGCTCATGTTGCTGCTGTCCATCAGCGTCTGGGCAGGTTGAGCTCATGCACTATTTAAAATCTCTCCCTCTCACTCTCTGTGTCTCCCTCCTCCCATTCACTTAAAGTCACAAAAGGCCAAAGGTTACAGGCACAATGGAGGCCAGCAGGTCCTCCATCCCCCCCCCCCCCCCCGTCCACACCAATGACCCCATCAAACACACACTCACGCACATGCACACGAGCCAACAAACAAACTGCCCCTAACTTATACCCACTCCCCAAACACCTTACACACTTGCAAGGCAGCGAACACACAAACATGCACACCCTCGTGTTCTGCTTTCAGCCTTCTTTGAATTCCTTCCCATGTATCTTGCAGCTTGCCTGTCACTCCTCCCCCCAGCGCTATCACTCTCTCTCTCTCTCTCTCTCTCTCTCTCTCTCTCTCTCCCAGACCTCATAATGGCTCCTCCTGGGTAGTGGCTGCGTCTATTTCAAAGTTTTAGCTGGCCGGATTAAGCGTGGTATGTGGAAAATGAACAGCCACTCAGAAGAGGGACACATGAGCTGAATGCATAATAAACCAGGAGACTGGCAGGGAGAAAAGAGAGGAGAGAAAGAAAGGATGGAGTTGGGTGGGGGTGGAGGGTGGCGGGGCACTCACTCTCAACTTGTCTGAAGCAGTGTCAGCACCTACACAGCAACAATATCACTCACTGAAATGGAAATAAAATGCCTCTTTGACTTTTCCTCTGTGCTCACATTCAAAGGCAATTTTTAAGACAAAGTGTAGAAGTGACGGCTTTCTTTGTGAGATATCGAATGTGAATTCAACCTCATACTGCAACAGTTCGCGCAGGTTTACACTTGGCTTGCCGGTTTCATCATCATCATCGTCACATGCCTCCAAAATTCCTGGAGGATTGCGGAGCAGAGAAGGGGAGGTTGGCAGTGAGCGGCGAGGCTTATTGAGCACCACAGAGAGCTAGCTGCTAGCTCCACACTGCTCCGCGTTTGTTGGGGCTCTTTGGAGACGACACACAGTCATGTGGCTCATCTGTGCTGGCTGCAGCGCCCCAGGGGAATTGACCCCCACTCCCTTCCCCTGCTATTAGCGCAAGGGTGGAAGGAAATTAAAAGAGTAGCTGTTTGGAGAAGGCAGTAGAGGGCAAATGGGAGAATGAGAAAGCACGGCGATGCTCTTCATGTTTGCATGTGGCTGGGATCATCTCCTCTCCCTTTGCTTGCTCCGGTTAGTTGGAGGGACAGGCGGGTGGTGGGTGGTGAAGGGAGACTGGCCCCCATCTGCTTTTGTCCTTTTTCTTTTTTTCTTTTTTTTTTAATCACAGGCGGCGATAGGCCTCTGAGACTTGGTGAAACGTTACACTTGGTTAGAGAGGAGATATTGCCTAGGCCCCCTCATGATCCCTGGTCCTCTGTTTTCTTCTTCTTCTTCTTCTTCTTCTTCTTCTTCTTCTTCTTCTTCAGCTACTGCTGAAGTGGGTGGGGGGTTCCACCACCTCACCCTCCTGCCCCCACCACCATGCTCCCTTTGCTTTTCTAATCACGCTGCAGATGTGCCTGATGGCTGAACAATCTCTGTGTACTGAACGTGGGGCTCCCACAGGAATCCAGGAGGCTTGCTTATGTGAGCTGTCATGAAAAAAAAGTGAGAGGGCAGGGAGGGAGGGAGGGAGGGAATGGGGGGGGAGTGAATGTGGGTCTGCACGAGAGAGAGGGAATGGAGTGAGTTAGAGGAAGAATGGGAGATGGAGAAAGACAGAGGGGAAGAGCAAGAGATCAGTGAACAGCGACCAACTCAGCAGGGCTCCTAGGATTGAGTGTGTGTGTGCGTGCATGTGCGTGCGTGCTTGTGTGTGTGAATGAGTGGCACAACTGCAAGCCCACCCTTGCTCACGGCAGCCGCTGGACCTGCAGACCAAACCACATTAAATAAAAGAAATCCATTCCCAAGCCTGTTAAGGAGCCATGTGGGGAGGTGTGAGAGTGTGTTTGTGTGTGTGCGCGCACAAGAGTGGCTGTGTGTCCATATGTGTGTGCAGCAGAAAAATGGGGGAAGGGAGGAGGAGGCGGAGGAGGTGATGGAGAAGTGCTGAGGGGAGGGGACGTAGAGCAGGGAGGTGGGACAGGCAGGACGCAGCTCATATTATCCTCAGTGCCAGCTCTGGATGGAGCCTGCCGAGGATTATGGCACATTCTGTAGAGCAACAATGGAAGCGGCGCAGATTCGTACACATTTCCATCCGCTCTGCTTTTTCCTCTGACGAACAAACACAGCTTTGTCCTCGCTGCCCGCCTGGCCACTTACCAGGCAGAGAACCAGGCAGACACCTGGAGTCCTAGAGCTGCCCTCTCCAAACTAAACACCCCTCCCTCAGTGCAAGGAAACAGCGCCTCTACAATGTTGAGATAATTAAAGGGGAGCTTTCACGCCGGCCTCGGCCGACAGTCGGAAGAAAACAAGACATATCTTGGAATCAGAGCTCATTAAAATCATGAGGGTGAAGAGATGCTTCCTCCCCCTCCTCCTCCTCCTCCTCCTCCACCCCATCTTTATCGCCCTTAAGCAAGTGCTGCAAACAGCCGAGCCCTAGTCAATGATGGCGCAGATTAGTCCTTTATTGTCTAATTCACCTCCAATAGACGACATGCAGGGACGCGATCACCTTGAGCATCGCGTCTCCACGTGTCCCCATGAGGTGTGAGAGCGATGCTGATTTCTCCACTCAGGCCACCTCGTTTCATTTTAATAGTGTCAGCAGTACTTTGAGCTTTCGATTAGTGAGGTGTGTGTATGCGTGTGTGTGTGTGTGGTTTGGGGGGGGGTGTTTCACACAGCTCTGCAGAGGTGTAACACCCTGCCTGTAGTGTTGTTGTAAAGCACATTAGAAGTGACTGAGGGTGTTGTTATGGTATCATGATGCTGGTCCAGTACTCGAGGGAAGGTGAGAAGATCTGTGTGTCTATGTGTGTGGTCGCTATGGCGGCCAGCGCAGCTTGCTGTCTTTTCTACTCTTGCATCCCACTCTCTTTCTGTGTGCAGTACTTTGGCCGAGTCCCTCTTAAAGCAGGAGAAGCGTCTTTGTTGAAAGAAACACTGCTTCTGTTGGTTTTGTTTATTATTATTTATCAAATCCCACTCCTCTCAAAAATATACTTAACTTATTGTTACTTCACATGGACATTTCTCACAGTGCAGAACTAATTTTTGGGTATTTTCTTTTATTTTTTTTTTACAGCCTGTCCGATGGCTTTTTTCTTGTCCTGTGTCACCTTGTTCGCAGATCTTCACAATGTCCAAAACTCTGAAAACGAGACCCGAATTCTAATAAACTGGAAATATTGTTTTAGTAGCAGTGTATGCTCTTCCCCAGAGTAGCTCGACTGTCTTGGTTCACAAGCATTTATATGAATAAATTAAATTTGTTTACCACTTCGCCGTGCCTTGACAGCTCAGCTGAGAGACTGTGTAAAGCAGCGAGAGTTCATGATCCATTTGTTCTGCTGTGATGGTGGGATAAAGCTAATCATTGTCTACTCTTCTCCCCCTCAGACTGTTTTCATCCTGCAGAGCAGAGGCGCACAACTCGTCAACATTACATTAACAGGCTAGAAACTCTCTTTGAAGATGCAGGGTTGGGTTTTGGGTGTCTGAAATAATGTTTAGATTCCAAACTGTGTGATTGTGACAGTTCAAAAAGCAATCCCTATTACTTACTGCAGATAATGCTCTGCTTTAGTGTCTGTGTTCAACATTATTTAGTGTCACCGTCCTCCAGTCCTCGCCGTGACACAGTTTTGTCATCAAATTAAATCCGCAGCCCTTTTCAAGGTACACTTATGTAACATGATCACGTAATGAGACAAACATGGACTCTGCCTGACGGGAGACAATCCTGTCCTCTGCGGGGTGCCGTGTGGAAACAAAGCTTTTAAAGTGGTGGTACAGGGGAGAAGAAAAACATTGTTTTACCCTAGAGGTGGGCTGATAGCACTGTGAAAAGCCCATTTGAAGAGGTAGGCCTCATCTGTCACTGGGCAATGGAGAAGGCAGCCATGCAGAAGCCCCCTGATTATAAAGAGATAATTTCATCCAATCCTCCGGTGGTGCTCCATCACCTTGCCGCCATCCTCCACTGCCTTTCATATTTGTTCCCAGCCTGCATCTCGTCACCCGTTTCGTTTTATTACTGCTCCCACTCAATACATATATTTTAGCTCCCCCTTGAATAGGGAAGGAAAGCGGGTCTCCCTCCTCCCCTCCCACTCTCCACACACCCCCCCCATGTGTCTTTTGTTGTGCAGGAATCCACAGCTCTCAACTTGTTGTGTAACGCCTGCCGTGCAATTTAGTAAATTAAGCTCAAATATCATGTATCTGCAGCGATTTCCCCTCGTACTCTCTGAAGTGTGCGGCAGGATTTCTGGGCTAACTAGGTGGATCAAGGCAAATAAGTTCACATCAGGTAATGATGCAGAGAAAATAATAAATGATAACATCTGTAAGATAGGAAAGAGGATGTAAATAGGGGGAAGGCTCATAATTGCATCTGTTGTGGTATCTCCACAGCATCGGGGGTTTAATCTTTAATTTGGCTCTTGTTAGGCATTAAAGATATAACAAAGGACTAATGTTTAATTAGAATAAGTGAATAGCTGAAAATTAAATTACTCCCCAGAATTGTCATCTCATACTTTTTTTAAAAAAAAAAATAATCTCAGGAAGAAAATAAATGTAAATATGTGAAAATGGTCCTTTATAGTGCAGGGAGGTCAGATGAACCATTACGGTGTGTGTTTACCAGAAAATAAAACTGGGGTGGTGCGCGGCAGCAAAGACTCTTTTTCTTTCCCCTCATTTTAACTCGTCGGAGGTAAGAGAGATGACATGGAGAGAGAAAACAGGGGGAGAGCGAAGGGAAGGGCAGGAGGGAAGAGAGACGGAGGGAGCAGGTCGACTCGCTCATCAATAACCACAAGGTCAGACAGGCAGTGCCGGGCTGAGTGGGCCCTGTTAGGAAGCAGCAGCTGAGGATTTGTAGAGCTTGTAAAGGCTTAGAGCAACACCACTCCGCCTTCTTTGTGCCACTAACCAGGCCTTTGAAGGGCCAGGGAGACACCTGCTGGTGGCTGAGGAGCACGATAGTCAAGGGCCGCCCTCGCCAAAGATCAGCTCAGTATCAGCTGGCATGGAGAGAGAAAGGACTGGAGTGGAGTTTGATAGCAGGAAACACCGGAGGGATGCAAAGAAAGTCGTTGCGTTAACACGTATCATCACTTTGGGAGATGCTTTTTCTCACCTGTGACAGATGCTGAAGAAACAGCAAAGCTTCTTTTTCTGTGCTCGCAGTGGAGGTGCTGACACATTTTAAATGTATTTATTTATTTATTTATGTTAAGCTTTCTACCCAGATAGTCTCTTGAAGTCAGGATATTTCTCACTTGAGAAACAGTGCACTGACTCAGGCTTGTTGATTCCTGGTCATGAATGCCTTAAAATGACCACATTTATACAAATAAGTCAATAAGGTGTTCAGCTAGTGAGCCCAGACCTCCCTTAAGTCTCAAAAGACTTGAGAAATATCGACAAACAAATACATTTCATCTGCAAAGAGTGTCAGAGTTTGGGGGGCGTGGGGTACTCCAGTGATGTCTCTTTTCCTTATGAGCTTTTTAATTTATGGAGAGGAATGCACTAGTGTGCCCTTGTCTCCTCTCAAGTACAGGCATGAGCAGCTCCAATAGGTAGCATAAAAGCTCTTTAGCTGTCTAGTGGAGTAGA